>NW_027361695.1:14777500-15182500 GCF_039654945.1 Dendrobates tinctorius
AGGCACAGTATGGATTTGACGGCCCAGACTACACAGCGGAGGAGCAGGGAGAGGCAAAGATTGCAAATGCTGGGGCCCTGCCCAATCAAGGGGGGCCCACTCGTGGGCGTCGGTACTGGCACTGGGCCCCTCATAGTACGGCGGTGTGTCTGACGGCGGGTGTGCACCACCACCGTCAGAGACACTTGATTGCACTATGAGGGACCCTGTGCCATTGCCCGTGCCCAAGAGTCGGCCTACCCACCTGTCCAGGGCAACGGCACTCACACGGTGTCGTGCGCTAGGTGGTGACCCCGGCCATGGGGGGGGGGGAAACAGTTAGGGAGTTTTAGAAAGTGGCATATGTTGATGTTGGACATTCAGCTGATGCAAAAGGCGAAATAGGTCAAGTCCCAGGAAGAGGTGGACCAAAGCAAGCCATTTTTCTGTCACCCTATGTGTCATCAGGGGAAGGTGGGACAAAATCCTTGGAAACCCATGCATGGTTCATTTTAATCAAGGTTAGATCATCCACATTTTGGGTTGACAGACGGGTCCTTTTTTCTGTCAGGATTGATCCAGCTGCACTGAAGACTCTTTCCGATAGCACACTTGCAGCTGGGCAAGCGAGCTCCTGTAAGGCATATTGTGCCAATTCAGGCCAGGTGTCCAGTTTAGCGGCCCAATAGTCAAAGGGGAATGACCTGTGTGGGAGAACATCGATATGGGAGGAAAAGTAGTTTGTAACCATAGTTGACAATTGCTGTCTCCTGTCACTTTCCATCGATGCAGTATTACCAGTTGTGTGAGCGGTACTTGAAAAATCAGTCCACAACATTGTCATGAAACCCCTGTCTCCAACGCCACTTCTGCTGTGTGCACCATGAACACCTCTGCCAAGCTGCCCCCGGCCCGTACGGCTCGTGTGAGAACCATCACCGCTGCTGTGTGCTGGGAATGCCTCAAGCAACCGATTTACCAGAGTTGCTTGTTTATTAGCCAATATTAGGTCAAGGTTCTCCTGTGGCATGATGTTTTGTAATTTGCCTTTATAGCGTGGATCCAGGATGCTGGCCAACCAGTAGTCATCGTTCATCATTTTGGCAATGCGGGGGTCCCTTTTTAGGATCTGCAAGGCATAATCTGACATGTGGGCCAATGTTCCCGGTGTCAATGATGCACTGCGAGTGCTGGTTGGAGGAGCACTTTCTGGCAAATCCACATCCCTCCAGTCACGCACAAACCCTGTACCAGACCTTGCCACGCCAACATTTTCACTTGCCCCACGAGATACATCCTCCTCCCCTAAGTAATCATCCCCATCATCATCCTCCTCCTCCTCTTCTTCCTCCACCTCGTCCAGGAGAGGTCCCTGAGCAGACAATGGCTGAATGTCATCAAGGATTCCCTCCTCCTCATCAACATTGGCTGCAGATGCCTGCTCCTTAAGGTGCGTCAAAGTTTGCATGAGCAGACGCATAAGTGGGATGCTCATGCTTAGGATGGCGTCGTCTGCGCTTACCAGCCGTGTGCATTCCTCAAAACACTGAAGGACTTTACAGAGGTCTTTCAGCTTCGACCACTGCACACCTGTCAACTCCATGTCTGCTCTCAAAGTGCCTGGCCGTGTATCCTCCCACAAATGCATTATGGCCTGCCTCTGCTCGCACAGCCGCTCCACCATGTGCAGGGTGGAGTTCCACCTTGTTGCAATGTCGATAATGAGGCAGTGGTTGGGAAGGTGGAGCAATCGCTGCAGCTTCTGCATACGAACGGAGTGTACAGGCGACCGGCGGATGTGCGCGCACAGTCTTCGCACCTTCTGGAGCAGGGCTGTTAACTCCGGATAATTTTTGAGGAAGCACTGCACCACCAGGTTCAAGGTGTGAGCCAAGCAAGGTATGTGGCTGAGTTTTGAAAGGGCTATGGCTGCCACAAAATTACGGCCGTTATCACTAACTACCTTGCCTGCCTCAAGATGTACACTGCCCAGCCATGACTCAGTTTGTCGCTTCAAGTACTCGGCCAGCACCTCGGCGGTGTGTCTGTCGCCCAAACACATCATCTGCAACACAGCCTGCTGACGCTTTCCACTAGCTGCTCGATAGGGGGACACCTCGTGTGCAACAGTGGCAGCTGCAGATGGAGTGCTCGTACGACTGCGCTCTGTGGACGAGCTTTCGCTTCTGGAGGAGGAGGAGGAGGAGGGACGAACGCCTACAGCCAACTGTTTCCTTTACCGTGGGCTAGGCAGCACTGTCCCACCACCGCTGTCCCCTGTGGACCCTGCATCCACCACATTAACCCAGAGCGCAGTGATGGACACGTAACGCCCTGGCCATGCCGACTGGACCATGCATCAGTTGTGAGGTGCACCTTTACACTCACTGACTGCTTGAGTGCATGGACAATGCGGTCTTTTACATGATGGTGGAGGGCTGGGATGGCTTTGCGAGAGAAGAAGTGCGACTGGGTAGGTCATAGCGTGGTACTGCATAGGCCATGAGTTCGCGGAAAGCTGCACTTTCCACCAACCGATAGGGCATCATCTCAAACGAGATTAGTTTGGCAATGTGGGCGTTCAAACCTAGTGTACGCGAATGAGAGACTGAGTACTTTCTTGACCTACTCATAGTGTCTGGGAGGGTGAGCAGGACTTGAGAGCTGCATATGGTGGAAGTAGCGGTGGACAGGGCGGACTGAGAGAGGGTTGATGATGGTGATGGAGTTGGTGTTCTTTCTGATGGCTTGGATTCAGTATTTCGTTGATATAACAGTGGGATTCCCTGACTGCTGTGGCCTTGCAACGACACCTCAACATTTGCTGCTGTGCTAACCGGTGGGCTTACAGTGGGGGAAACAATGTAGCGCTGCTGACTACCTTCTTTGTGATCAGTTGCACATGTGGCACTTGAGGTTTGGTGTTGTGTCCACGCTTGCAAGTGCATGGTGGTTAAATGTCTAAGCATGCAACTGGTATTCAAATTTTTCAGATTTTTCCCTCGGCTAAAGGTCTTTGCGCACTTCTTACAGATAACCTTGGCCTGATCATGAGGATTTTGTTCAAAAAAGTGCCACACTGCACTCTTCCTACTTTGGCAGACATTTTGCGGCCTAGCACGCTGTGATCTTTTGACCCTCTGGACAAGCTGTCCAGCAACTCTTTTGATTTTTGGAACCTGTCTTTGGAGTGCTCCGGGCCTGCCAGATAACAGCTGTTGCGTTGTCGATGTCTGCTGTGGATGCTCCTCATCTGAGCTATTGGAAGCAGCACCCTCTTCCCCCAATGGATGCCAATCTGGGTCAACAACTGGGTCATCCATCACCTCCTCTTCAATGTCATGTGCACCTTCCTCTGTGTCACCGTGTATGGTGGTATAGTGTGCGGGAAGGGGCACCTGAGTCTCATCAGGGTCAGAATCTGGCTCTGTACACTGCGAGGACAATGTAGTGCTCTGAGT
The DNA here is from genome assembly GCF_039654945.1 of Dendrobates tinctorius. Classification (NCBI taxonomy): domain Eukaryota; kingdom Metazoa; phylum Chordata; class Amphibia; order Anura; family Dendrobatidae; genus Dendrobates; species Dendrobates tinctorius. The sequence goes on from NW_027361695.1 coordinate 14,780,941, forward strand.
GAATGTACCAGCAGAATCATCTATCAGCGGCTGTGCATCAGTGCACTCCATGTCAGATTCATCTTGGCCTGGGTAATTCACCATTTCACTTGATAATCCAGGCATGGTATGTGAAAACAGCTCCATGGAATAATCAGTAGTATGGCCTGCGTCATCCTTGAATCTTGGTTGGGGTGAAGGACACAAAGAAATGTGTGGTTCATGAACATGACCCTCCAATGACGACTCAGTGCTTTTACTTTTTACAACTTCAGAAGAGGAGGCGATAGAGCTGGAGGCTGAGTCAGCAATGTAAGACAAAACTTTTTCCTGATGCTCTGGCTTTAAAAGCGGTTTTCCAACTCCTAGAAAACTAAGCCTTCGAAGCCTTATGGAGCCAGACGATGACTCAGGCTCAACACCTCCTGCATTTGGTCCTATTTTGCTCTTGCCACTACCATCAGATCCACCACCAACACCATCATTACCAGCTGCCAACCCCCACCCAATTCCACGGCCTCTTCCACCAGCCTTCCTCATTTTTTGTAGAAATGTAGACAAAATCCAACAAACTATATAGTAATGTAAAACAAGGTACAAGGTGTCTATAGGACAGGTGAGATTTTGAATTTCTGCACACACTTGTGGACACTGGACACTTATGGATTGTGTGAGGCCCACTGAATATCACAGCGCTATGTCACAGGCTCGATGGCACAGGTGTGAAAAAAGTGACTACAGGATAAGGGAGATTTTGAATTTCTGCACACACTAGTGGACACTGGACACTTTTGGATTGTGTGAGGCCCACTGAATATCAGAGCGCTATGTCACAGGCTCGATGGCACAGGTGTGAAAAAAGCGACTACAGGATAAGGGAGATTTTGAATTTCTGCACACACTAGTGGACACTGGACACTTTTGGATTGTGTGAGGCCCACTGAATATCAGAGCGCTATGTCACAGGCTCGATGGCACAGGTGTGAAAAAAGTGACAACAGGATCACAGAGATTTTGAATTTCTGCACACACTAGTGGACACTGGACACTTTTGGATTGTGTGAGGCCCACTGAATATCAGAGCGCTATGTCACAGGCTCGATGGCACAGGTGTGAAAAAAGTGACTACAGGATAAGGGAGATTTTGAATTTCTGCACACACTAGTGGACACTGGACACTTTTGGATTGTGTGAGGCCCACTGAATATCAGAGCGCTATGTCACAGGCTCGATGGCACAGGTGTGAAAAAAGTGACTACAGGATCACAGAGATTTTGAATTTCTGCACACACTAGTGGACACTGGACACTTGGATTGTGTGAGGCCCACTGAAAATCAGAGCGCTATGTCACAGGCTCGATGGCACAGGTGTGAAAAAAGTGACTACAGGATAAGGGAGATTTTGAATTTCTGCACACACTAGTGGACACTGGACACTTTTGGATTGTGTGAGGCCCACTGAATATCAGAGCGCTATGTCACAGGCTCCATGGCACAGGTGTGAAAAAAGTGACTACAGGATAAGGGAGATTTTGAATTTCTGCACATACTAGTGGACACTGGACACTTTTGGATTGTGTGAGGCCCACTGAATATCAGAGCGCTATGTCACAGGCTCGATGGCACAGGTGTGAAAAAAGTGACTACAGGATCACAGAGATTTTGAATTTCTGCACACACTTGTGGACACTGGACACTTATGGATTGTGTGAGGCCCACTGAATATCAGAGCGCTATGTCACAGGCTCGATGGCACAGGTGTGAAAAAAGTGACTACAGGATAAGGGAAATTTTGAATTTCTGCACACACTAGTGGACACTGGACACTTTTGGATTGTGTGAGGCCCACTGAATATCAGAGCGCTATGTCACAGGCAGAAATTGGCTAGTGTATCACAAACTACAAGGTGTATGTAGAATTGGGCAGAATAGGAATCTCCCTAGAGTGTAGGTCTGTAAGAACGGAACAAGTCCTCCACTTATCCTTCCACAGTGACAAACAGATAGCTTCGCTGTGGGCGTGATAACAGCCGTTACACGGTACTGAGAGGAGCGTGCACGTACACGGCTGTCCGGTGTACGTAAAATTGTCAAGCTCTGTGTTTTTTAAGTATACGGACTGACACACGCTGTCTCTCTATAGTTTTGAATGTGATCAAACAGCAAATATATTTAACTGTTTGAAAACTAGACAAATCTAGTAGGTGCAGGTCTGTAAGAACGGAACATGTCCTCGACTTATTCTCACAGAGTGACACGCAGATAGCTTCACTGTGGCTGTGATAACAGCCGTTACACGGTACTGTGTGAGAAGCGTACACCGCTGTATGGTGTGAAAAAATGCACGCTCAGTACCTCAGCAGGACAAAAAAAAAAATTGGGATTGCTTTTAAAAAAGCAGTTTGCAGAGCAGTGGGTAAACAGCAATGCAGCTGTCAGGAAGCCTTAGAAGGCAGCCTAACAACCAACACCGCTGATCCACCACAATATAGCATCCCCTTGCACTGCACACACAGTGACTGGTGTGTTGTACAGGCAAAATCGCTAGCAGCAGAAGCAGTTTTTTTTTCTTCTTCCCTGCCTAACGCTCTCCCTACAGAATCAGCAGCAGCAACCTCTCTCTATGCTAAGATCGGCAGAAGTAAAAAGGTCGGTCGGCGTGTACGCCCTTCTATAACCCCTGTGACACCCACCAAAGCAAGCCATTCACTTGCATGCCCTTCTGAAAGATGGTGGTGACCCCTGCCTATGTCATCACGTTGCCCACAGTGTCCGTGGATCCTGATTGGCTGAAAAAGAGCGCAAAACAAACTTTTGAAACGCGACTTTGGCGCGTAAGTCACCGACCTCGTGGCCGACCTCATCCTAGGTTCGGGTTTCGTTTCATGAAACCCGACTTTGCCAAAAGTCGGCGACTTTTGAAATTTTTCGACCCGTTTCGCTCAACTCTACTTATGTCCATCTAGTTCAGCCTATTTTTAGTGCAGCTGTTCTGCATTGTTGATCCTGGGAAAGGCAAAAAACCCACAGAGTAGAAGCTAATTTTCTCCATAGGGAAAAAAATTCCTTCCCCTAAGCTGGGTCAACCATCTATCTATAATATTCTGTTATTCGTAACCTTCTATACTGTTACTCACAAGAAACGCATCCATTCCTTTCTTAAATTCATTCAGTGAGTTGGCCATCACCACTTCCTCAGGAAGAGAATTCCAGAGCCTCACTGCTCTTACTGGGAAGAACCCTCTTCTATGCTGGTGCAGAAATTGTCTTTCCTCCAAACGAAGAGAATGCCCCCTTGTTCTTGTCACAGTCCTTGGTACAAACAGTTCATTGGAGAGATCTCTGTATTGCCCTCTGATATACTTGTACATATATTAAGTCTCCCCTAAGTCTTCTCTTTTCTAGAGTAAATAGACATAATTTTGATAACCTTTCTGGGTATTGTAGTGAACCAACTAGCTTTATCATTTTAGTAGCCCGCCTTTGAACCCTTTCAAGTTCAGTAATGTCTTTCTTGAGCACCGGCGTCCAAAATTGCACACAATACTCCAAGTGTGGTCTGATGAGTGATTTGTACAGAGGGAGAATTATGTTTTCATCTCGTGTCCCCAGACCTCTTCTAATGCATCCCATGACCCTATTTGCTTTGGTGGCAGCTGCCTGACACTGGGCACTCCAATTTATCATCTTATTGACTAAGATGCCTAAGTCTTTTTCCATGTCTGATTTCCCCAACACTTTCCCATTTAGTAAGTACTTGTAGCATCTGTTTCTCCTTCCCATGTGCATAACCTTACACTTATCTGTGTTAAACCTCATTTGCCATTTTTCAGCCCAATTCTCCAATTTTCTCAAATCTGTCTGTAGTTGCAAACTGTCCTCCTTTGTGTTAACTACCTTACATAGCATTGTATCATCTGCAATACTGATATTTTACTGTGTAAGCCATCCACTAGATCATTAATATTATATAGTAGGGGGCCCAATACAGAACCCTGTGGTACCCCACTAGTAACCCTGGCCCAATCTGAGGATGCCCCATTAATAACCACTCTTTGTTTTCTATCACTGAGCCAGCTACCTACCCATCTACACACATTTTCCCCTAGCCCAAGCTTTCTCATCTTACTTACCAATCTTTTATGTGGGACAGTGTCAAATGCTTTAGAGAAGTCGAGATAAATGACATCCAATGATTCTCCTTGGTCCATTTGAGAGCTTACAGCCTCATAGAAGCTGATCAGGTTAGTTTGACAGGAGCAATCCTTCATAAATCCATGTTGAAATGGAGTTAAACATTTATTAACATTGAGATATTCCATAGTGGTATCCCTTAGAAACCCTTCAAAAATTTTACCCACAACAGATGTTAAGCTTACCGGCCTATAGTTTCCAGGTTCCCTTTTACACCCCTTTTTGAATATTGGTACCGCATTTGCTTGCCTCCAATCAAAAGGAACAGACCCTGTTTCTATAGTCTTTAAATATAAGGAATAGAGGCCTGTCTATCACATTACTTAACTCCCTTAATACCCGAGGGTGAATGCCATCAGGGCCTGGTGATTTGTCAATTTTAATCTTACTAAGGCGGTTCTGCACTTCTTCCTGGGTTAGGCAGGTAATACTTAATGGGGAGTTTACATTATCACTCTGCATTTCCCCTGGCAAATCGTTTGCCTGTGTGAACACTGATGAGAAAAAAGCATTTAAAACATTTGCTTTTCCCACATCGCTCTCTATGATTTCACCCTCATTGTTCTTTAAAGGGCCAACACCATCAATTTTAATCATTTTACTGTTTATATAATTAAAGAATAGTTTGGGGTTTGTTTTACTTTCCTTAGCAATGAGTTTCTCAGTTTCCACTTTTGCTAAATGTATTTGTTTTTTACACATTTTATTTTTTTCTCTATAACTTTTTAATGCTTCTTCATTGCCTTCTTGTTTTAGCTTCTTAAATGCCTTGTTCTTGTTATTTATTGCCCTTTTTACATCCTTATTTAGCCACATTGGTCTTCTCCTGTTCCTAGCCCTTTTATTTCTGTATGGTAAGGCTAGCTCGCAGTGGGTGTGTAAAACTGATTTAAATATTTCCCATTTATTTTCTGTGCTCCTATTTTTGAGGACATTGTCCCAATCAATTCGGCGAAGGTCCACTCTAAGCTGATCAAACTTTGCTTTCCTGAAATTCAGCGTTTTTGTAACCCCCTTCCAGGGCACCTTACTGAAGGACAAGTGGAATTGTATTATATTGTGGTCACTGTTCCCTAGGTGCCCATCGACTCGTACTTCTGTTATTCTATCTGGCCTGTTGCTTAAAATTAAGAAGGGCTGTCCCTCTAGTTGGGCCCTGCACAAGTTGTGACAGATAATTATCCTTGGTCACTGACAGAAATTGGTTTCCTTTCTGAGATACGCAGGTTTCAGTTTCCCAGTCTATGTCGAGGTAGTTGAAGTCCCCCATAATAATCACCTCATTGTGATTTGCTGCTTTGTCTATTTGTTTCAATAATACATTTTCAGTGGTTTCTGTTATATTTGGTGGCTTATAACAAACCCCTATGAGGACTTTATTACTTTTCTCTCCTTGTATCTCCACCCATAGAGACTCCACCTCTTCATTTCCCTCTTGTATATCTTCTCTTAGTGTGGGCTTTAAAGTGGACTTTCCTTTTTTACGATCCCTCCTAAACAAATCATGTACATCACCAAGCACAATGCCGAGCATTGAATAGACTGGTGGAAATTTGTTCTGAGCAGTGATGGATCACAGTTCTCTATCTGGCATCTGATGGACAAGTTAGTGTATGGTGAATAACAGGAGAACGTTACCCACCTGACTGCACTGTGTCCACTGTAAAGTTTGGTGTAGGAAGGATAATCTTACAAGGTTAGTTAGTCTTCAGAGGTTGGCCTTGACCCCTTAGTTCAAGTGAAGGGAAATTGTAATGATGTTGTAGGACCAATTTGGAGAAGACCCTTTTCTGTTTTCTATGAATTTGCCTTGTGCACAGTGTCTATACAGACATGGTTGCAGAGTTTGGTCTGGAGGAACATGATGGGACGCACAGAGCCGAGACCTCATTCCCATTCAACACTTTTGCGATGGACTTGATTGGAGATTGTGAGCCTGACCTCTCCCCAACATCAGCGTCTGACCTCACAAACGCTTTTTTAGATTTTTGGGCAAAAATTCTACAGATGCCTCCAAAATCTTTTAGTGAAGTGCAGAAGAGCTGTTAAGAATAAAAAACACAAATAGTGTCTTATATTGGGTTAAAATTATTAAGAGAACATGCACAGTGGTGCTCACCTGGTTGGGTTGTATGCACACAACCACTGATAGATTTTAAGACTGCTGTAGACCCATGAGGAAATTCAGAAGAAAAAAAACTGGAAAATAATGGGTTATTCTGCACTGTCGTTGAAGAAGAATGAAGAGCTGTAGAATCCAAATGAAAGGGGTTTAATCAGCTTAAATGCATTTCAAAGTTTTAAAAGAAGCTGTAAAACTGAAACTCGTTGACAAACCACTTACATTTGGATTCTATATCTCTTCATTCAAAGGCAGCGCAGAGTAACCCAATTGTTTCCAGTTTTTATCTTCCAAAATCTTGTAGAAAGTCTTCCTAGACGAGTGGAAAATGTTACACATGCAAAGGGATCAACTCCATATTAATATCTATGGTTTTAAAATTGAATGTCATAAAATCACAAGCAAGATCCATAAAGGCATGGTTGGTTGAGTTTAATGTGGAAGAACTTGACTGGCCGAACAACGCCTGCATCTCATCCCCTTCCAACACCTTTGGGATGTACTAGAGTGGGATGGTGAGCTTCGCCCTCTCCTCCAACATCAGTGTCTGACCTCACAAAAGCGCTTCAAAATGAAGGGGCAAAAAAAATTCTCCCACACAAGTCTAAAATCTCGTAGAAAGTCTTCCCAGAAGAGTTGACGCTGTTGTAGTTGACAAGTTGAGACCAACTCCATATTAATGATAATGTATTTAGAAAGGAATGTCATAAACGCTCCTGTAGGTGTCTCAATACTTTAGATTGTTGTCATGATCCCAGTGCAGGTTTTGACCTGCACGTCAGGGGTTAATGTCTTGAGCTCAGTGCAGGCTTTGACCTGCATGCCTGGGGTTAATTATTGTGGCCTCTCTTTGATTCAGGGAGAGCTTCTTATAGCCCTGGTAAACTCCAATCCCTGTCAGTTATACTTTTGCCTTTGGCCGAGAGTGGTGACCCCTGTGTGCCTGTGCTTATTCGTTGTCTTCTAGCTTGCTTTTATGGATCTGACCTGGTTCTGTCCCATGTTGTGAGTTTGCCTGTTGATTCTGTACTGTATATCTGTTTCTCTGGTTTCTGACTTCTTGGCTACGTCCTGACTATCCGTTCTGTCTAAATCCTTTGGTATTGTCATGCTAGCTCATGCATTGACCCTGGCCTGATCTGGTTTACATCCTTGTCTTTGCCCCTTGGTAACTTTGTCCCATAGCTACCTTTCTAGGAGTTTTCCTGCAGCTCCTAGCTCACTGGAGTTTAGGCCACGCCCATAGCAGTCATGTGCTTCAGGTCCTGTGGGTCTGAAGCACGCATCTTCACTGTTGCTGCCCACTCCACAGGTATGTTAGAGCCACAGTTTGTCTTGCTCAGGACACGCGCACTGGTTCAGCGAGCAAGTGCAGTGCGGTGTTCCTGACATTATAACTGACCCTCCATAGCCACAGGAGGAGTCCAGGTCTCATCAGAGCTGGAACAAGAAATTTTGAGGGCTCAGTTCCTAGCTCCGGCTACTAGGCCAGGGAATAAATTGTTTGTTCCAGATTTATTGCGGCCTGCACTTCTGCAGGAGTTTCATGAGTGTAAGCTGAGTGCTCATCTCGGTATCACGGCCACTAGAGAGGCAGTAGCCAGGGTTTTTTGGTGGCCTTCACTGGGGTCGATGTCAAGAAATTCATTGCTGCTTGTGGAGTTTGAGCCTGTTCCAAAAGCTTGCATAACCGGCCAGCTGGGGAACTCATACCTTTACCGGTTCCTGATAGGCCATGGACTCATCTCTCCATGGACTTTATTACCGGTCTTCCACCTTCCAGGGGCAATACCGTGATCTGGGTGGTGGTGGATAGGTTTTCAAAACAGGCCCATTTCATTTCCTTGCCAGTATTACCCTCAGCAGAAACATTGTCAAGGTTGTATGTGCAGCATGTGGTCCAATTGCATGGGGTACCCCTGAATGTGGTGTCTGACAGAGGAGTGCAGTTTGTGGCCAAATTTTGGAGGGCTGTTATGAATGAGTCACCGAAGGAGGAAAAAACAAAACACAAGCTAAGTCCAGAAAACCGGAGAGGTTGGTAGCTATCGGATTGCAGACCCCTGATCCTATCCATAACAACTAACAGTAGCCATGGGGGGTTCCTACGATGACCTAGACCCCTCGATCACAGCCGGAGAACTAAATAGGCCTAAAGAAAGAAAGGGGAAATCTAAACTGCCCCAGAGCAAACCCCAAAGCAATAGGCAGCCCCCAACATATAATGATGGTGAAGCAAGATGGAAACACTAACACAGATAGAAAGATAGGTTGAGCAAACGATGGGGCCCAAGCTAACTAAAAAGGACAGGATAGAAAAGCTGCTGTCTGCAATCCATTAAAAACCCTACCAAAAAATGTCCCAACCGTCTGATAGGAAAAACAAGCCCTGAAGTGGCTAGGACTTCAAAATGACTATATCAGCACTCAGGTTAATTCTGAAGACGAGCAAAGAGACAAACTGATCAGAGACAAAAATGGAACTCAGCACACCCCCGACCGGGGATGGCTGAACTCCAAAAAACAAGGAAAAGAAAACAAAACTAATAAGTTCAATAGCAGAGCAAAAACTTATCTTTGGGAAGCAGAAATCAGACTGGTCTCCAAGAATCCAGCAGAGAAATCACCAGCGACTCAGAAGGGCGTTGGCTGCCTTATATCCAGTCAGAAGTTCCTGTTACCCAGTCATCATCTACCAGATCAGGTGTTTGGTAATCAGCCTCACTACCTTCCTTCACCAGAAGAGGGAGTTCATCGGACATCGACGGTGAAGGGGAAAATGAACTCACAACAGAGGGCATTCTGTATGAAATTGGGCATCTCACTCTCCATCTCGTCGGCATATCACCCGGAGAGTAATGGTCAGACGAAATGCACCAATCAATCCCTGGAACAAGTTCTCAGGTGTCTGACCTCCGCCAGACAGGAGGTTTGGTGTGATATGTTACCATTGGCGGAATTCGCTTTTAACAACCGGATGGGTCAGTCCACCAACATGTCCCCATTCCTGATCAACTATGGGTTTAATCCTCATTTTGGGGAGTTTTCACAGGTGGATTCCGATAGTCCAGGGGCAGAGGGGTCCGTTCAGCGGTTAAAAAACCTCTGGGCTGAAGTCCAGTGTAATATCTCTCGGGCCCAGGGGAGGTACAAATATTTTGCTGACAAAAAGAGAGCCCCGGGACACATGTTTCAGGTGGGGGAGAAGGTTTGGCTTTCCACACGTAACATCAACTTGAATGTACCGTCAGCTAAGTTGGGACCAAAGTTCATTGGTCCGTACAAGATTGTGGAGATAGTCAACCCAGTGGCATATAAGTTGCGTCTCCCCACCTCCTAAAAAATATCCAATGTGTTCCATAAATCTCTGTTGAAACCCGTGGGGTCTGTCAAGGAGGACTCCGAGCCTGTTTTTCATCCAGTGTTGGCGGATGGTCACTTGGAGTATGAGGTTGGTCATATTGTGGACTCTAGGTGGGTGCGCCGCTCTTTGCAGTACCTGGTCCACTGGAAGGGATATGGACCGGAGGATTGCTCATGGGTCCCTGCTCACTCTGTACATGCAGATCGCCTGGTTCGGGCTTTCCATGCCAAATACCCGGGGAAGCCTGGGGGTCCAGAGGCCCCCCATTGAGAGGGGGCTACTGTCATAATCCCAGTGCAGGTTTTGACCTGCACGTCAGGGGTTAATGTCTTGAGCTCAGTGCAGGCTTTTACCTGCATGCCTGGGGTTAATTATTGTGGCCTCTCTTTGGTTCAGGGAGAGCTTCTTATAGTCCTGGGAAACTCCAATCCCTGTCAGTCATACTTTTGCCTTTTGCCGAGTGTGGTGACCCCTGTGTGCCTGTGCTTGTTCGTTGTCTTCTAGCTTGCTTTTATGGTTCTGACCCGGTTCTGTCCCACGTTGTGAGTTTCAATACAAAAATGGTGGGGGGAACAAGAGGCGCAATAGTGCCCTATCACTAGTGACACTAGAAGTATGAGCGGTATAATACAGTTCCACTCACCTATTCCAGTTGTGTAACCCACAACTGGCTTGAGAGCATATCACAGAATCAGCTGCTGCAGGACCTCCACCAACCACTCGCACGTGGAAAAACCTTCAGAAAGTTGTGGGAAGCAGGGTGTGTTGCAGTCCGCGCTGCCGAGATTCACAAATCACCTGGGATGCAAGATGTTGTAGCAGTGTACTCCTTTATTTCCTCCTACGCGTTTCGGCGCCCTTCCTGGCACCTTCCTCAGGGATTCCCTGAGGAAGGTGCCAGGAAGGGCGCCGAAACGCGTAGGAGGAAATAAAGGAGTACACTGCTACAACATCTTGCATCCCAGGTGATTTGTGAATCTCGGCAGCGCGGACTGCAACACACCCTGCTTCCCACAACTTTCTGAACGTTGTGAGTTTGTCTGTTGATTCTGTACTGTATATCTGTTTCTCTGGTTTCTGACTTCTTGGCTACGTCCTGACTATCCGTTCTGTCTAAATCCTTTGGTATCGTCGTGCTATCTCGTGCTTTGACCCCGGCCTGATCTGGTTTACGTCCCTGTCTTTGCCCCTTGGTAACTTTGTCCCGTAGCTACCTTTCTAGGAGTTTTCCTGCAGCTCCTAGGTCTCTGGCATTTAGGCCACGCCCATAGCAGTCACGTGCTTCAGGTCCTGTGGGTCTGAAGCACGCATTTTCACTGTTGCTGCCTGCTCCACAGGTATCTTAGAGCACAGTTTGTCTTACTCAGCTCACGCACACTTGCTCAATAAGCAAGTGCAGTGCGGTGTTCCTGACAATTGTAAGCTCTACTGGGTCATTGACTTTTTCGGTAAATTATTGGAGAATATGCAGGTTCCATGTAAATGTAGAGTCATAAAATTGTAGACAGTGGGGCACCATCTTTATAATGGTGCGATAAAAACTTGGTGTGCTACTGGTGTGAATTTGGTCCTTTGAGTTGCTTTTTAACTAGTGTAGTAAATTAAATTGCATGATGCAATTAGCAAGATACAGGACCAAGTTCCACCATTTTATGTTCTTTTCGACGAAAACACCCATATAAACCGTATGATTAAATCTATCCTTTCCTTCATAAATATTAATAATGTAGTAAAGGCAAAGCCAACACGATTCCCATGAACTCTTTCTGACCCGAGATGAAATACCCCAGTCCCCACTTTAATGGCATGTTATAAATAAAATTATCTCTCTATGCCGCATCTAAAAATCAATTGTATCTCATGTCAGGTACACTTATAGCTAGATAGTCATACGTCAGCGAGGTCAGACATGAAAATGCTGCTGCTTACAGCTCGGAGCAATACATTTTGTCTTCTTCTTCTTCAATTATATTTCCTTAGCCTGCTTGAGACATCTATATAATATCGAAGGTCGTCAGAGAGTTGAGTGAAGGTGATGTAAATCGATCTGGAGATAGTTTCCCGTTGCCAACCCCATTGGTTCTTGATGACTTTTATGTTGACAGTAGAGCATATTTTTCCTTTTAACTTCATACTTCTTGATGTAGGAATTGGAAACGGGTTGAAGCTAGGTTTTCTTTTGCCCTGAGCCAATGTTTAGTTGTTTGCTCAAGCAAAGAGAACTATAACTTTACAAGATTTATTTTTTACAAGGCCAAAAAGATCCATATACTACTGACCAACTATCAGGCACATACAGTAGTGATAGTGATGGTAAGTAGAGATGATCGGACCTTGTGAAATTCGCATTCCCTAGATTCAGCAAACGTTTCCAAATATTTTGATTTGCTGGGAATTTTAAGCAATCCCATTGCCTTAGAGCGATGTGTTGAACATTTTTCCATACCCCAATACTGTATATAATCTGTTTTATAGTTAATATAGACTTGGAGGAAGGAGAAAGAGAATGAAAGAATGAGTGATGCCACCTGCCATTTATCTCTGTCCAATTTTGAGCAACTAAATGTTCTTTTTCTATCCCAATGTGGAATAAGTTGCGCGCTCTGACCTCCTTACAATATTGCGTAAATGCATATAATAGCGCTGCTTTGCCAACCCCCATTTTTTATACTGTCTGTGATAGTCTCACCTGATTGGATGTGATGTCATAGCTACAGGACACTAAGGGAAAGCATATGGCATAGTCTGTGTTGCTACGGGGATCCACCCGCTCAGGAGCAAACATAAAACAGTCCAACTTTCCTTATCATGAACACATACACAGCTCTGAAGCTCTGATCTCCAGTTGTACCCAACTCTGAATGAGCCAGAAGGCTGTGTATTCACCTTCTGGACTCCACCTTGGTGTGGAGATGTGGTTAAGAGCCTCCCACCCACTCTTCATTAAACCTAATCTTTAACATGGCTGATTAACCCCACTCAGCATTTCCACATTATCCCTCTCAGTGGGCTGGAGCATTTTACTAGGTTCATATCACTGAAGCTAATAACCTCAGTGATACATATCTTCCCTACAGTACTTTTCCAGTGAATAAGGAAGCTCTCGGATACATACTTGATGAGAAGTATGTATCACAGAGATGCTTGTCATCTGTTTTGTAATCCTGGAATATTGCTCTAGTGCATATAGACCTAAGAGGATTGTTTGGTTTATCTGGGCAAGGTTTTATGAGCGGCCTGAGAGATGGGCAGGTCAGACTGCCCATATGCCTCACTTCTGGGTGTGTTTAACATGCTAAAATGGAGACCATTGTTTGGCACATGGTTGTGTTTGGAGGGAGAAGGCCTCCTATGTGGAACAGGTGTATTAGATACTATCCAACCACTGTGACTAGGACTGGCGTTCAAGAGACCTTATTAAATGAACTGTTTATTTCATTTTGCCTGCAATAAAGGTTGTTTATATTTCCTTTGTTTGAGGCATGATTTATGAAGCAGCAAGGACATTTTAATGGAAATGCTTCCTGTTCTGCCTCCCGATGCACCCAAGTGAGTAACATTCCTACAAAAAAAAAAAAAATATATATATATATATCCTAGTGAGTTCAAGTTTTGTCTGTGAAAATCATGGATAGAACACGTATGCAAAAAATAAACTGATGTCTGAGTGAGACCTTAGAGGAAAAGCTCCCAGTTCCGTTTAAGATTGATGATGGGGCATATTAATGTGGGTAAGGCATGCCATGTTCTTTGGATGCTTGGAATAAGAGATAAGTGATTAGACTAAACAACAATAGACAAGAGGTGCAATGATATTTTATATTTACTTTTGTACTTCTAAAGTAATAATCTGAGCAGTTGCCTCCATATTAGTGAGAAAATAAAATCTATTTTGTATGTTAATATTAAATTACCATAGGGATAGTAAAACCTTTCCGTGCGCAGATGAAGCACGCTGTCATCTATACAGCAGAGGTATGTGATGCTCCATCATTGAGTGCAGCAACATGATGCCTCATGACAGGCAACATTTTTCCGAGAAAAAGACATTGCCTGTCACACATTTCCCAGCTGGTTACTGTAACCTCTGGCTGTACAAGAAAATGCTGCAAACTTTAAAAGTCTGAAATGTCTCTATTTTACATTTCTCGTCTGAAACTTGGTAAGATGCTTGAAAGAATAGTTTTTGAATTCCAGTGATCAATGGCTTTCCAAAAGGACAATTGGCATGAAAAATAAAAAAAAGTGGAATACGACTTGTCATATACAATATACAGGTGTCGTCAGAGAGTTATTCTTTCTGATAATGAGGGAAAAAAGGGTAAAGGGAAAAAAAAATTTCAGCTCACCACTCTCAATAGAAGTCCTCAGAATGCAGTACTTGCAAGACGTTAATCCCAGCCGGATTACAAAGTAAGTACGGAGAAGCCTTGATCAGAGGCGTTGTCCAAGCAGGAAAAAAAAGCCTGAAGACTTGGGTAAAATTCCAATTTATTGAATCACATAATTAAAAAACCACAGAATTCATGGAATAACATCTCGTAGATGTTGTCTCAGGTGCAAGCAGCAACCAACGCGTTTCGACCCATAAGGGTCTTAATCATGGAATGTTGTGTGCTGAAACATGGGAGACATATATACTACAACACAATTAAAGTAACAGGTGTGTGGATTGGACAACATCCAATCCTAAATCAGACAATTGAGTATAAAGTGAAAAGAATCATGTGAATAAAATATATAGACAATTGGAGAAAATTTTAAGAAAACAGGAGAGGAAAAAAAAAGAAGAAAAAAGAAAAATTTTTGCCAGGAAACACACCAGAAAAAACAATTTTCAATCATATTGTAAAATTAAATCTTGCCTTTTATTTAAACCTGTTGGTGTTCTAGTCTGGAGTTTGAAAATCCAGAAGGATTCACGATTTAAAACTTTGTGTTTATAATCTCCTCCCTGTTGAGGGCAGAGCAGATTACTGCAGTGCGCAGGCGCCGGACCTCTCTGACCTTTCCCGATACCTGCGCACTGCAGTACTTTACTCTGCCCTCAACAGGGCAGAGAAAGTAATACGCCTGCGCAGGAGCTGAGGGAGAAGCAAGGAGGAGGACATCATCGTAAGAAGATGGGAGGTGCCGGACCGGATCGCCACACCCACCACACCCAACTTCTCCCCCCCCCGGTGAGTATAATCTAACGTGTTTCTCTTATCTTTCAGGTTTCATTGGGGGCTTATCTACAGCATTATAGAATGGCGGGGGCCGCATCTTATAGGGCTAAAATGGGGTGACAAATTCACTTTAATCTAAACTAGTTCCCAAGATAAATAAATATTCACTTTAAATTTTTTGCACTTCACAAACAACAAAGACTTTAATGTAGTAATGTAATAATGCAAGCTACACAATGAACGCTCATATTAGACTGGCTGATGCATTAACATTTATGTGCCTACACTCCAGGATCTCTCCTTGTCGACATTGTGATTTCTAATGAATTTTGCAGGTAAAACAAAAAGTGCAGACAGAATAATAGAATATACTTTCCCAGTTTGCATCATACATTTCTGTCTATTGTTTAGAACAAATTCCAGAGCTAGTGGAGCTTGGCGCTGCCACAATATGTCAGTCTGTCACTAATCTCACCACTGCTGGAAGGAATAAGCTATATTTCACATTTCTGCTCTTTATAATACTTGATATTATGTAATGGCTAATTTTAAGTCATTTTTTTAGTCTGTGCAAGGACACCATGCAGGTTTTAGTGTAGGACGAATTTAGGATTTGCTGAAAAAACTTTTTGTGTGTGCTGTGCCGGGCAATTCCTTGAATTCTAATTATTTTAGCCTATTTTTACGATGTCAATTCTGGAGGTGGCTGCGGGATTTCATGTCTACATTTCACACTACTGTCTTATCATTTACTGACTATTGATCTAGACCATGGGTCCTCAAACTACGGCCCGCGGGCCACATGCGGCCCACGGGCCACATGCGGCCCGCCTAGGACTTTTATCCGGCCCCCCGCCAGGCCGACATTGAACTCATGAACTGCACTGCAGTTCAATGCCGGCGGGCCCTGCAATCGTGGGCGGGACGAGGTGCCGAGGAAAGGCGTTACGCAGCCCTCCGTATGCAGCAGAGCACAGTGCACACAGACGGCGCGATTGTCATCACGCCGCCTGCGCGGCCTGATGACGTCACGCCGCCTGTGTGCCTGTGCAGGAAGAAGACTGAGATGAGCGGGCGCCTCTTCAGAGCAGCGGGGGACATAGGTGAGTACTTTTTTTTTTTTTAACGCCGGGTCCTATTGGGGTCATTTACCTGCCTAATGGGGACATGTGCTGCCTAATGGGGACATTTACCTGCCAATTGGGGACCTGTGCTGCCTAATGGGGACATTTACCTGCCTATTGGGGACCTGTGCTGCCTAATGGGGACATTTACCTGCCTATTGGGGACCTGTGCTGCCTAATGGGGACCTGTGCTGCCTAATGGGGACCTGTGCTGCCTAATGGGGACATTTACCCGCCTATTGGGGACCTGTGCCACCTATTGGGGACATTTACCTGCCTAATGGGGACATCTACCTGCCTATTGGGGACTTGTGCTGCCTAATGGGGACCTGTGCTGCCTATTGGGGACATTTACCTGCCTATTGGGGACCTGTACTGCCTAATGGGGACCTGTGCTGCCTATTGGGGACATTTACCTGCCTATTGGGGACCTGTGCTGCCTAATGGGGACCCTGTGCTGCCTATTGGGGACATTTACTTGCCTAATGGGGACATTTACCTGCCTATTGGGGACCTGTACTGCCTATTGGGGACATTTACCTGCCTATTGGGGACCTGTGTTGCCTATTGGGGACATCTACCTGCCTATTGGGGACTTGTGCTGCCTAATGAGGACCTGTGCTGCCTAATGGGGACCTGTGCTGCCTATTGGGGACATTTACCTGCCTTTTGGGGACCTATGTTGCCTATTGGGGACCTATGCTGCCTATTGGGGACATTTACCTGTCTATTGGGGACCTGTGCTGCTTATTGGGGACCTGTTCTATCTATTGGGGACATTTACCTGCCTATTGGAGACATATGCTGCCTATTGGGGACATTTACCTGCCTTTTAAGGACCAATGCTGCCTATTGGGGATTCTTGCACCACACCAGTCTGAGCCTGAGGTAAAAGTGGAGTTCCACCAATATGGGCACTGGTGAGGCTGCATTGATAGGCACTGATCAGGCTGCATTGATGGGCACTGATCAGACTGCGCTGATGGGCACTGGTGAGGCTGCATTGATGGGCACTGGTGAGGCTGCATTGATGGGCACTGATCAGGCTGCATTGATGGTCAGTGCAGTCTGTATGTCTCTGTGTGGGCAATTTTATTGCTGATATATTGTTTTTGTAGCGCTGTATATATGTTGGTATTTTACTAATAGCAATTTTGAATCCCTAGGAAACAATGATATCAAGAAAGAGAAAAAATTGACTCGAAGTGTAGGATATTCGAAGAACCCAAAAAATCGGTAAGTTTGATGATTTAACTTCATTTTTAATATTGTATTTGTTCCTATTTTTGTTTTATTACTTCTAAATAAGATATGTGCAGTGTGCACAGGAATATATTCATAATTTTTTTTAAACTATATTCCGGCCCTCCAATGGTCCGAGGGATCGTAATCTGGCCCCCTGTTTAAAAAGTATGAGGACCCCTGATCTAGACTTTAATATTATTTTTTTCCCATATTTCCTTAAATTAATGAGAACACAAGTAACCCATTGAGACGACCACCTCTCATTAGAATGGATCACTTGAGTCTTCTGTTCTCTACCGGACCACAGCATAGAATTTGTGGATTGGATTAGCTATTTGTGCCGGTGCCTTGCTACTTTCTTGTGTCTTTATTTTTGTCAGTGGCATAGACTTAGAATTGAGTGGAAGGGAGCATGTGTTGGTCATGCTCTACTGTGCTAGTCTATGCAAGAAAAATGTTAATTATTATTATTATTATTATTATTATTATATTATGTATAGAGTTGAGCGATACCAGCCGATACTTGAAAATATCGGATCGGAATGGATCGGCCGATCTTAAAAAAAAGTATCGGTATCGCCGATTCCGATACCGGGAACCAATGCAAGTCAATGGGGCCAAAATATCGGAATTAAAAAAAAACCTTTCTTTCCTTGTAGGTTAATTCTACATGAAGAAAAACAACTAAGAATAATGTAGAATGTATTGTGGGAGGTGGAGGAGACATTAAAGCCATAGAGGTTTAGCCCAATCAAATGGAATAGCAGGAATTAAACTTTTTTTTTAAAGATGTTAGGAGTTACAAAGATATTGACTATGTTAGCCTCATTTATATTTTGCCAGACATGTATGTCTTCTTCTTCTTTCTTCTTTCTTCTTCTTCTTCTTCTTCTTCTTCTACTTCCTTTTTTTACATTCTTCTTCTTCTTCTTCTACTTCCTTTTTTTACATTCTTCTTCTTCTTCTTCTACTTCCTTTTTTTACATTCTTCTTCTTCTTCTACTTCCTTTTTTTACATTCTTCTTCTTCTTCTTCTACTTCCTTTTTTTACATTCTTCTTCTTCTTCTTCTACTTCCTTTTTTTACATTCTTCTTCTTATTCCTTTTTTTACATTCTTCTTCTTCTTCTTCTACTTCCTTTTTTTACATTCTTCTTCTTCTTCTTCTTCTTCTTCTTCTTCTTCTTCTTCTTCTTCTTCTTCTTCTTCTTCCTTTTCTTACATTCTTCATATTCTTCTTATTCAACAATTATTATTCTACATATTCAGCTTCTTCATCTTCTTCCTATTCTTCTTCATCATATTCTTGTTTGTGTCAGGCATTCCTGTAGTTGTTATCTAGAAAAGTTAGAAGTTTACACCTTCCGTTCTGCCTGTCACAAAAGATTTACAACAGGATTTGTCCGCGTTCAGTTTGGCCTGCAGCAGCAGGCCTTTTCCAGGGGCACCACGAGGAGGAACGGACTCACCCCCATACACTGCTTAGTCTTCTTCTGCTTATAAATAAGATAATATCATTTGCTCAGAGTATTAGTCTTATGCTTAATGTTCTTCTGCTTTGTTTTTTTTATGCTTCTTTGTCTTCTCTCTCTTGTTGTTCTGCATCTTGGTGGTTGTCTTCCTGTTCTTTGTCCTCTTGAACCAGCTGACGGTACTGGCACCCGGAGGGGCAGCAGAAGGAACAAGAGCCAATGGCACTACCGAGGACCAGCTGACGGTGCTGGAACCCGGTTACTAAGCAGGAGGTACCTGTGCTACAAAGCACTACCAAGGACCAGCAGACGTTGCCGGAACTCGGATACCGAGATGGAGGCACCTAGGCCAAAGGCTCTGACGAGAACCAGCTGACGGTGCTGGAACCCGGAGGGGTAGCATAAGCTGCAAGAGCAAATGGAAATAGCGAGGACCAGCTGACAGTGCTGGCACCCGGAGGGGCAGCAGAAGGAATAAGAGCCAATGGCACAACCGAGGACCAGCTGACGGTGCTGGAACCCGGTTACTAAGCAGGAGGTACCTGTGCTACAAAGCACTACCAAGGACCAGCAGACGTTGCCGGAACTCGGATACCGAGATGGAGGCACCTAGGCCAAAGGCTCTGATGAGAACCAGCTGACGGTGCTGGAACCCGGAGGGGTATCAGAAGTTACCCCTGAAAAGCAAAGTTGGCATGCCGCAAGCTGGCCGCAGTTACCGAATCACACAGTCCTACAGGGGGTGCTTGTCCTACTGGCACTATGGAACAAACCTTTCTTACCAGAACCCGCAGTCCACATAGGAAGCACCTAAACTGCTGGCACCCTAGCCTCGGCTAACCCAACCGCAACACGACATGGCAACTTGGGGTGGCAAACTGACATTGACACTTCCCGGAAACAGCAGGCAGGGCTGGAACCAAGCTGGGCAGGAGGGAGTACCCGTGCCAAAGTCAGTTATGAGCAGCAACTGGCGATGTTGGAGCCCAGGACAAGCACTTAGCAGGCTGAGGCCTGATGTGCTGTCAATTGGGAGGCAGCAGGACAGATTGCCATCAAAACAGCAGGGGAACAGCTGACGTTACTGAACCCCACAAACACAGGAGCTAGTGTTTTACTCTGTGAAGACGGCACTTCCGAGCAACAACTGGCTGTGTTGAAGCCCAGGGACAAGCACGGAACAGGCTGAGGCTGCATTGAAGAAATTTTAAGATCGGTTGTAGACTACTAATTTGAACCAAGCTCCACTTAGGCCTGTGGCTTCACTGATTTTCGTATTTCCCCTGTCCTCCAACCCCGCCAGTTACAGCTCCGAAGTGGCGTCTGCACAATCCACACATGTTCCTGTGTTACAGGTGTTCAGTCCGGTCAGTTAATCCCCTGATGTGTGTCCGGCAATGTCGCCTGCTCTGTCCACATTCCCATAATGGGAATGTGGACAGAGCAGGCGACATTGCCGGACACACATCAGGGGATTAACTGACCGGACTGAACACCTGTAACACAGGAACAAGTGTGGATTGTGCAGACGCCACTTCGGAGCTGTAACTGGCAGGGTTGGAGGACAGGGGAAATACGAGAGACAGTGGAGCCACAGGCCTAATTGGAGCACGGTTAAAAATCAGTAGTGGTACGACTGTGTAGGCAGCAGGAGACTTTGCCATCCACACAGCAGGGGATCAGCTGACATTACTGAACCCCACTGAGACACGGGAGCAAGTATCTCTTTCCGTGTGGACGGCACTTCCGAACTACAACTGGCTGTGTTGAAGCCCAGGAAATAGGAGGGTGTAGGCAGAGGCCTACTGTATTTTGAATGAGGTGACAGCAGGAGAGACTGCCATCCACACAGCAGGGGATCAGCTGACATTACTGAACCCCACTGAGACACGGGAGCAAGTATCTCTTTCCGTGTGGACGGCACTTCCGAACTACAACTGGCTGTGTTGAAGCCCAGGAAATAGGAGGGTGTAGGCAGAGGCCTACTGTATTTTGAATGAGGTGACAGCAGGAGAGACTGCCATCCACACAGCAGGGGATCAGCTGACGTTACTGAACCCCACTGAGACACGGGAGCAAGTATCTCTTTCCGTGTGGATGGCACTTCCGAACTACAACTGGCTGTGTTGAAGCCCAGGAAATAGGAGGGTGTAGGCAGAGGCCTACTGTATTTTGAATGAGGTGACAGCAGGAGAGACTGCCATCCACACAGCAGGGGATCAGCTGACATTACTGAACCCCACTGAGACACGGGAGCAAGTATCTCTTTCCGTGTGGACGGCACTTCCGAACTACAACTGGCTGTGTTGAAGCCCAGGAAATAGGAGGGTGTAGGCAGAGGCCTACTGTATTTTGAATGAGGTGACAGCAGGAGAGACTGCCATCCACACAGCAGGGGATCAGCTGACGTTACTGAACCCCACTGAGACACGGGAGCAAGTATCTCTTTCCGTGTGGACGGCACTTCCGAACTACAACTGGCTGTGTTGAAGCCCAGGAAATAGGAGGGTGTAGGCAGAGGCCTACTGTATTTTGAATGAGGTGACAGCAGGAGAGACTGCCATCCACACAGCAGGGGATCAGCTGACATTACTGAACCCCACTGAGACACGGGAGCAAGTATCTCTTTCCGTGTGGACGGCACTTCCGAACTACAACTGGCTGTGTTGAAGCCCAGGAAATAGGAGGGTGTAGGCAGAGGCCTACTGTATTTTGAATGAGGTGACAGCAGGAGAGACTGCCATCCACACAGCAGGGGATCAGCTGACATTACTGAACCCCACTGAGACACGGGAGCAAGTATCTCTTTCCGTGTGGACGGCACTTCCGAACTACAACTGGCTGTGTTGAAGCCCAGGAAATAGGAGGGTGTAGGCAGAGGCCTACTGTATTTTGAATGAGGTGACAGCAGGAGAGACTGCCATCCACACAGCAGGGGATCAGCTGACATTACTGAACCCCACTGAGACACGGGAGCAAGTATCTCTTTCCGTGTGGACGGCACTTCCGAACTACAACTGGCTGTGTTGAAGCCCAGGAAATAGGAGGGTGTAGGCAGAGGCCTACTGTATTTTGAATGAGGTGACAGCAGGAGAGACTGCCATCCACACAGCAGGGGATCAGCTGACATTACTGAACCCCACTGAGACACGGGAGCAAGTATCTCTTTCCGTGTGGACGGCACTTCCGAACTACAACTGGCTGTGTTGAAGCCCAGGAAATAGGAGGGTGTAGGCAGAGGCCTACTGTATTTTGAATGAGGTGACAGCAGGAGAGACTGCCATCCACACAGCAGGGGATCAGCTGACGTTACTGAACCCCACTGAGACACGGGAGCAAGTATCTCTTTCCGTGTGGACGGCACTTCCGAACTACAACTGGCTGTGTTGAAGCCCAGGAAATAGGAGGGTGTAGGCAGAGGCCTACTGTATTTTGAATGTGGTGACAGCAGGAGAGACTGCCATCCACACAGCAGGGGATCAGCTGACGTTACTGAACCCCACTGAGACACGGGAGCAAGTATCTCTTTCCGTGTGGACGGCACTTCCGAACTACAACTGGCTGTGTTGAAGCCCAGGAAATAGGAGGGTGTAGGCAGAGGCCTACTGTATTTTGAATGAGTTTACAGCAGGAGAGACTGCCATCCACACAGCAGGGGATCAGCTGACGTTACTGAACCCCACTGAGACACGGGAGCAAGTATCTCTTTCCGTGTGGACGGCACTTCCGAACTACAACTGGCTGTGTTGAAGCCCAGGAAATAGGAGGGTGTAGGCAGAGGCCTACTGTATTTTGAATGAGGTGACAGCAGGAGAGACTGCCATCCACACAGCAGGGGATCAGCTGACGTTACTGAACCCCACTGAGACACGGGAGCAAGTATCTCTTTCCGTGTGGACGGCACTTCCGAACTACAACTGGCTGTGTTGAAGCCCAGGAAATAGGAGGGTATAGGCAGAGGCCTACTGTATTTTGAATGAGGTGACAGCAGAAGAGACTGCCATCCACACAGCAGGGGATCAGCTGACATTACTGAACCCCACTGAGACACGGGAGCAAGTATCTCTTTCCGTGTGGACGGCACTTCCGAACTACAACTGGCTGTGTTGAAGCCCAGGAAATAGGAGGGTGTAGGCAGAGGCCTACTGTCTTTGTAATGCGGAGACAGCAGGAGAGACTGCCATCTCCACAGCAGGGGATCAGCTGGCAATGATGAACCCCACTAACACTTGAACGAATGTGTTTGGCTCTGTGGAGACGACACTTCTGAACACCAACTGACGCTGTTGGAGCCCAGGATTAGGCGAGGAGCAGGCTGTGGCCTACTGGATTTTGGCAGGTGAAGGCAGCAGGAGACTTGCCATCTCCACAGCAGGGGAACAGCTGGCAGTGCTGAACCCCACTAACACTCTAACGAAGGTGTTTGGCTCTGTGGAGACGACACTTCTGAACACCAACTGACGCTGTTGGAGCCCAGGATTAGGCGAGGAGCAGGCTGGGGCCTACTGGATTTTGGCAGGTGAAGGCAGCAGGAGACTTGCCATCTCCACAGCAGGGGAACAGCTGGCAGTGCTGAACCCCACTAACACTCTAACGAATGTGTTTGGCTCTGTGGAGACGACACTTCTGAACACCAACTGACGCTGTTGGAGACCAGGATTAGGCGAGGAGCAGGCTGTGGCCTACTGGATTTTGGCAGGTGAAGGCAGCAGGAGACTTGCCATCTCCACAGCAGGGGAACAGCTGGCAGTGCTGAACCCCACTAACACTCTAACGAATGTGTTTGGCTCTGTGGAGACGACACTTCTGAACACCAACTGACGCTGTTGGAGCCCAGGATTAGGCGAGGAGCAGGCTGGGGCCTACTGGATTTTGGCAGGTGAAGGCAGCAGGAGACTTGCCATCTCCACAGCAGGGGAACAGCTGGCAGTGCTGAACCCCACTAACACTCTAACGAAGGTGTTTGGCTCTGTGGAGACGACACTTCTGAACACCAACTGACGCTGTTGGAGCCCAGGATTAGGCGAGGAGCAGGCTGGGGCCTACTGGATTTTGGCAGGTGAAGGCAGCAGGAGACTTGCCATCTCCACAGCAGGGGAACAGCTGGCAGTGCTGAACCCCACTAACACTCTAACGAAGGTGTTTGGCTCTGTGGAGACGACACTTCTGAACACCAACTGACGCTGTTGGAGCCCAGGATTAGGCGAGGAGCAGGCTGGGGCCTACTGGATTTTGGCAGGTGAAGGCAGCAGGAGACTTGCCATCTCCACAGCAGGGGAACAGCTGGCAGTGCTGAACCCCACTAACACTCTAACGAAGGTGTTTGGCTCTGTGGAGACGACACTTCTGAACACCAACTGACGCTGTTGGAGCCCAGGATTAGGCGAGGAGCAGGCTGGGGCCTACTGGATTTTGGCAGGTGAAGGCAGCAGGAGACTTGCCATCTCCACAGCAGGGGAACAGCTGGCAGTGCTGAACCCCACTAACACTCTAACGAAGGTGTTTGGCTCTGTGGAGACGACACTTCTGAACACCAACTGACGCTGTTGGAGCCCAGGATTAGGCGAGGAGCAGGCTGGGGCCTACTGGATTTTGGCAGGTGAAGGCAGCAGGAGACTTGCCATCTCCACAGCAGGGGAACAGCTGGCAGTGCTGAACCCCACTAACACTCTAACGAATGTGTTTGGCTCTGTGGAGACGACACTTCTGAACACCAACTGACGCTGTTGGAGCCCAGGATTAGGCGAGGAGCAGGCTGTGGCCTACTGGATTTTGGCAGGTGAAGGCAGCAGGAGACTTGCCATCTCCACAGCAGGGGAACAGCTGGCAGTGCTGAACCCCACTAACACTCTAACGAATGTGTTTGGCTCTGTGGAGACGACACTTCTGAACACCAACTGAAGCTGTTGGAGCCCAGGATTACGCATGCCGCATGCAGAGGCCAATGGGCAGCGGTTTTTATGGAGGTTGTGGACTACTACTGATTCTAACCATGCTCCACTTAGGCCTCTGGCTCCACTGTCTCTACTATTTACCCTGGCCTCCAACCCCGCCAGCTACATCTCTGAAGTGGCGTCAGCACAATCTACACTTGTTCCTGTGTTACTGGTGCTCAGTCCCGTCAGTTGATCCCCTGATGTTTGTCCGGCAAGTTCGCCAGCTCTGTCCTCATTCCCACTACTGGTTATGGGAATGTGGACAGAGCAGGAGACCTTGCCGAACACACATCAGGGGATAAACTGATGGGACTGAGCCACAGGAACACAGGAACAAGTGTAGATTGTGCTGACGCCACTTCAGAGATGTAGATGGCGGGGTTGGAGGTCAGGGGAAATAGTAGAGACAGTGGAGCCAGAGACCTAAGTTGGGCACGGTTAAAAATCAGTAGTGGTTTGAATGTTGATGGAGCTGGTGACTTTGCCGTCCACACAGCAGGGGATCAGCTGGCATTACTGAACCCCACTAACACAGGAGCTAGTGTGTTTCTCTGTGCAGACGACACATCTGAGCGACAACTGGCTGTGTTGAAGCAAAGGGATTATAGTTCAGGTGGTAGAAAAATGAACACACCAGCAGACCTGGATACAGTTGCCAACCACTAATTTAGTCTGTAAGAGGAATGGCAAAGTCTTTGGAGATCCAGGCCTTGTTCATTTTCAGAAAAGTCAGCCGGTCAACATTATCAGAAGATAGTCGCGTGCGACGGTCTGTTAGTACACCACCTGCGGCACTAAAGACACGTTCCGATAATACACTGGCAGCAGGGCAAGCCAGCACCTCCAATGCATACTGGCTAAGCTCTGGCCATGTATCCAGCTTAGAGACCCAAAACTTGAAGGGGGAAGAGCCATCTGGGAGTACAGCGACAGGGCAAGACATGTAGTCTGACACCATCTGACGGAAGCGTTGCCTCCTGCTGACTCGAGGCGTCGCTGATGGTGTAGACAATTGTGGTGGACACACAAAACTTTGCCACATTTGGGCCATAGTGGTCTTGCCTTGTGCTGCGGCGCTGCCTCTGCTCCCTCTTTGTGCAGAGTTTCCTCCACTGCCTCGACGCACAGAGCTGCTTTGTAAAGCACTAGCAACAATGCTGTCGGGTGGAATGGAAAACATTATGGACTGCACCAGTGACTCTTCGTACTCCCGCATTTTACGCTCCCGGTTCAACGTTGGTATGAGCCTTTGTACGCTGTCCCGGTAGCGAGGATCTAGGAGGGTGTACACCCAATAATCAGCCGAGACGAGAATGTGGGCGATGCGGCGGTCGTTTCTCAGGCACTGCAGCATGAAATCAACCATGTGCTGCAGACTCCCAACTGCCAAAGAACCGCTGTCCCCTGTTTGAGGCGTGACCTCGGCCTGCTCTGCATCACCCCACCCTCGCTGTACATACTGAGTAGAGGTTTGTGTACCTCCCTCCTCTGGAGAGATGTCTTCCTCCTCCATCGACTCCTCCTCATCCTCCTCACAAAGTGTCCCCTGCCTAGGCCTTTGTGAGGAAACACGTAGCGCAGACTGTCCAGAAGCAGATGGCATTTGGGACTCCTCATCCTCCACCTCTTCTGAAACCTCATCCCTTAGTGCTTGCAGTGTTTGTTGAAGCAGGCAGATAAGGGGGACAGTCATGCTGACTAGTGCATCATCTGCACTCGCCATCCGCGTGGATTCATCGAAGGCACGCAAAACGAGGCAGATGTCCTTCATAGAGGCCCACTCAATGGTGCTGAAGTGTGAACGCCGCACAGTGCGACTTGTTTGCGCCTGATGCAGCTGGTACTCCATGACTGCTGCCTGCTGCTCACACAACCGCTCCAACATATGTAACGTTGAATTCCACCGGGTGGGTAGGTCACATATGATGCGATGTTCCGGAAGGCCAAATCGTCGCTGCAGAGCAGCGAGGCGCGATCTTGCCGTGCTGGAACGTCGCAAGTGAGCGCACTCTATGCGGACCTTGTGCAACAGTGCAGCAAGATCCGGATAGTCCCTCAGAAAGCTCTGCACGACCAAGTTAAGAACATGTGCCAGACATGGGATGTGTGTGAGGTTGCCTAGGCCAAGAGCTGCCACCAGATTTCGGCCATTGTCACACACTACCAAGCCCAGCTGGAGATTCGCTGGCCCAAACCACACATCGCTCTCCAGCTTGATAGCATTCCAGAGCTCCTGCGCTGTGTGGCTTCGATTCCCCAAAGAAATTAATTTGAGTACAGCCTGTTGACGTTTGGCCACGGCTGTGCTCATATCGGTCGTAACAGGCTCCTGCTCTGCTGTTTCTGAGGAACTTGAGTAGGAGGAGGAGTCTATGTGTACAGACTGGAGTCCTGCAATCCGTGGCGTTGGAAGAACACGTACAGCGCCACTCTCCAGATCCGTACCCGGCTCCACAACATTGACCCAGTGGGCAGTGAGGGAAAGGTATCGTCCCTGTCCATGGTTACTGGTCCACGCATCGGTGGTCAGGTGGACCTTGCTACTAACGGCGTTTAGTAGCGCATGTTTTATTTTGCCCTCAACATGTTTCTGCAGGGCAGGGACGGCTCGCCTGCTGAAATAAAAGCGGCTGGGCACGTTGTATTGGGGGACTGCCAATGCCATTAAGTCCCGGAAGGTGTCAGTGTCCACCAGCCTGAATGACAGCATTTCAACTGCCAGAAGTTTGGCAATGCCAGCATTCAGAGACTGTGCTCGGGGATGGTTTGCCGAGTAAGGGCGCCTTTTATCCCATGCCTGTGCTACCGATGGCTGTGATGGATGGGAACGTGCTGCTATGGGTGTAATCTGACAGGGTCTCCGGACAACAGTGGCAGAGGTTCTTCCTTGGCGATCCTGTGAGGAAGCCGATCCAGCAGTGTGTGAGCTGGAGGAAGAGGGCCCAACACGAACTGAAGAGGTGGTAGGTGGTGCTGTACGTTGGCCTACGTCTTCAGGGTGTCTCTGCAACTCCAACTCGTGCTTGGTGCGCACATGTTTCCACATATTTGTGGTATTGAGGTTGCTGACATTTCTCCCTCTTTTGACTCTCTGATGACACAGCTTGCATTTGACAAAGCAAATGTCATCTGCAACTGTGTCAAAAAAGGACCACGCACTGCAACTCTTGTGAGCGCCCGGTTTGCCTTTGGAAGGAGGAATGCTCCTAACGGGTGCCGAAGTGGAGGGTACAGGCAACCAAGTCTTCCCCCTCCCTCTGCCTCCTGTTTTGGCTGGTAGGGGAATCTCTTCCTCCGAGCTGCTCCCACCACCTTCCTGTTGCTCACGCCATGATGGGTCAAGGACCTCATCATCTTCCCTCCCCTCTTCAAACAGCTGCTTCTCCGGGGTTGTCTCGCCAGCACCGTACGCACCAGAAAGTGGCAACTGAGTCTCGTCATCATCTGATGCGTACTGAGGTGTGCTGACCATAGGCACTGGCCCACTCGCCTCTTCAGATTCAGAGGGACAAAGAAGTTGCGCATCACTGCATACTCCCTCTTCTTCACATTCAGGAATGCTGCTTGGCTGGCCCCCTCTTTCCAAGCCAACAGATTCCGAGAACAGAAGTAGAGACTGTGATGGCTCCTGTCCATGTCTCTCTGACTGCCTGGGCACTTTGGCAGGTGGTGAAGAGACAGATGGTTGCTCTTCGGTGCTCTGACCCTGAGAGGATGCGGAAGTAATTGAAGTCGATGCGTTAGCTGCCATCCATCCGACAACGGCTTCAATTTGTTCCTCCCGCAGCAGTGGGGTACGTTGAGGTCCTACAAAGCTGCGCATAAAGGACTGTTGCCTGCTAAAACTGGGGGATGCTGATCCACTGGTGCCCGCAGCAGGCCCAGAATCCCCACGTCCTCTACCTGTAGAATCCCCACGTCCTCTCCCTGCAGAATCCCCACGTCCTCTCCCTGCTGAAACTCCACGCCCACGCCCACGCCCACGCGCCTTACTCCCTGCCTTCTTCATCTTGCAAGACTGCTTAAGATAGGCAAAAAAGTACAAAGGGGGGCCTTAGTGTGCTTATTCCTGAACAGCT
The DNA here is from genome assembly GCF_039654945.1 of Dendrobates tinctorius. Lineage (NCBI taxonomy): Eukaryota > Metazoa > Chordata > Amphibia > Anura > Dendrobatidae > Dendrobates > Dendrobates tinctorius. The sequence continues at coordinate 14,809,623 of NW_027361695.1, forward strand.
GGTTACAGGTACAAGAAACACTAATTTTATGAAGTGTGTGTGTGTGTGGACTAGACTTTAATAGGAGCTGATGTGGCCTACACAAGTTCAAAATGTAGTGTTTGGTGAACTTTTTTTGTGGTTTCTTTGTTGGAAACAAACTCAAAGTATGTGAACAAAGAATTGAAACTGATAGTATCACCAACTTTTTGGAGCTATTACAATGCAGGCAGGTAACCTACAATGCAAAAGATGAGGCTCCAAAAAAATTGGGTAATACTAATCTGGCTGCGCCGGCAGGGCACAAGCCAGAAAAAAAGGCTCCTCTATCTACTCCTATATAGTGTTTGCAACCAACCAATGTTGATGGATACGGATGGATGCACACTAATAGGAGAAGAAAAAATGAGCTGCACTCAAAGACAAATATGTGTGAGGCAGTGACGCACGTTGAGCGTCCTACAACCAGACGTAGCTGCAGGACACTCTACTCAGCGTGAGCTGCACTCACACACAGTCAGAGGCCTCTCAGACAGCCGTCAACAGTGCAGCTAAGTGGGCACTGGCACTGACAGGCTGCAGAAAGGCTCTGCTGTGTACTCCTTTATAGTGTTTGCAACCACCGTAGATGGAGACGGATGGATGCACACTAATAGAAGAAAAAATGAGCTGCACTCAAATAAAAATATGTGTGAGGCACTGACGCACGCTGAGCGTCCTACAGCCAGACGTAGCTGCAGGACACACTACTCAGCGTGAGCTGCACTCACACACAGTCAGAGACCTCTCAGACAGCCGTGAACAGTGCAGCAAAGTGGACACTAGCACTGAAAGGCTGCAGAAAGGCTCCGCTGTCTACTACTAGTGTTTGCAACCAACGTATATGGATACGGATGGAAGCACACTAGATTGAAATTATGTAAAAAATGCAGCTCAAAAAATAAAAGATGTATGAGGCAGCAGTGATCACACTGGGTGGCCTACAGCCTGACGTGGCTGCAGGACCCACTCCACAGCGTGAGCTGCACTCACACAGCCCTTGCAGACAGCTGTGAACACTGCTGCTAGGGCAAAGAAGGCTACAGTGGTGGTTTATGTAGCCTGGGTAAAGCACTAGATGTTTGGTGGAATCGCTATTTCTAACTGTCCCTCACAGTCTTCTACAGCAGCCTGTCCCTAACTGAATTCACAGCAGAGTGACCAGAAATGGCGGCTGCGGTGGCTTTTATAGTGCATCATGACATCATTTCGGCAGCCAATCACAGCCATGCCAATAGTTAACATGCCTACATGCCTAACAGGATGTGCCCACACTTCGGAGGATTCCCATTGGCTTAATCAAAGCAAGCAGGCTCATAGCATGATGGGAACTTCCTATTCCGATTCCGATTCCGGAATCCGATATGACAAAAGTATCGGAACTAAGTATCGGAATTCCGATACCGCTAATATCGGCCGATACCCGATACTTGCGGTATCGGAATGCTCAACACTAATTATGTATTATAACTGAGACTGAGGACCAAAAGAACATTTTCTTTACCTCTTTACTAATGTAGTTGTGAGCTTTCCTGGTGTTACACACTTGTTCCATGCCCCAGGTTTTGCTTCCATCACCTCATTCCGCTGCCCCTGTTGTGCTCCACGCTAGGCTTTTCAGGTTACCTGACATGTGACATAATCACCCTAGGCCTTTAAAGGTCCACTAGTAAAAAACACCAGTGTCTTCTGCTTGCTATTGAAGACTCTAGTTTTGTGTCCTCCACCTCCTGTACACATCGTTCTTAACATGCATCCATTCCCACATACTTCATGTCATCTGACCTGCTACTCCCAAGATTTCTGTGTGTGCCTTGCTCTCGTTCCCCACATGTCATCCTGCCAGCTTCACCAACGCCCGAGGTCCATGTACCCATCTGGATCGGGGCCTAGAGAGTCCATTTCACAAGTTCAGCCTTATACCTGGCTTACATAGCAATAGTAGGTCAGAAGATCATGAGAATAGCTTCAAAATATTATGGATGTGTTCTGAGGGTCTAGAGTGCTACAATGTGTGCTAGCTCTCATTTAATAGCACAGATTCATTCCTGTATACATTTTCCTTTCTGATATAGACCTCGCCTGACCTCTTCCCTACACTGACACTAATTCTGCGTGTGTCCCATCTCGTCTCCGACAGACAGGAGTGTAACTGTAAAATTTGTTGAGGTTGCAGTCACACCCGGGCAGTGACGATTGAGGAGTCCCAAAAGGTCCCTTTGCCCCATATGAAAAGACTAATACTATTAAAGACCTGTGCTGGTTGGAGTCCACAATCTTCAAGCTACGCCATTGCCTGCAGTATGCTATAAGTTGTCTCCCTCTTTCTACATATTTTGACTCCCCTTCTCATACCCCTGCAAACTCTGCCTGAAGTACTTTACTCCCACTAATCTGCAATTAAACAGTTGTTCCCATCAATAACAGCTATAACTTATAAATCAACTGACAACCCGATGATCATGAGAACGGATCTCTGAAAAGAATAATGTCCATGTAAGTGTCCACCACTCAATTCATTCTCTATGAGCTTGCTAAAAAAGTCAAGCGCTTACTCAGAAGTCTCTAGAGAATGGCTAGAAAAGTGGCACATGTGCACGGCTTTTCAGAACCTTGTTCTCATGAATGTGGTGTCCCTTTGGTTATCTTTTTCTTTTCTATTTTGGGGAAATTCCTTAAAAAATCCACTTTGTAAAAATCCATGTCATAACGCATTTATATCATCAGCTAATAACCATAATATCAAGTACATCATTGGACACAAATTTTACGGTTATTAACCAAGTGCATGTACATTCAATTTAAAGAGTTTATAAGCACAAACTAACTTGTAGGGGACACAGTCTAAATAAAAATTGCATGTTAGTGTCTAATTTTGCTGCATTTACCAGAAATTGTTCTTTATTCAATTATGCTAATTAGATACTCGGTGCACCCTGGGTTTAAATTAGTAATTCAGTGCACCTTCCTACCTACTTGTTCAGTGCTCCTTCCTACCTACTTGTTGAGTGCACCTTCCTATCTACTTGTTCAGTGCACCATCTTACCTATTTATTCAGTGCATCTTCCTACCTACTTGTTAAGTGCTGCCTGTTATCTACTTATTCAGTGCATCTTCCTACCTACTGCCTGTTATCTGTAATTGCTGTAAGCCTGTAAGTGCTGCCTGTTATCTACTTATTCAGTACATCTTCCTACCTACTTGCTAAGCGCTGCCTCCTATCTACATATTCAGTACATCTTCCTACCTACTTGTTCAGTGCTCCTTCCTACCTACTTGTTCAGTGCACATTCTTACCTACTTGTTGAGTGCACATTCTTACCTACTTGTTGGGTGCACCTTCCTACCTACCGGTAATTGTTCAGTGCTCCTTCCTACTTACTTGTTCAGTGCACCTTCCTACCTACTTGTTGAGTGCACCTTCCTACCTACTTGTTCAGTGGTCCTTTCACTAGTACCTTTTGATACTAAAGGTATGACTTCTATTAGAGCTGTACTTGGTTTGAGCAGTCATATTTTGCTAATATGCTCCTTTTTATAGGGAAAATAATTGTTTTCCCCAAATAGGTAAAAGCACCTAAAATAGTAACTTCAAGTAAATGAAATAAAATGTACATTTTCTTTGCTTCTTGCAAATTACATTTTACCATAAAGTCTTGATTTGATCCAGCATTTGTTTTCCTTAGCGCAGACCAGATGTTCTCTGACAATCTTCTCCACTGTCAATTGGGAAACCCATCTTCATTTTCAGTTGGGACAACCCATCACACAACACAAATAATAAAGGGAGCAAGCCAAGAATAGCACCCAGGGAAGAGCTGTCAAGAGATAGTAGACAAGCTGGAGAGAAGCACTAGACTGTCTGAAATGTTTGCGGTTTCAGAAGCTTTAACTTTATATTGTGTTTATATATGGAGAATCCTATATATTGCATTTCTTAACGCTTATATTGTTGCAAAACATAAAAGTATTGTAAATTAGCACAGTAAGTACATGGAACTATTCAAAAGAGTTCATTATGGGAGAGTATCACCTTCCAGACACCCTTGGTAGGTTTTTGTCCTGAGGAAGAGGTCCTGCGTTGACCCCAAAAGGCGTTGACTTTAAAGAACCTGTTAAATAAATTTTCCAAGTATACTATATGGTTGATAGTCTCCATCAGCAAGTCCATCAAGTGACACTTCACCCAGATTCCATTTTTTGCCTGATCTCTTTAGACCCGTGTCCTGCAGCACCTGATCTATGTGCAATACATTTTGCTTATGGAGCTCCCACACTCGCCAGGGCCGTGGGGTACTCGGTACCGGGCTAGTTGATCTCCTCAATGGTGATTGTCATGGCAGCAGTGACCCGGTCCGTGGCCCTGGGGCTCCATTATAAAAGGGGTTGTTTCAGTGTGCTTATGGTGGTGAAAGTTTATAAGTGATTCGTGACTCCACCTTTGGTGTTCGGCAACTGTTAAGCCGACGCTGCAGACAGATCCTCTGGGACAGATGGTGTAGTACAGCAATGATGTTATAGCCCTCCACAGGCAGGGCTGTAGTCCCAGGGCAGGGTAGGTGGAGTGACACTTAGATAGTGTAGTGTCGGGCGCAGGAGGGATGTAGCGGTGTCGGGCAGGCTGGCGCAGGAATAAGTGGAGGACACCAGGGCATGTAGTTCTAAAGCTTTACTCACAGTCTGTTGTGGTACAGGTGCCCGTATCCGTGCCGTGTCCTCCGGGTCAGGAGCTCAGCCAACTTCCAGGCAAGATGAAGTACTCCCTTCCAACACTCCGCCAACATATGTGCCTTTTCTGAACGTCTCCCTCTTAGTGCCTTTGAGTGAAGTACTCCCAATACTGAGTTACACTGGATTTCCTCCTGTCAGATGTTCCTATGAACTCTATTTTTACGGCAGACAGCTGTAGCCTGCTTCGGGGACTCCTTACTACCTAGTCCCGGCTCACTATCGTTGCTGTTGTGCCCCCAAGTCTTGTGTGGGAATAAAGTGGTCACTACTTCTATTCCTTTTGTGTCTGCTGCAGGACCATGAGCATCCATACAACCTCGGGGACCGGACCCCGGCCTTGCCCTTAGAACGTGGGAAGGGTTCTCCTCTAACCCTGGTCCTTGTTCTCTTATTCTCCTCATGTTCCGTATCAATCCTTTCTTTCTTATGGAGAGTCAGGCTTTCTATCAATGTTCCTTTCTTGTGCCAGCAGACCCAGATCACAGAGGTCGGCTGCAGCACTTCCTTCCTCCATCCCACTCAGGGGATCTCCTTTCACAGACTGACCTTGTCAGACTCCTGTGACTAACTAACTAAATCCTATCCTCTTCCCGCTCTTTTAGTGCAAACTAAACTCCACCCGCCTCCCAGCACGCTTCGTGTTTCAAGCAGGGAGCCACCAAAGGGTGCTTTGCTACACTACTATGTTGTGTGGGATACAGGTGTTGGAGCATGGTCAGGTGTCTCCACCTTACCTGGATAGTGGGGCACTACACCTCAGGAGGAGATGCAGTACCTCTGTGGTGACTGAACCCTCAGGGGTGCCACATACCCAACGTTAAACACATCACGTCCGCGAGCTGCAAGAAAACAAAGGTTGACAAATACAGGAACATACAAAATTTTATAATGCTAATGAACAGTTCTTATCCAAACATCCCAATATGGGAGGCACTCATCCTTGAACGTTGCAAACAATTTTTTTTTTTTTTTCTTTTTATCTAACTATCTATATCTTACTACGTTTCCTAATTCAAAGTGCTATGAGCAGTAAACACACTACCACTTTCAGGTGTTACCATTATCATATTTCTTCTTCACTTTCTCTTTTCCTTCACATTTACTACTTTCTAAAAGCCTAAGTGACAACCGTGGCTACCTTGTTCGTCACCTGCATTTTTCAAATCTTCATCTTTATTCAAATTTCTTTATTAAAACATTCCTATTAATCATTGCTATTCACTAGATTCTATATAAAAGCTATTCTCTATCAATGCTCTCATAAGGCACATTATAAAAATACTTCACATCAAAACTTCAATAATTCTTGTAAGTGCTGGACACCGCTCCCAGCCAGGATCTCTTGCAGTGTCCTTTTGGTAGGAGCCATGCTCCATGATGAGGTAGTTCTTATTCATAAAAGGGCTATGTAAAACCAAGAGAGGGCACCTAAGGAGGTGTAACTATATACAGCAAAGTTCTGGATCATTCAGTGTCCATGTTCTCCACAGTTCAGCCAAGAAAAATGCTGCCAATAAAACTGGGCAACAACTGGAAAAACAACAACATAATGAACAAACCAAACAAAATAGAAAAACAGTCACAACGGTGCAAATACCCTCCTGGGTAGCAGTTAGTTTAGGTAAACATTATGGCTAGTAGTCCCCTCCTGGGGTTCTGGAAGCTGGTTGCTTGGGCGGCTTCCAGTGGAGAACTTCAGGACATCCTCTTCCTGCTTGTGGGTTCACATAGGACGAGGTGGTGGCAGCTGGGTGGATTGCTGCCTGAGGTACTTTGGCAGGGGTGATCACCACAGTGGGTGGTATTCCTGCTGGTGGGACATAGGCCTTTTCTTTCTTGTAGGCCGCAATGAAATCCTCAAGGATTCGGCATATGTTCAGGGCGTACCAGCCACGCAGCCCCTCATGCCGGGTAAACGTAACGTATTCCCCCGGTTGCAAATCTGTTGCGGGATGTCCCTTTCAGAGGTGTGGTTCCACGTCCCTCTTACTGAAGAATAGGTCACTGATCCGCTTGGGGTCTGCAATGAACCCGAACCCCCTCTCATGATTAACATTGAGGACCTGTCCCCATCCGGCTGAGTCCCGGGGACCGTAGTGACCAGCACGGACCTTTTCCTTCTGGTCCAGATCAGGGCCCTTCACAGCCAGCCTCTGCTGCTCCCTCTCCCTCTGTTTGGCTGCCAGCTTGCGGAGGGTCTGTTGGCAGTAAGGTTCTTCTTCCTCCCGGGACCTGCTTTTTCCCACTGTGGACAAGGGTACCACCACTAGGGATTCAGGCGTTCCCCCCCAGGGATCAGAGTCCCGTTCTCAGACAAGGTCCAGCACGACCTGTCCTGACGCTGCCACGGGCGTACACCCCAGGGCCTTCCCAGGTGCAGGGGCAGCAGATGTACCAGGGGCCTCCTGGCAGTGTTCCAGCTGCGGTGCAGGCTTGAAACGGTGGGCAGCTGCAGGGGTATCCACAGGGGCAGTCCATCGGGATGTTGGCGGCGGTGGAGCAGATGGGGTCTCCGGTGGGACCTGCGCAGCCGCATCAGGTCCCGGAGGGAGCACAGCTTCTTCCTCCACTTCAGCTCCCATGCCCTTGGACAACTCCTCCTGGCAGGCCTCACCCAGCGGTGGTGACAGCGGGGAGCTGGGGATAGGTGCTGCCAGTGGTATTGAAGCAGCCGCGGGCTCCACAGGGTTTGCCTGGAGAATATCCGGTGCAGCAGCGGCGGGTACCAGTGACTGGGGTACCGCTGATGATGGCCCCTCCAGGGCGTGCTGCCATTTCCTCTTCCAGGCGCTGCCAGTGGTATTGCAGCAGCCGCGGGCTCCACAGGGTTTGCCTGGAGAAGATCCGCTGCAGCAGCGGCGGGTACCGGTGACTGGGGTACCGCTGATGATGGCCACTCCAGGCATGCTGCCATTTCCTCTTCCAGAGCGCCTCCTGCTTCAGCCGCAGTTCATGAGTCAGCCGGGTTATCTCATCCTCCAGCTGTTGACAGTCCGGATAGGAAGCTAGATCGGAGCCTTCAGCCATTGCGCCGAGGAGGTTCAGCTTAACCTCCCTTCGCTCTTCAGGCCTCCTCTCTCCTTCCTTCATGGCATCCTCTCCTTTCTCTTCCTGTCTGGACTCTTTTCCCACCACCGTCTCCCGCTCCTCCCTCTGGGGGCGGTGTCTTCTTCCTACTCCTCCATACCAGGCCAGTATACGAACCCCTCGGGGGGTGGGCCATGTTGCTGTCGCATAGAAGTTCAGACAGGGGAGGCCCAGGACAGTTTGCGGTCTTTTCTTAGGACCACCCATGTTGTCATGCCCTTCTTCTCCACGCTGGTGGCCATTTTTAGCATTCATATTACAGTCTATCAAATTGGTTATTCTGCACATTTTCACAAGCTGTTAAGTCCAATAAATTGTAGGCACACAGAACCCGGTGGCACCGGGTCTCGTCATCCTGTTCGTGACGCCAAGTTGGAGCACCCTCACTCGCAAGGGCCGTGGGGTACTCGGTACCGGGCCGGTTGATCTCCTCAATGGGGGTTGTCATGGCAGCAGTGACCCGGTCCGTTGCCCTGGGGCTCCATTGTAAAAGGGGTTGTTTCAGTGTGCTTATGGTGGTGAAAGTTTACAAGTGATTCATGACGCCACCTGTGGTGTTCGGCAACTGTTAAGCCGACGCTGCAGACAGATCCTCTGGGACAGATGGTGTAGTGCAGCAATGATGTTATAGCCCTCCACAGGCAGGGCTGTAGTCCCAGGGCAGGGTAGGTGGAGTGACACTTAGATGGTGCAGTGTCAGGCGCAGGAGGGATGTAGCGGTGTCGGGCAGGCTGGCGCAGAAATAAGTGGAGGACACCAGGGCATGCAGCTCCAAAGCTTTACTCACAGTCTGTTGTGGTACAGGTGCCCGCATCCGTGCCATGTCCTCCGGGTCAGGAGCTCAGCCAACTTCCAGGCAAGATGAAGTACTCCCTTCCAACACTCCGCCAACATATGTGCCTTTTCTGAACGTCTCCCTCTTAGCGCCTTTGAGTGAAGTACTCCCAGTACTGAGTTACACTGGAGTTCCTCCTGTCAGATGTTCCTATGAACTCTACTTATACAGCTGACAGCTGTAGCCTGCTTCGGGGACTCCTTACTACCTAGTCCCGGCTCACTATCGTTGCTGTTGTGCCCCCAAGTTTTGTGTGGGAATAAAGTGGTCACTACTTCTATTCCTCCAGTGTCTGCTGCAGGACCATGAGCATCCATACAACCTCGGGGACTGGACCCCGCCTCCCAGCACGCTTCGTGTTCCAAGCAGGGAGCCACCAAAGGGTGCTTTGCTACACTACTATGTTGTGTGAAATGCAGGTGTTGGAGCGTGGTCAGGTGTCTCCACCTTACCTGGATAGTGGGGAACTACACCTCAGGAGGAGGTGCAGTACCTCTGTGGCGACTGAACCCTCAGGGGCGCCACACTTACGTGCGACTTTATCAGATGAGCGGATTCACTTTCCTTTAACCACATTGTTATCAGTTAAGACCCTATTTGTGCTCTTTTGTTCCTCAGTTTCTACACCACCAATCATCAGGAGTGCAATGCCACTCAGCAAACAGGGAGATGAATGGTAGAGGACTAGCAAGCTCCTGAAGACTATTTATGAAATTAACCCTTTAATACATAATCTATTTTCCAGGTCAAAAGAAAAGACACCCAACGTTCTTATCACTACATGTTATACATATTAGGTTTGTAACATAGTAACATAGTTATTAGGGTTGAAGGGAGACTTTAAGTCCATCTATTTCAACCCATATCCTGTCCTAACCTGCCCTAACATGTTGATCCAGAGGAAGGCAAAAAAAACCCATGTGGCAAACAGTAAGCTTCACATTGGGGAAAAAAATTCCTTCCCGACTCCACATATGGCAATCAGACTAGCTCACTGGATCAACGCAATATTAAGGAAACTAGTGTATATACCCTGTAATATTATACTTTCCAAGAAAGGCATCCAGTCCCTTCTTAAATTTTAGTAGGGAATCACTCATTACAACATCATATGGCAGAGAGTTCCATAGTCTCACTGCTCTTACAGTAAAGAATCCGCGTCTGTGATTATGCTTAAACCTTCTTTCCTCCAGACGTAGAGGATGCCTCCTTGTCCCCGTCACAGGTCTAAGAGTAAAAAGATCATTAGAAAGGTCTTGGTATTGTCCCCGAATATATTTATACATTGTAATAAGATCACCCCTAAGCCTTCGATTCTCCAAACTAAATAACCCCAAGTGTAATAACCTGTCTTGGTATTGCAGACCCCCTAGTTCCCTAATAACCTTGGTTATTATTGTGGTCCTGTGCTTTATACCCATGCTATTGTAAATGCGTTATGTGGATCTGAAGCGTCTGCAATCAAGCAGGAGCAGATTAGGTGCTAAAAGAGAGCTGGTTCTGGCTGAAACTCACTCTACTGAATGTGTCATTTAGGTTCTTTGTCCAGCCTCGAATCTGGCCTTTACCTCTTTAACTTGCTTACTTGGATCAGCTGACAGCTCAGTGAGAAGGAACTCTTGGCAGCTTTGAATGTGTGTTTTTGGATTTCCAGTTAGTAATTTGGCTTCAAATCAGCCTCAAGTTTTAGAAGTTAGCATCTGGAAGAGTAGTGCACGTAGTGCTGAGGATGGAAGTAGTCGAAAGACGGCACTCCCAGTGCATGACTGTTACAGCTGTTAGTAATTGTTTTCACTTTTCCCTATAGATATGCCTGGGTTAAAAAAATTCATCAAATCTAGCACAAGGTTTAGACCTAATTTAAGGAAATGGGCTCTTCCTTGGGACCTCAATTTTGTTTCAATTTGCCTATGTGAATGTTCCTTCGAACTATTCTCATCTGTTGAGTTAATGTCTCTCAAAACATCTTTTTCTTGTTGCAATAAACTCATCAAAAAGAATTGGAGGCATCCAAGCACTGTCCATTAAAATACTGTCTCTCTCTTAAAGGAATAAAACTGGATTTGTCATTTTTTCGAAAAGTGCCTACTACTTTCAATAGAAGCAAGGAGATTGTGCTTAAATCTTGCTGTCAAAATAAGGTAAAAAAAAAAATCAGAATGGTGAGCATTTCTATGCCTTGCATGTACGTTGTAAGACAAGCTGTTCTCTATTTACTAAAATCTACCAGCTCTTGGCATTTTGGCCCAACCGTGTTCCATTCAATGTGTGTCAGGAACAATGGGAAAAAAAGTTTCCAGGGGTTTCTTAGCAAGATCGGTAATACCTATCATCCAGCAGTCTTATCCAAGGGGTAAATCTCTTCTTAAATTTGCAATGCAGCCACTTTGTAATATTTATAAAAGATATTGCTATTGGACCGATGGTACATTGTTTCTTTCCAACATATGGCATTTAGGGTTAAAAAGGTCCATGGTCACCATTTATCAGACATTGACTGCACAATTCCAGGCAGGTATCTTTATCTCTGAAACTCTCTGGTGTTTCAGAGAAAACATAGTTTAATAGCCAATCCATGGAGGAGACTAATGGGACAGGTGGGTCTCTGGTGGCTTCTCCTCATCCACTCCCCTAGAGTGATAGGTCTCTTCCTATTCACATATGCAGGGAGAGACCTGTCACTTCAGGGCAGGAGGTGGGAAGAAGCTGCCAGGTCTGTCTGAGTAGTTTCCCATGCAACCTCGGTCAGTGGCGGCTCTTTTTTTCTGAAACGCTGCAGTGTTTCCAAGTTGCACATACCTTGTTGAAATCATGATTCCTATATGTCCTGAAAAATCTTTAAAATCGTTAGACACTTCACGTACAATATATCAACACTGTCAACCATGGTTATATAGCCGCCAGACCAAAAGAGATTCCAACTACAGTAATGTATTAAAATACATGTTTATTATTGACAATCAATAAAAAATATATATAAAAGAGGGATAAAAGACAGGGCAAAAAACCTTCAAAAAAGGGGTGGGGAGACACAACAACAGCTGAAGCAAATAATGATTAAATGAATAGTTAAATAAATAGGGACCAAAATACCAAGTATGCCAAGATAGATAGTTAACCCTTTAGAGCAAATGTATAATGCACCAAAATCAATATAGATCATACAAAATATATGTAATATGCTGGTATAGAATATAAGAATATTCCTAGGTGGTCCTAGGCATGGGGGAAGACACAGACCAACACTAGGACCGGCTGGCACGTACCGTTTTCACCCAGTTGGCACCGTCTTCTTTTTAGGTAATGGCACTATTTTTTCTGCACATTCAACTGGTGTATACTAGTATTAGAGTAATATTTGCATTTATGCACTGAGTTAAGGGGTATTTGAAAGAGGGATTTAATCTCCTGTGCATCCTGCCTGGATAATATATTGAATTAACCCTTGCACGCCTTTCTCTGACCAGCTTTGACCTCATGTTAAGAAACTGCCTTTATACTCCCACTAGCAGCACTTTATAGGCACATTGCACTTTCTTTTCCATTTTTTTATATTGTGTATGTTTGGTATAAAATCTAATTTTGGTATACTTGATATTATTATTATATTCTATACCAGCATATTACATATATTTTTCATTATCTATATTGATTTTGGTGCATTACATATTTGCTCTAAAGGGTTAACTATCTATCTTGGCATACTTGGTATTTTAGATTTTGGTCCCTATTTATATAATTATTCATTTAGTCATTATTTGCTTCAGCTATTGTTGTGTCTCCCTACCCTCCCCCCCTCTTTTTGGAGTTTATTTGCGATGTTTTTTATCCCTCTTTTATATATATATTTTTTATTGATTGTAATTAATAAAAGTATATTTTAATACATTACTTTAGTTGGAATCTCTTCTGGTCTGGCGGCTCTATAACCGCAGTTGACAGTGTTGATATCTTGTTGAAATCATGCAATCAGCGTATGATCAATGCTGCCAATGGGTTAGACAGCATGTATCAGATCTCAGGTTCCCTTAACAGTCATACAATTGCTAGTTTCGCCCTCAGCTAGCTTATTTGATAGTGGTCCATTAGTGCTGTCAGGAATGACTTTCTGGACAGTAAGAATTAGTTCTATCAATGTTTGGTTTTCCAAGAGTCCATCATGACTGAACCTGTGTACTTCCTCCCACTTTACAACATTAGTAGAAAATCAGGCCATATGGTGGCTCAGTGGTTAGCACTGGTACGCTGAGGTCCTGGGTTCAAGACCCATCAAGGACAACAGGACAACATCTGCAAGAAGTTTGAATGTTCTCCTGGTGGTTTTCCTCTAGGTTCTCCAGTTTCTTCCCACACTTCAAAGACATACTGAGTATGGGCCCCAATGGGCCAAGATATGATAATGGCTTATATTAGCAAATAAAATAAATACCTTCATTCCGTAACTCTGTTGTATACTGGTGCAATCCTTGAGGTTGGTGGCAGGTGGGAGTTTTAACCTCTCTGTGTTCTTGTCCATAGAGAAGACCCGAAGGACAACCTCCTCCTATAATGCTGCCATAACTCTTTGAAAGCCAATTACCGGTAGGACTAATCATACTTGCAGAAGTTAGTTTGAAAATTAAATAAGCAATCGATCAGATTGCTATGGCCTCCTCCACCACTTTTTCTTTTTCCCTCTTTTGATGCATCTACTCCATGGTCTCCAAACAGCACAGTCCATTAGTCCATTTTTTTTCTTCTTTTTAATAAATCAGAAGTGCCAGTTGATTAATTTGGTGTAGTCTTTTCATTTAGCAGTAGGCCACATATTACTTTTCATCATATTTGTCTATTTAAACCCATCAATTATTCAGCAACAAACTGCATATGAAATGATGTTCTTAAAAATTAATGCACAACATATTTAATGCTAAATTATGTACTAAAAGTACTGACTTGCTGACCTTTTTGAAAGCTTTATAGAATGTAAAAATGATTTCGCTATTAATCTATTTATATGCAAATGGCAGAAATTAATGCATCGATTCCAATTACTAATTTACAAGATACTTTATTATGGCTGACCTTTTTGTCTTTTTACGTATATTTCCCATGTGAGACGTTCTCTTGTGTCTTTCAATCGGTTTATGATTATGAAAACAGATGCCGCTGACTATGACTACTGTCAACAATGGCGGTAACGGCTTCAGAGTTGGCAACGTGTGCACAACAGGTTGAACTGCGATTTTAGAGGCGATATATTATTATAATACAATGGGAAAAAGTATTTAGTCAGCCACCAATTGTGCAAGTTCTCCCACTTAAAAAGATAAAGAGGCCTGTACTTAACATCATAAGTAGACCACAACTATGAGAGTCAAAATGAGAAAACAAATCCAAGAAAATCACTTTGTCTGATATGGCAAGATTTATTTTGCAAATTATGGTGGAAAATAAGTATTTGGTCATTAATAAAAGTTCATCTCTACTTTGTAATATATCCTTTGTTGACAATGACAGTGGTCAAACGAATTCTGTAAGTCTTCACAAGGTTGGCACACACTGTTGGTAGTATGTTGGCCCATTCCTAAATGCAGATCTCCTCTAGAGCAGTGATGTTTTAGGCCTTTCGCTGGGCAACATGGACTTTCAAATCCCTCCAAAGGTTTTCTATGGGGCTGAGATCTGGAGACTGGCTAGGCCACTCCAGGACCTTTATATGCTTCTTACAAAACCACTCCTTCGTCGCCCTGGCGGTGTGCTTGGGATCATTATCATGCTGAAAGACCCATTCACGTTTCATCTTCAATTATCTTGCTGATGGAAGGAGGTTTGCACTGAAAATCTCATGATGTATGGCCCCATTCATTCTTTCATGTACATGGATCAGTCATCCTGGTCCCTTTGCAAAGAAACATCCTGATAGCATGATGTTACCACCCCCATGTTGCACAGTAGGTATGGTGTTCTTTGGATGCAACTCAGCATTCTGTCTCCTCCAAACACAACAAATTTTGTTTCTACCAAACAGTTCTACTTTGGTTTCATCAGACCATATGACATTCTCCTAATACTCTTCTGGATATTCCAAATGCTCTCTAGCAAACTTCAGACAGGCCCGGACATGTACTGGCTTAAGCAGGGTGACACGTCTAGCACTGCAGGATCTGAGTCCCTGGTGGTGTAGTGTGTTACTGATGGTAGCCTTTGTTACAGTGGTCCCAGCTCTATGCAGGTCATTCACTAGGTCCCCCCATGTGGTTCTGGGATTTTTGCTCATCATTCTTGTGACCATTTTGACCCCATGAGGTGAGATCTTGTGTGGAGCCTCAAATCGCGGGAGATTATCATTGGTCTTGTATGTCTTCCATTTTCTTATTATTGCTCCCACAGTTGATTTCATCACACCAAGCTGCTTGCCTATTGCAGATTCAGTCTTCCCAGCCTGGTGCAGGGCTACAATTTTGTTTCTGGTGTCCTTCGACAGCTCTTTGGTATTCACCATAGTGGAATTTGGAGTGTGACTGTTTGAGGTTGTGGACAGGTGTATTTTATACTGATAACAAGTTCAAACAGGTGCCATTACTACAGGTAATAAGAGGAGGACAGAGGAGCCTCTTTAAGAATTTACAGGTCTGTGAGAGACAGAAATGTTGCATGTTTTTATGTGACCAAATACTTATTTCCCACCATAATTTGCAAAATACATCTTGCCAAATCAGACAAGGTGATCTTCTGGATTTGTCTTCTCATTTTGTCTTTCATAGTTGTGGTCTACCTATTATGTCAATTACAGGCAGCTCTCATCTTTTTAAGTGGGAGATCTTGTACAATTGGTGGCTGGCTAAATACTTTTTCCCCCACTGTATTTTAGCCTGTTGTGCACTCATTGACTTATACGGCTTTGCTTATTTTTAATAGATCTGTTTATTTTGCAATATATTTTGAAGGGTTTAGTACATCAGTGAGTGAACACATTGTACCAGCAAAACAATAACACATATAATTAAATGCTTCAACTACCGGCAAAAAAATCCCCTATAAATATATATTTTATCTACAGCCATTATCTGTAACAATAAAAACTAATAACATCTAATTAAAAATATTAACAAAACCCCAGTGGGCAATAATTTTAATTGACAAATTGATTTTTTTTTGTTCTTCTGAACTTAGAATATTGACTTTGAATTAGAATTAGAATTAGGAAATATATTTTATAACATGTAAACTATATAAATGAAACGTTCTAAAGATACAATTACATTTAAAATTATTCAGAACAATAGTAAATGTGGCAAACACTTTCAGAGAAAAACACCAGTTTCAATGGTAGTGAATATTGGCTGGGGTCTTTACAATGTATGGCATTGTCTATGATTAGAGGCAGAAACAGCACCATTATTGTCTGCAGGCGGTATCTGGTATTGCAGCTTAATGCTTATGCAAGTGGACTTACCACCACAAATCTGGATGGGCTGGAGGCTGATATTTCATAGTGTGGCAATGGACATTTAAAGGGGTATTCCAGTTGGAACAAGTTATCACCTAACTATTTTTAGATCTGTGGAGGTCCATTGCAAAGACCCTCACTGGTCACCAGAATTAGGCAATTTTATATCTAATAGAATAGAAAAGTCATGTACACACTCAACTGCTGATTAACTCATTTCCCTATGGGACGGCAAGAGAAAATCAAACAGAGATCTTCAACAGCCCCATCGAGAAAGAATGGAATGGCGGTGAAGCATAAGCTTGATTCTAAGATTGAATAAAGTTCGACATTCTTATGATTAATGGGGGTCCCACTGATTGGACCTTAATACATCTAAAAGATGTAACTAGAGATGAGGAAATCGAATCGAAATGAATCAAACTTGCTTGGAATTTCACAAAAAAAACATATCCTGGTGATTTACTTGTTACTCCTCGGCATCTACTCCTCGGCATCTACAGCGCTCACAAAGCCTCCAGTATTGACGTCAATTCGCTCATCTTTAGTCAGGACCCAGGAGGCATCACAAGTCAGAGCGTCACTTGAGTGAAACTGCCGAAGAGTGAAGAAAAAAAAGACTTGAGCCGGAGGAATGGATGTTGTGAATTCACTTTCTGGCCTGCCTCTGGTTGCTAGTGAAGGTAGTGGAGCTGGTTGTATTGACAGAGGAGTCGCGAGTTCTCTTTCTGGGCTCCCTCTGGTGGTTACAGGAGGTAATGGAGCTGATCTAATTGACAGAGGCCTGCAATCTGATAATGAGGACGACGATTGGACATCTGGAGTCTCTGACTGGATTTAAGACAGCCGACTCCCTCTATCCCTGCTGGTGATTTTCCTGCCTCCTGAGGTCTTAGTTTCCAGGTCAAGCCCTGCAGGCTCAAGCTAAGTGTTCTTTGCTATTGTTCACATTTGATTTGGTTTTGTCTACTCAGTTTTGTGTGGTCAGCTAGCCCCGGCTGGGGCTGTGCTGAATTTCCATCCTTATGTTACTGTTTGTGTCAGTTTGTTTTCTGTCCCTTATTAGATTGGCTGTTGTGAGTTCATTCTCCCTTTCACCTTTCATGTCTGATGAACTCCCTCTGCTGGTGAAGAGAGGTAGTGAAATTGATTGGGATGGGAAGAACCTGTCATCTAAACAGGCGGAGTGTGATTGGACATCTGGAATTTCTGAGTGGATATAAGGCAGCCGACGCCCTGCAGGGCTGCTGGTGATCCTTTCTGCTCTGAGCTCTTGCATCCAGTTTAGTTCCTGTCTACTAAAAGCTAAGTTTTTGCCCTGCTATTATTCCATGAGATTTTGTCTGGTTTCCTTAGTGTTTGTATTCAGCCAGTCCTGGTTGGGACTGGCGGAATTCCATTTTTGTCTCTGATCAGTTTATCTCTTTGCTCTGTTTTCAGAATATACCTGAGTGCTGATATAGTGATTTTGAAGTCTAGCGACTTCAGGGCCTTTTTCCCTATCAGACGGTTGGGACATTTTTGGTAGGGTTTTTTTGCGGATTGCAGCCAGCATCTTTTCTGTCCTGTCCTATCTAGTTAGTTGGGCCCCATCGTTTGCTCAGCCTGTCTTTCTGTCTGTGTTTGCGTTTTCATCTGTATTTCACCAACAATATATGTTGGGGGCTGTCTATTGCTTTGGGGTCTGCTCTGGGGCAGTTTAGATTTCCCCTTTCCTTCTTTAGGCTTATGTAGTTCTCTGGCTGTGACGAGGGGTCTAGGGCACCGTAGGAACCCTGCACGGCTACTGTTAGTTGTGGTGTATAGGATCAGGGGTCTGCAATCCGATAGCTACCAACCTCTCCGGTTTTCTGGACTTAGCTTGTATTTTTGTTTTCTCCTCCTCTGGTGACTCATTCATAACAATTGGCCTCTTTTTGCTTTGCTTTCAGAATATGCCAGAGTGTTGATATAGTGGGAGAAGTCTAGTGACTTCAGAGTTTTTGCTATCAGAAGTGTTCGACGTTTTTGCAGGGTTTTTTGCGTGATTGCAGACAATGTCTTTCCTTTCCTGTCCTTTCTAGTTAGTGTGGGCCCCATCGTTTGCTCAGCCTATTTTCCTGCCTGTGTTTGTGTTTTCATCTTGTCTCACCGACAATATATGTTTGGGGGCTGGCTATTCCTTTGGGGTCTCCTCTAGGGCAGTTTACATTTCCACTTTTCTTGCTTTAGGCTTATTTAGTTCTTTGGCTGTGTCGAGGAGTCTAGAATCATCGTAGGCATGCTCCATGGCTGCTAGTTGTGTGGATAGGATCAGGGGTCTGCAATCTGTTTAGTTACCAACCTCTCTGGTTTTCTGTAGCTTAGCTTGGTCTTGTTTTCCTCCTCGGTGACCCAATCATAGCAGAATCACCAGCCTAAACCGCAGATTCTAGGGTACTCAAAAGCAGGAGAAGATTGTAGAAAAAAAAGAAAATAAATAAGTGTCGGAATTTTTATTTTTTTTTTAATATGTATTTTTTCCTCTTTTTCTCTGGGGCCGTAGGAAGAATTTTTCTTTGATGGAGATTAAGCAATTGTCTGATCATGTTGAGCAGCTCGCTGCTGAAGTGAGGGGAATTTCTGCCTATCTCGCTCAATCACCTGCTGTTGAACCAAAAATCCCTACTCCTGATGTGTTTTCTGGGGATCGGTCTAAATTTTTGAATTTTAAGAATAATTGTAAATTATTTCTTGCCTTGAAGCCTAACTCATCGGGGAACTCTGTGCAGCAGGTTAAAATTGTCATCTCCTTGCTGCGCGGCGATCCCCAGGATTGGGCTTTTTTTCTGACACCTGGAAATCCTATTCTGACTAATGTGGATGCATTTTTTCAAGCTTTGGGGTTGTTGTATGATGAACCTAATGCAATTGATCAAGCTGAGAAAACCCTATTGGCATTGAATCAGGGTCAGGATTCTGCAGAGCTATACTGTCAAAAATTCCAAAAGTGGGCGGTCCTTACTACATGGAATGACGGTGCCTTAGCAGCTCTCTTTCGGAAGGGTTTATCAGAAACCGTAAAAGATGTTATGGTGGGATTTCTTGTTCCCTCTGGTCTTGATGATTCTATGTCATTAGCCATTCAAGTTGATTGGCGTTTACGTGAACGTAAAACTACACGAGAGGCGTTGCCGCCTTTTGAACAAACGTCTGAACCCATGCAATGTGATAGGGTTTTGTCTAGGGTGCAAAGTCAGGAGTTAAGAAAGCGTAATAAGCTATGTTTTTTCTGTGGAGACGCCTCTCATACTATTTCTGTCTGCCCTAAACGAGAGAAATGTTTTGCACACACATTTGCTGTGGGCAGTGTACAACCTAAGTTACTTTTGGCAATTACTCTGATCTGCTCCTTATCCACATTTTCCGCTAAGACTTTTGTGGATTCAGGAGCAGCTTTGAATCTGATGGATTTGGACTTTGCTAAACATTGTGGTTTTCCCATGAGACCCCTGCAGATGCCTATTCCTTTGAGGGGTATTGATGCTACTCCTTTGGCGGAGAATAAACCCCAGTTTTGGACCCAGGTGATAATGCGGGTCGCCCCGGACCACCAAGAAAATTGTAAATTTTTGGTGCTGCACAATTTTCATGATAATATTGTTCTGGGTTTTCCCTGGTTGCAAACTCATAATCCTGTTTTGGATTGGAAATCTGTGTCTGTGGTGAGTTGGGGTTGTCAGTGTGTTCTTAGTGACACTCCTGTTTTCTCCACCTCTCCCCAGTCTCATGATATTCATGATTATTTGGCTGATTTTTCTGATGTGTTTAGTGAGAGTAAGTCTGCGTCTTTGCCTCCTCATAGGAGTTATGACTGAGCAATTGAGTTGATGCCCTGGTGTAAATTTCCCAAGGGTCGGCTTTTCAACTTATCGGTACCCGAACATGATGCTATGCGATCTTATATCAAGGAATCGTTGGAGAAGGGTCATATTAGACCATCCTCTTCACCCTTTGGTGCTGGTTTTTATTTTGTGACCAAGAAACATGGTTCATTAAGGCCTTGTATTGACTATTGTTTCCTTAACAAAATCACGGTTAAATATCAGTACCCGTTACCCCTGATTTCTGATTTATTTTCCAGAGTTAAAAGTGCCTGCTGGTTTACCAAGCTTGATCTCAGGGGGGCGTATAATCTTATTCGCATCAAGCACGGGGATGAATGGAAGACCGCGTTTAATACTCCGGAGGGACATTATGAGTACCTGGTGATGCCTTTTGGGCTCACTAATGCCCCTTCTGTCTTCCAATCCTTTATGAATGATATTTTCCGGGACTTTGTGGATAAGTTTTTGATCATCTTTCTGGATGATATTTTAATCTTTTTCAGTGATTGAGATTCTCATGTGGAACATGTCCAGACTGTGTTCTGGATTTTGAGGGAAAATTCCCTGTATGTTAAGGGATCGAAATGCCTCTTTGGTGTACAGAGGATTTCAATTTTTGGGATTTATTTTGTCTCCGTTGGCTATTGAAATGGACCCGGCCAAGGTACAGGCCATTTATGATTGGGTTCAGCCCCCTTCTTTGAAGGCTCTCCAGAAATTTTTGGATTTTGCTAATTTCTATCGTAAATTTATAGGTAATTTTTCTGGTATTGTCAAACCACTGACTGATCTGACCAAGAAGGGCGCTGATGTGCTGAATTGGTCTCGGGAATTGTTGGCCATGAAATGGGCATTTGAATAGTGGAGACAATGGTTGGAGGGAGCTAGACATCAAGTTGTGGTCCTCACCGACCACAAGAATTTGATTTATCTTGAATCAGCCAAACGCTTGAATCCTAAACAGGCTAGGTGGGCCTTGTTTTTCACGCATTTTAATTTTGTTGTCTCTTTTCTTCCGGGCACTAAGAATGTTAAGGCAGACGCCCTTTCTAGGAGTTTCTTTGTGGATTCTCTTATTGTGACCGAGCCTACTGCCATCCTAGGTGAGGGGGTAGTTCTTTCCGCCATCTCGCCCGATTTGAGACGTCCCCTGGAGGAATTTCAGGAGGACAAACCTGAGTGTTGTCCTATGGGAAAATTGTATGTTCCTGACCAGTGGAGGAAGAGAGTGTCTGAAATTCATTGCTCCGCATTGGCTGGTCATCCAGGTATTTTTGTTACAGAGATTTGGTGAATCGGTCTTTTTTGGTGGCCTGCCTTATCTCGTGATGTCAGGAATTTTGCGCAGTCCTGTGGGACTTGTTCTCGGTCTAAACCCTGTTCTCATTCTAGTGGGTTGCTGATACCCCTGCCGGTGCCCAAGAGGCCATGGACCCATATCTCAATGGATTTTATTTCTGATCTTACTGTCTCTCAGAGAATGACTGTTATCTGGGTGATTTGTGATAGATTTTCTAAGATGGTCCATCTTGTACCACTCCCAAAGTTGCCATCTTCTTCAGAGTTGGTGCTCTTATTTTTACAACAGGTGGTTCGGTTGCATGGGATTCCTGAGAACATTGTGTCGGACAGAGGAGTCCAGTTTGTTTCCAGATTTTGGAAAGCTTTTTATTCCAATCTGGGAATTCTGTTATCTTTCTCCTCTGCGTTTCATCCTCAGACCAAAGGGCAGACTGAGAGAACAAACCAGACTTTGAAGTCCTATTTGAGATGTTTTATTTCTACTGATCAGGATGACTGGGCCTCATTTTTGCCCTTGGCCGAATTCGCGCTAAACAATAGAGCTAGTTCTACCACTTTGATGTCGCCCTTTTTCTGTAACTTTGGGTTTCATCCTCGATTTTCTTCAGGGCAGGTGGAATCTTCGACCTACCCAAGTGTGGACACTGTGGTAGAGAGAATGCAGCAGATTTGGGACCAAGTGGTGGATAAGTTTTCCCTCTCTCAGGAAAAACCCCAGCGGTTTTCCAACCGGCATAGGGTCATTGGTCGCCGGTTTGAAGTGGGTGATATGGTTTGGTTGTCATCAAAGAATATCTCTATGAAGGTTGCGTCTCCAAAGTTCAAGCCAAGATTCATTGGACCTTATAAGATTTTGTAGATTCTAAATCCTGTTTCTTTTCGATTGGCTCTTCCAGCTACGTTTAAGATCCATAACGTGTTTCATAAATCTCTGTTGAAGAGGTTTGTTGAATCAGTAGTTCCTATGGCGGCTCCTCCTGACCCTGTATTGGTTAAAGGCAATGTGGAATATGAGGTAGAGAAAATATTGGATTCTCGTTTGGCTAGACGGAGACTCCAGTACTTGGTCAAATGGAAGGGTTATGGCCAGGAGGATAATTCTTGGGTCTCTGCTTCTGACATTCATGCTGATAGATTGGTTCGTGCTTTTCAGCGGGCCCATCCTGATTGGCCTGGTGGCGTGGATGAGGGTTTGGTGACCCCTCCTCAAGGGAGGGGTACTGTTGTGAATTCACTTTCTGGCCTTCCTCTGGTTGCTAGTGAAGGTAGTGGAGCTGGTTGTATTGACAGAGGAGTAGCGAGTTCTCTTTCCAGGCTCCCTCTGGTGGTTACAGGAGGTAATGGAGCTGATCTAATTGACAGAGGCCTGCCACCTGATAATAAGGATGACGATTGGACATCTGGAGTCTCTGACTGGATTTAAGACAGCTGACTCCCTCTATCCTTGCTGGTGATTTTCCTGCCTCCTGAGGTCTTAGTTTCCAGTTCAGTCCCTGCATGCTCAAGCTAAGTGTTCTTTGCTATTGTTCACATTTGATTTGGTTTTGTCTACTCAGTTTTGTGTGGTCAGTTAGCCCCGGCTGGGGCTGTGCTGAATTTCCATCCTTATGTTACTGTTTGTGTAAGTTTGTTTTTTGTCCCTTATTAAATTGGCCTCTTTTTGCTCTGCTTTCAGAATATGCCAGAGTGCTGATATAGTGGGAGAAGTCTAGTGACTTCAGAGTTTTTGCTATCAGAAGTGTTTGACGTTTTTGCAGGGTTTTTTGCGTGATTGCAGACAGTGTCTTTCCTTTCCTGTCCTTTCTAGTTAGTGTGGGCCCCATTGTTTGCTCAGGCTATTTTCCTGCCTGCTTTTGTGTTTTCATCTTGTCTCACCGACAATATATGTTTGGGGGCTGTCTATTCCTTTGGGGTCTGCTCTGGGGCAGTTTAGATTTCCCCTTTTCTTGCTTTAGACTTATTTAGTTCTCCGGCTGTGTTGAGGCATCTGGAATCATCGTAGGTATGCTCCACGGCTACTGCTAGTTGTGTGGATAGGATCAGAGGTCTGCAATCCGCTTAGTTACCAACCTCTCTGGTTTTCTGTAGCTTAGCTTGGTCTTGTTTTCCTCCCCGGTGACCCAATCATAACAAATGGAGCTAGTGGAGCACTTGGCAAAAAGTCACGGTGCCATGACAGGGAATGGTGAGGTAAGTATAATTTTTTTTGTATTTTTTAACCCTTCCACTTATTATGCTCTAGGATTTGAAAAGACCTTTGAGGATAACAAACATTTTTTTTTTACCAATTATTCAATTTGAGACAAATATATTTGAGACAAAATAAATTTCCTGGCCCAATTGGAGCGAATTTGTAAGATTTAATTTTGACAGATTCACTCATCTCTAGTTGCCATTTATACTATGAATAGTTGATAATTTGTCCCAAACAGGATACCTTATTAAAGGACCTTTACATCAAAGACTGCTCTACTTTTGTTTATCCCATAAGTATCTTTTTAAATCTTAAAGGGATTTCCACTACTAGGACAACCCCTTCTTGATCAAAATCTTTGGCCCCGATAAAATAATAAAACCTATAATCACCTCCGGTGCTGGCGCCATTCCAGCGTTGTTGGCACTCTTGGTTTCTGGACTCTCGTGTGGTGTTGTGACATGTGATGCTGGCACCCAATCAGCACTGGTGTCACTGTCTCCACCTTTGTACTAATCAAACATAAAGAGGAAGTCCAGGTAGCCGCTGAACCCTGCCTTCATCTTCATGTTCAATTCGTACGGGAACAATGACGCCATTGATGATTGGTTGCCAGCGTTACTTGTCCCAACATCACATGAGAGCCCCGGGAAGAGTGACTGCTGATACTACGGGATCAGCGCCGGCACGGAAGGTGAGTAGAAGCTTTATTGTTTTGTGGGGGCCAAATGGTATGAGAAGAAGTTGTCCAAGTAGTGTACAACTTCTTTAAGGATAGACGACCCCTATTAGTGTTCATTAGAGTTGAGCGAAATGGGTCGGTCATATTCAAAAGTCGCCGACTTTCGCTGAAGTCGGGTTTCATGAAACGAAACCCGACCATAGCGTGAGGTCGGCCACGAGGTCGGCGACCAGAGCGCCAAAGTCGCGTTTCAAAAGATGCTTCCAGCGCCCTTTTTCAGCCAATGATGGAGGACGCACACTGTGGGCAACGCGATAACATAGGCATCGGTCACCACCATCTTTGAGAAGGGCATGCAAGTGATTGGCTTGCTTTGTGTGGTGGCACAGGGGCCATAAAAGGGCATGAACGCCGACCGCCATCTTACTTATGCTGATCTTAGCATAGGGAGAGCTGCTACTGCTGCTGATTTAGTAAGGAGAGCGTTAGGCAGGGAAGAAGAACCAAAAAACTGCTTCTGCTGTTAGCGATTTCCACTTACAACACAACACTTTGTGTGCATTGACAGGGGAGGCTCTATTTTTGTGCATCAGCTCTGTTGGTTATTAGGCTGCCTTATAAGGCTCCCTGATAGCTGTATTGCTGTTTGCACACTGCTGTGCAAACTGCTTTTTTAAAAGCAAAAATACTTTTATTCCTCTTTTCTGCACAGTTACCAAGTGTTCATTTTTCTACCCTTTTTTGTGTGCACTGTGCAGCAGTCCTCCTTATTAGGCTGCCTGCGTCCATACTTGGACTGAGAGCATCATTGTCAGCATCCTCAAATCTCTAGTGAGATCCAAAATCTCACCAATCCTATAGACACCCTCCACCTTGTCATACACCATCCAATTTCAGCCTGTTACATTGAGGTGTAATATCTCCTGGGCCAGAGACAATAGTTCTGCGTCCTCAAATCTATAGTGAGATTCAAAATCTCACCAATCCTATAGACACCCTCCACCTTGTCTTTCACCATCCAATTTCAGCCTGTTACATTGAGGTGTAATCTCTACTGGGCCAGAGACAATAGTTCTGCATCCTCAAATCTATAGTGAGATTTAAATTCTCAACAGTACTATAGACACCCTCCACCTTGTCATACACCATCTAATTTCAGCCTGTTACATTGAGGTGTAATCTCTACTGGGCCTGAGACAATAGTTCAGCGTCCTCAAATCTCTAGTGAGATTCAAATTCTCACCAATAGTAGATACACCTTCTACCTTGTTTTTCAGTGCGATATAGCTGGTGGTATTTTGAGTACATTTTCACAAAAACGAGCAAGAATGGTGGAAGACGCCATGTGTTATGATGAGTCACCGAAGGAGGAAAAAACAAAATACCTGCTAAGTCCAGAAAAACCAGAGAGGTTGGCAGCTATCGGATTGCAGACCCCTGAACCTATCCACAACAACTAGCAGTAGCCGTGGGGGGTTCCTACGGTGCCCTAGACCCCTCGATCACAGCCGGAGAACTACATAGCCTAAAGAGAGAAAGGGGAAAAACTAAACTTCCCCAGAGCAGACCCCAAAGCAATAGGCAGCCCCCAACATATAATGATGGTGAAGCAAGATGAAAACACTAACACAGATAGAAAGATAGGTTGAGCAAATGATGGGGCCCAAGCTAACTACATAGGACAGGATAGGAAAGCTGCTGTCTGCCATCCGCAAAAACCCTATCAAAATGAGCCAACCGACTGATAGGAAAAACAGGCCCTGAAGTCGCTAGGCTTCAAAAGACTATATCAGCACTCAGGTATATTCTGAAGACAGAGAAAAAGATCAACAGATCAGAGACAAAAATGGAATTCACCTCCGGCCGGGGATGGCAGAACTCCCAAAAAACAAGGCAAACCAAAAACAAAACTGAAGATTACAAAGCAGAGCAGAAAAATTTAGCTTTGAGATGCAGGAATCAGACTGGTCTCCAAGAATCCAGCATGAAAATCACCAGCCAGGAAGAAGGGCGTCGGCAGCCTTATATCCAGTCCTCAATTCCAGCCACCCAGTAATCATCTAGTTGCCCAGGTGTTTGGTAATCAGCCTCACTACCTTCCTTCACCAGAGGAGGGAGTTCATCAGACCTCAATGGTGAAGGGAAAATGAACTCACAACAGCCATGGAAGTGGGTGGGGGTTGCCAGCTGGTCCAGATAGTGGTGGTGGTGTTACATCTGTTGGTAGTGGCAAAAGCACAATAGCACCTAAGGCAGGAGGTGTTGAGCCTGCGTCATTGTCTGGCTCCACAAGGCTTCGAAAGCTCTCTTTTCTGGGAGTAGGTAAACCACTTTTAAAGCCGGAGCTTCAGGAACAAGTTTTGGCTTACATTGCAGACACAGCCTCCAGCTCTCTCGCCTCCTCTTCTGAAGTTACAAAAAATAAAAGCACTGAGTCATCAGTGGAGGCTCCTGGTCAGGAACAACACCTTTCCTTGTGTCCTTCACCCCTACCAAAAGTGAAGGATGTGGCAGGCCACACTACCAATTACTCCATGGAGCTCTTTTCACATACCATACCTGGGTTAGCAAGTCAAATCGTGAATTCCCCAGTCCAAGATGAATCTGACATGTAGTGCACTGATGCACAGCCACTGCTAGATTTTTCTCCTGGCACATTCACTCAGAGCACTACATTGTCCTCGCAGCGTACTGAGGCAGAATCAGACCCTGATAAAACTCAGGTGCCCCTTCCCGCATACTATAACACCTAAAACGGTGACACAGAGGAAGGTGCACATGAAATTGAAGAGGAGGTGATGGATGACCCAGTTGTTGACCCAGATTTGCATCCATTGGGGGAAGAGGGTGCCGCTGCCAGTAGGTCAGAAGAGGAGGAGGAGGATCCGCAGCAGGCAATGACATCGCCACAGCTGTTATCTGGCAGGACCGTAGCCGTCCAAAAACGTGTTACAAAAACCAAAAGTGTTGCAGGACAGCTTGGCCAGAAGGTCAAATTAGCACAGCGTGCAAGGTCTCAAAATGTCGTCCATAGTAGGAAGAGTGCAGTGTGGCACTTTTTTGAACAAAATCCTAATGATCAGGCAAAGGTTATCTGTAAGAAGTGCGCAAAGACCTTTAGCCAAGGGAAAAATCTGAGAAATTTGATTACCAGTTGCATGCTTAGACATTTAACCACCATGCACTTGCAAGCGTGGACGGACTTCCAAACCTCACGTACCACATGTGCACCTGCTTCGAATGAAGGTAGTCAGCAACGCTACATCGCTTCCCCCACTGTAAGCCCACCGGTTAGCACACCACCAGCAGCATATGTCGAGGTGTCGTCGCAAGGGCAAAGCAGTCAAGGAATCACAATGTTATTGCTACGAAAGACTGAATCTAGGCCATCAGCAACACCACCAACACCATCACCAACCCCCTCTCAGTCCGCCATGTCCACTGCTAGTTCCACCATATGCAGCTCTCAAGTCCAGCTCACCCTACCAGAGACTCTGAGTAGGACAAGAAAGTACTCATCCTCTCATCCGCGTACACTGGCTTTGAACGCCCACATTGCCAAACTAATCTCGTTAGAGATGATGCCCAACCGGTTGGTTGAAAGCAAAGCTTTCCGTGAGCTCATGGCCTACACAGTACCACGCTATGACCTACCCAGTCGGCACTTTTTTTCGCGAAAAGCCATCCCAGCCCTCCACGTGCATGTGAAAGACCGCAATGTCCATGCACTCAAGCAATCAGTGAGTGGAAAGGTGCACCTCACAACAGATGCATGGTCCAGTAGGCATGGCTAGGGCTATTATGTGTCCATCACTGCGCACTGGGTTAATGTGGTGGATGCAGGGTCCACAGGGGACCGCGGCGGTGGGACAGTGCTGCCTAGCCCACGGTATAGGAAACAGTTGGCTGTAGGCGTTCGACCCTCCTCCTCCTCCAGAAGCGAAAGCTCGTCCACAGAGCGCAGTCACACGAGCACTCCATCCGCAGCTGCCAGTGTTGCACATGAGGTGTCCCACTATCGAACAGCTAGTGGTAAGCGTCAGCAGGCTGTGTTGAAGATGATGAGTTTGGGAGACAACAGACACCGCTGAGGTACTGGCCGACTACTTGCAGCGACAAACTGAGTCA
Organism: Dendrobates tinctorius; assembly: GCF_039654945.1. Classification (NCBI taxonomy): domain Eukaryota; kingdom Metazoa; phylum Chordata; class Amphibia; order Anura; family Dendrobatidae; genus Dendrobates; species Dendrobates tinctorius. Next base: position 14,837,878 of record NW_027361695.1, read on the forward strand.
TGGCTGGGCAGTGTACATCTTGAGGCAGGCAAGGTAGTTTGTAATAACGGCCGGAATTTTGTGGCAGCCATAGCCCTTTCAAAACTCAAAACATACCTTGCCTGGCTCACAACTTGAACCTGGTGGTGCAGTGCTTCCTCAATAATTATCCGGAGTTAACACCCCTGCTCCATAAGGTGCGAAGACTGTGTTTGCACATCCGCCGGTCGCCCGTACACTCCAGTCGTATGCAGAAGCTGCAGCGATTGCTCCACCTTCCCAAGCACCGCCTAATTATCGACATTGCAACAAGGTGGTACTCCACCCTGCACATGGTTCAGAGGCTGTGCGAACAGAGACAGGCTGTAATTCATTTGTGGGAGGATACACAGGCAGGCAGTTGGCAGGCAGACATGGAGTTGTCTGGTGTGCAGTGGTCGAAGCTGAAAGACCTCTGTAAAGTCCTTCAGTGTTTTGAGGAATGCACATGGCTGGTAAGCGCAGATGACGCCATCATAAGCATGAGCATCCCGCTTATGCGTCTGCTCATGCAAACTTTGATGCACATTAAGGAGCAGGCATCTGCAGCTGAGGAGGAAGAGGAGGAGGGAAGCCTTGATGACAGTCAGCCATTGTCTGGTCAGGGAAGTCTCGTGGACGAGGTGGAGGAAGAAGAGGAAGAGGAGGAGGATGATGGGGATGATTATTTTGGGGAGGAGGATGATTCTCAGGGGGCAAGAAAAAATGTTGGCGTGGCAAGGTCAGGTACAGGGTTTGTGCGTGACTGGAGGGATGTGGATTTGCCAGAGAGTGCTCCTCCACCCAGCACTCGCAGTGCATCATTGACACCTGGAACATTGGCCCACATGTCTGATTATGCCTTGCAGATCCTAAAAAGGGACCCCCGCATTGCCAAAATGATGAACGATGATGTCTACTGGTTGGCCAGCATCCTGTATCCACGCTATAAAGGCAAGTTCCAAAACATCATGCCACAGGAGAACCTAGAGCTAATATTGGCTAACAAACAAGCAACTCTGGTAAACCGTTTGTTTGAGGCATTCCCAGCACACAGCGGCGGTGATGTTTCTCCAACAAGCCGTAGGGGGCAACATGGAAGAGGTGTTCGTGGTGCACACAGCCGAAGTGGCGTTGGACACAGGGTTTTCATTACCATGTTGTGGACTGAATTTTCAAGTACCACTCACACGACTGGTAATACTGCATCGATCGAAAGTGACAGGAGACAGCAGTTGTCAATTACGGTAACACAGGGCCGGGGTCACCACCTGGCGCACGCACTCGTGCGAGTGCCGTTGCTCTGGACAGGTGGGTGGGCACACTGTTTGGCAACGGCACTGGCAAAAGGTCCCTCATAGTAGAATTGATTGTCTCTGACGGTGGGGGTGCACACTCGCCGTCAGACACACCGGCGTACTATGAGGGGCCCTGCGCCAGTGCCGTCGCCAATGAGTGGGCCCCCCCTGCTTGCTCAGGATCACTGCACTTGCAAAGCTGAAATACTTACCTCTCCCTGCTTCACCGCCGTGACGTCTTCCTCATTTCCTGACAGTGACATTCTGGTCAGAGAGCGCGATGACATCACATCTGTACGCCCTATGCCTAAACAGTCCAAGTACAGTGAGATGGAAGATGGGGACAACGAGGAGTCCAGACTAGTACAGGGATTCCCTAGCGAGGAGACTTATTTAATTGTTTTCAATGTTGGGACAGCTATTTTTGGGGAGCACTATACTCTGGAGAATGATATATGAGGCCCACCATACACTGGAGCATTCCAAAGGTGGACATCAGACACTGGAGCAGCATTTACAGGGCCCATTATGCACTGGAGCATTAGAAATGGGGCCCATTATATATGGAGCATTATTTGGGCCCATAAGACAGTGGAGCTTCATCCATGGGGACCAACATATACTGTAGCATTATGTGGAGCTCATCATATACTGTTTCAAACATTATATGGGACCAATGATTCTGTATGGAGAAATATATGGGCCTCATTACTCTGTATAGCGCACTATGCGGTGGCCATAATACTGTATGGAGTAATATACTGCCCGTTTTTGGAGCTATTGGAGAATTTAAAATGGATATCAGTCATGAGATGTAAGAGCTGAAGTATTTCTCATTGTACTAAACTGCTATTTCTCTGCCGTATCAGAGGATCATGAATTGTGGCATGTGTTAAAGGAGCCCATTGACACTCTTTGGCCCTGGGCCCACGAAAATCTGGAGCCAGCCCTACCCCCCCACAACTTTAGCCAAATAACCCCCAGTTTTCAATGCCTGACTAGTATTATAAAGTAAATTAAGGTTGACAAGCTTAAGTAATAAGAATTGATGTTTTTGGCATTAAAATGGGCACTGTAGGTGTGTTTCCTGTCCTCCACTCACTGCCGACTTTTCTTCCCCATTGACTTGCATTGGGTTTCGTGTTTCAGTCGGCCTTCGACTTTTCACGATAATCGGCTGATTTCGTTCGACCCGACTTTTGAGAAAGTCGGGTTTCATGAAACCCGACTCGACACGAAAAAAGGCAAAGTCGCTCATCTCTAGTGTTCATCTGTTTTCAATGGGCAGAGTGGACAATACGATTTGGTTGTAAAATCCAACTTACCTGACCGATCTCTCTCAGTCAGAAGGTACCAATACATATTAGATGGTCACCTAGTCCCACAAAAGTCAGCAGTTTGGTTGACTACAGAACATATGGAGACTTAAATTTAGATGGCTTTAGTAGACATGGATTACACATTTGGAAAAGAAACAATAATACAGATGTAAACATGAGTGATTAGTTAAAAGATTCCTGTTTTAGCAGTGAGGTCAGCATTCCATGACCACTGGACAGGAGTCCTGTGAATGACTTCTTACCTGCTGGCATCCATGGGTCTCTATTGATTAGTCCACCTATTGTAATGTAATCATTCTAATGTGATGCATACTCTCAACGTCATGCCAGGTCAACAAATCAAAAGAGGAGCCTTCGATGCTGGCAGGTAGGAGGTGGCTTGCAGGGCTCCTGTCCAGAAGTCATAAAATATTTTCCTGGACGCTGGTCATTGAAACTAAGTATTTTTAAGAAAACAGTAGGCTACCACTTGGGAAACCCCTTCCTTTAGAGAACTTTACATATTGATATTTACATATCTGCAGTGGATTTTCCGCTGTGTTACATGTAGATTACTTACGGATCTCAATTTGAATTTTTTGGCCTACAAATCTGTTATCCATTGCATGTGCGCCAAATGTGAATATACTCTAAGGGTATCTTTCCGCAGGGCCATAGAGGTTAAATTGAAAAATACATGAAAAAAACACTTTAAAAATTGCATGTGATTATACAGTAAGTAATTATTCATAGACCGGGACTACCTTTAACATGGAATTTTTACAATCTCTTAGTTATATCCCTGGTTAAGTTCTGGTAAAATATTCCACTAGTAGAACACCGAGGGCTAATTCAGCAAATCAATGTCCGTCTTGTAAATTATAGATGTACTTCTCCCTTCTTGCTATGAGCTATAAACTTACAGGGGTAGAAGAACTTCAGTGTTACAATCCTCTAAACATTAATACTTTACAACCGGTGACTTTCAGGCGCAGTATGATAATATCTTATGAGAAACATCTGTCTATATATTTTTTCTTAAAGGTGGAAATGGTAAATATGACTGACGTGTGTCCAACTATGTTACATTGGTTAATATGTGCATTTTGCTGAGATAAGAAAAGGAGAATGAAAGTCTTTACAATTTCCAGTATATATGTTGTTAATATTCGATCGCCGTGAGCCGCTTTAGGGGACATGGTGGAGCTGAGACTAAGAATGAATACAGAATGTGTATATCCTGGAGTCGAATCTGCACTTCTGGCTTTAAGACAAAAGTACTAAGAATGATATTAATGTTAACACTTCCATTATTATCGACATGAGCATGGACACCGATTGGCAATAACACTGACAACGTCATTATTGTCTGACAATGGCACCTTTCAGGGGTGAACTATTTCTTAAAGATGATGCATTGGAATCAGGATATATGGACAAGTGGTGTAAGGATCGTAGTGACTTTGACAAGGGTTAGATAAAAGGTTGAGTGCATCTCCAAAATAGTGGGTCTTGATATGCAGTGATCTTACCTACCAAAAGTGGTCAAGAAAGAACATCCGGTGAACCAACATCAGGGTCTTGGAAACCCAATGCTGATAAATACATGTGAGGAGTAGGGATGGGCGAGTTTACTCGCTAGGACTCGTTACTCGGCGAATAGTAAGGGACTCGCTGGACTCGTTACTCGGTGAGTCTCCCAGGGATTACTCGCACAGTAACGAGTCCAATGCAAGTCAATGGCAATCCTAGTTTTGTCAGAGTTTTTTTTCTCACTCGCTAGACTCGCTATATCACATCGCTGTCAACAGCGAGTCTGAGCGAGTCTACGATTCCGAGTCCTGTATACTGGATTCGGGACTCGCTTATACAGAATCTGTTATGTTCCTACAAGTTTCCAAGACAGCCTATGTCAACACACAGCGATTGTGAGCGAGTCTGAGCGAGTCTACGAATCCCGAGTCCTGTATACTGGATTCGGGACTCGCAAATATAGAATCTGTTATGTTCCTACAAAGCTTCCGAGACAGCCTAGCGTGTTAGGTCAGAAAACTTTTTTAGATGGACAAGCATGTTAGCCAATCATATTCAGTAATGTTGGTTGTGGCAGGACTATGATTGGCTTCTGTCCATCGTGATGCCTATGTCATGTATGAGAGGCGAGGCTGTATATAAGCCTTTTCCACTGCCATTTCCTCTACATTCCTGAGAGATCTGAGATAGAGCAGGGTGAGGTAGATGCTTGAGCAGATCATAGGAATTGTCAGTTAGTGTAGGGAAACTTTAAGATTCCTTATATTAAACCCAAACAGCTCTTCTGAGAGCTACCAGGAGGACAGAGGAGTACTGTGTAGACTGTAGGCAGGCAGGCAGGGAGGATCAAGCCTTACAGTGCAGTGCACAGTGCAGGGACTAGTGTGCAGCTTCACTGCTAGGTGTCAGCACACACACTTTCCCCGCCAGCAAGTGACGCCTACAGCACCACCTAACTCCATCTCGGTGACTGTGCATTTGTCAACAATGTCACAAAAACCACAATTTCCCAAAAAAGAGGTTGCAAAGGGACGAGGTCGTGGCCGTAGCAGTGCAGGGAACATCACTTGAGCGATCTCCCTCCAGGCTGTAGTCCGCTGGATGTTATGCCCATAGGCAGGGTCAGTGGGGAGCCAAAGCAGGGGCCGAGCCTCCACCAGATCAATCAACTGCAGCGTGTTGACAGTAACACGGGCCATGATTGCTCTGTATGGCTCTGTGTGTGTGTGCGTATGTCAACTCGACTCGGATTATTTCCTGTTTGCTCAAAGCATGGTGTGTGCTAGAGAAAATCGCTTCCCTCGCCTCATCGGCGCTAAATAAGACAAACAAATGCGAGTTTGGACTCGGACACAGCAGCAACACACTGTTGCGAGTGGGGTTTACAAGTCGCCAAAGCAAGCGCTTTCCGAGACACATCTGCGATTTGTAAATCGCACATTACTCGCTAAGACTCGCTTCCCCATTCATTAACATTGGACTCGCTAGACTCGCAACGAGTAGCGAGTCCCGGGCTCGGACTCGCTAGAGTCAAGCGATTCCGAGTAATTTAGGACTTGCCCATCACTAGTGAGGAGTTTTCCTATAGGATCATTTGGTTCTATTCCATAAAAAATGGTAGAATGAAATAGTAAAAAATTTATTCTTACTAACAGCTGCCTAATAGGAATTGTGGGTCTGTGCACCCATCTGGGAATGGATCGGTTCCAGTAATACGCTGCTCCAGTCACAAGCACTATCATTATCCTGATCCTGGAGGAGGAGCTATCACGCTCGCAGGGAAAACGTCCCAGTCTTATGGAGCATTTCATTCTGAAGTAGTAGAATGTGTGCGGAAGAGGGACGCCATATTTCCCATGGATTTCACTGCCCGGGGAACATGGGACACTGTGTTCCCTAGTTGCCTATTCAGTGGTGGGACTGTGTCCATTTTGCTGTGCAAGTTAGCAGGAAGTGGTTGTCAAGGGGTGATAGGAATTAGTCAACACCTGATTATTTCCTTCAGCATCATGCGGGCTATTTAATCCTGTTCCCAGATCACGTCTTTGCTGTTAAGTGCAGTTCCTATTTGCTGTGGTGGTGAGTGGTGCTTGCACTATTGGCTACTGTCTTTCAGAGTTGGTGTTAGGGTTCATTTCTCTTCATGCTACACTCCCAGGGTGTCTTGCAGAAATATCTACCTGTTCTCAACTATGCTCTGGCTGCGTCACCAGACGTCAGTTGCCCAGCGACAGTAGGCCTGGGAAGAGCTGTACTAAAATCCCTTTCCCATTTACTGGGAACTGGGCGAAGAGTATCCCGACCCTTAAAAGCTCACTTAGCTGGAGCAGCTTGCGCCAAGTGTGTCTGTGGCTGCGACTTTGCTGGCTTGCTTCCAGTCTTTCTGGGTCTCTCTGCCATTGCGCATAACAGTCCCCACCTCTAAAATTGCTTACGTGCGCATGAGCATTAGATTTGGACCTTGGAGCAATGGAAGAAGGTGGCCTGGTCTGAAGAATCACATAATCTTTTACATGATAACTATGTTCATGTGCTTGTGTTCACTTATCTGGAGTAGAGATGACACCAAGATGCACTATGGAAAGAAGATGACAAGTTGTCAGATTCATTATAATGTGGACAATGTTCTGCTGGGGTCTTGAAATTGATGTGGATGGTACTTTGACATGCACAACAGACCTAAAGATTGTATAGACTAATACTCATCATATGACAGCAATATTTCCTATTGGCCATGGGCTCTTTCAACAGAATAATACCACTGCTACACTGTAAAAATATGTTCAAGATTAGAGGAACATTGAAATAAAAAAATCAACATGCTGATTTGACCTTCAAATTCCCCAATTCTCAAAAAAATCGACAGCTCAAATTTGAAATGGAAATTTGATTTGTATCAAAGTTAGTAAATGTGAATCGTATGTTCCTTGATATGACCCCACGAAATATTAAATGTACAAGGGAAAATAAAATAAATACGTAAATAATATTCACCTCAGCACTCTCCTGTCCTGCCACTAATGCCTACCATCCAGTCCTTCACATTGTCTGACCTTTTTCATTTGGCATGAAATGTCCTATTTAAGCTTCTCCACTCTGTGTTAGGACTCTGACTTCACAACGCACACCATTCAAGACCTCATCAGTTCCTCGGGTGGCGCAGGTCATGTTGTGATGTCACTACTTGAGTTGAGACATCAGAGACCTATTCGGCTCTGAAAGTCCCAGTGTACAGTCATGATGCCCAAAAGGGATTTTGCAGACTGAAGTAAAAAAAAAAAAGCCCTATGGAGTGACTGACCGAATGGTGGGCCACAGCAGCAGGACAGATAAATGTTGAGGTCAGTATTACTTTTGTTTAACTCCCCTCTAAAGATTAAAATCCAAGAAAAAAAACAAAAAAAAGCAAAAATTAGCAAATATCTTACAGCAAATAAATTAGTATATAGTAATAATACATGTAAATATCATAGGGTACTTAGTTAATGCTATTTTGATCAAAATGGCAAAAAAGTCATCCCACCATGTCAAGGTGTACCCATCGGGATGGTCCTAACCTGTCTCTAATATTAAAACATCACCATGTGTCAATCGACGTCAATATGCATAAGGGCAGAACTGGAGAGGGCCCAACTGAGACGCTCATCCATCAGAATATAGATGAAATAACTAACCCAGAAAGGGGAGTCACACCCCTATTTGCACAAAATACGAGCGATAAGACCAAAACCAAAAACTGAGCTGGACTATAGGCTGATATATGTGCAATGTTTAAGAGCACGTTCACACAGTTGCCATTTCATGGACAAAACCCCTCTAAAGTTCATTAAAATGGTGTCCGGCCAGCCAGCGTTTTGGTGAAGTCACACAAAGGAAATTGCAAAAAATTACATTTTGTAGTATCCTAATTTTTTTTTGTAAAATTTGTGGCGAGTTCAATGAAACGGATTTGCTCTTCTCTATTGAAAAGCAAATATCCACATCAGAGAATAGAACTGTTTTTAGAAAAAAACAAGACCCCTCTATTAATATTTCATTAAAGACTTGCTCTAATAAAGAAGACAAGTCTAATATATAACAAAGCTGTAATTATATACAGACCTAGTGTTAGCCAGTGAGGGGGAAAAATGGGAACCAATTTTCATGTAAGGCGATTTATACATTATACATACGTATTAGTAGCTAGAATATTGTTTTGTTTTTTCCCCACTTTGTTAAATAAAGCAATTTAATTGCCTGTAGCTCGGCAGTAATAGATGGAGAGAAATGTTATTGAAAGCCGTTCTACATCTTATTCATACATGACAAGGCTCTCTGTGCTGTAAATATACCCGGTTCTCTGCCTGTTTAATTATGTCTGTGTAGTAGTGAGACCACAATTCATTTCTCCCGGGATCGCCGGCTATGATTCTAATGCATTATAGCGCTATTAATTATGCAAATTTAGGCTGGTATGAGATGTTTTAGATGTTTCAAAAGTAAAGGACTGGAATTCAGAATTTAGCAAGATGTTAAAAGTTCTGTCATCGCTATATCAACACTCTTTCTGCGCCAGCATTATATCATTCTACATTCACATATAATTCTTAATTCATGAAATGGGCTTATATATGTGTGTTCCTAGAGAGAAGGAGGAAGAATGGTGAGTGGGGAGAAGAAAAGGAAGAAGGGAACGAGAAGGAGGAAAGAACAAGAATGGAAGGCGGAAAGGAAATATGGATGGGTAGAAGGAAGAGAATGTGGATGGAAGGAGAGAAGGAAATATGAATGGGAAGAAGGAAGAGAATAAGGATAAAAGGAGAGAAGGAAATATGAATGGAATGAAGGAAGAGAATGTGGATGGAAGGAGAGAAGGAAATATGAATGGGAAGAAGGAAGAGAATAAGGATGGAAAGGGAGAAGGAAATATGAATGGGAAGAAGGAAGAGAATAAGGATGGAAGGAGAGAAGGAAATATGAATGGGAAGAAGGAAGAGAATAAGGATGGAAGGAGAGAAGGAAGTATGAATGGGAAGAATGAAGAGAATAAGGATGAAGGGAGAGAAGTAAATATGAATGGGAAGAAAGAAGATAATAAGGATGGAAGGAGAGAAGGAAATATGAATGGAAAGAAGGAAGTGAATAAGGATGGAAGGAGAGAAGGAAGTATGAATAGATGGAAGAGAATAAGGATGGAAGGAGAGAAGGAAATATGAATGGGATAAAGGAAGGAAGAGAGTAAGGATGGAAGGAGAGAAGGATGAATGGGAAGAAGGAAGAGAATAAGGATGGAAGGAGAGAAGGAAATATGAATGGGAAGAAGGAAGAGAATAAGAATGGAAAAAGAGAAGGAAATACGAATGGGCAGAAAAAAGAGAATAAGGATGGAAGAAGAATAGGAAATATGAATGGGAAGAAGGAAGTGAAAAAGGATGGAAGGAGAGAAGGAAGTATGAATAGAAGGAAGAGAATAAGGATTGAAGGAGAGAAGGAAATATGAATGGGAAGAAGGAAGAGAATAAGAATGGAATAAGAGTAGGAAATATGAATGGGAAGAAGGAAGTGAATAAGGATGGAAGGAGAGAAGGAAATATGAATGGGAAAAAGGAAGGAAGAATATAAGGATGGAAGGAGAGAAGGATGAATGAGAAGAAGGAAGAGAATAAGGATGGAAGGAGAGAAGGAAGTATGAATGGGAAGAATGAAGAGAATAAGGATGAAAGGAGAGAAGTAAATATGAATGGGAAGAAAGAAGATAATAAGGATGGAATAAGAGTAGGAAATATGAATGGGAAGAAGGAAGTGAATAAGGATGGAAGGAGAGAAGGAAGTATGAATGGCAAGAAGAGAATCAGGATGGAAGTAGAGAAGGAAAAATAAATAGGCAGAAAGAAGAGAATAAGGATGGAAGAAGAGTAGGAAATATGAATGGGAAGAAGGAAGAGAATAAGAATGGAATGAGTGAAGGAAATGTGAATGGGAAGAAGGAGGAGAATAAGGATGGAAGGAGAGAAGGAAGTATAAATAGAAGGAAGAGAATAAGGATGGGAGGAGAGAAGGAAATATGAATGGGAAAAAGGAAGGAAGATGGCAGGAGAGAAAGAAAAAAATTAATAGATGACGTATTACAAAGTATCCCTGTGTTAAGCCTCATCACACAGTCAAGCGTTAGGCCAGTGGTTGAGATGTTAATAACTGAGTTTATGTGCCAGCATAAAGATCGTGAGATTGATGACTACTATGTTAGGGTCCCGATCACTTATAGCGAGGTTATAGACACAGTTATTCCCATTTAAGACATGAATGGAGGAGAAGGGATACAAAGAAGCCTTTAAAAATATAGGGGTAATTTGCAGGTAAATAGCACTTAAAGGAAATCTGTCACTAGTTGTTTGCTACCTTATCTAAGAGAAGCGTGATATAAGGAAAGAGAACCTGATTCCTGCAATGTATCACTTAACTTACTGGGTGTAGCAGTTGTGAAACAGAAGTTTTATATGTAGCCTATGACCAAGCTCAGAAAGCTAACCCCGCCCACACCACAGCTTTCTGTGTGCAATGTACATTGACAAAATGCTGCTAATTAGTGCTGGGAGCTTAATTGGACAAGGAGGTACGAGGGCAGATAGTCTTGCAGTGATCATTTCCTGCTGATAAAACTCTCATTGTATTTAAGACAACAGCATACAGCCTAGTAAGTGACACATCCATGAAATCAGCATCTTAGCCCCATATCAGGCTGTCCTAAGATTACATAGCAAAAACCTGCTGACAGATTTCATTTAAAACATATACTGGAGCTGCGGCAAAAAGGTAAAAATGAAGCTGCTTGCTTCCGGTCATCGGGATGGGACAGGAAGTTTGTGACAGTCACTGTGCTGTACTCACTCCCATCATATTGATTGACATCCTGCTCTGCACATAAATGATGAAGAGCAGATTGTGTGTTTACTGCTTTAGAGTGGTGACTGTAACAGCCGCCTACACCGCCCTGATGACTGGAAGCAAGCAGTTGCAGGGAGAACGTAACTTCATTTTTTCCTTGTAGCCACTGCTCCAGTAAGGCAGCCAGGAATAGTTTACAAGCTATCAACCTGCAGATTATCACTATATATGCAAGTATGGCAAAACAGCATTTCTTCTTAATTATGCCAGATGTAAATTTAAGTAAGCAAGGAGGCATAGACTATTATCTTTATGTTGACTTTTGGATTTATGTGTTTGTCTTTGGTTGATCAAGAAGCAAAGACTGTTGTTCATATGAGCCTGGACGTTGACGTTTTAGTTGCTGTTTGTTGTAACTTATTGTCTGTTATCTCAGCAAGACAGAGGCAGTTGGTATTGATAATGTTGGAGCGCCCCACAGGGCCATAGGTTACTCGGTACCGGCTGGTCGGTTCTTAAAGGGGATGTCACGGCAGAAGTGACCCGGTAGGAGGCCCTGGGCATCCAGTAAAATTAATAAAAGATGATGATTATGGGGTAGATAAAAGATGATGATGGTGGGGTAGTTTGTTGGGGATTTAGTTGTGACGCCACCCGTGGTATTCGGCAAGGGTAGCCGACGCTGCAATCCAAATCCTCTGGGATGGTGTTAGGGTAGCAAAGATGGTTAAGCTCTCCATGAGCAGAGCTGTGTCCCAGGGCAGGTAGGATGTTATAAGTCAAGATGGTGGCTGTTGTGGTGAGTGCAGTGCAGGGCAGGTGAGACGTAAAATGACACAGATGACACAGTTGGGTGCAGTTTCCAGATTTTTACTCACAGTTCTTGTGTACACAGGTGCCCACTTGGTGCCATGTCTTCCAGGTGAGGGGTCCAGCAAGCTCCCAGGTAGATTGGGATACACCTTTCCAGGACACCCTTCTGTGTATTTCTCTCCTGGCCATCTCACTGTGCTGGTTTCTGCCCTTCTACCCTGAACCTTCACAATCAATGTCCCGAATCCGGCAGCCGTGGACCTTGTTGGGTCAATTTCTCTGAGTCCCCTTGCTCCTATATGGCTGCCTTTTTAGTGAATGAATGTGGATGTGGCTGAGGTAACTACAGTTACCCCAGCCTCCGGCTTGCTAGCTGATTCCTGTAGTTCTCCACTAGCCGTAGGGTCCGGTTTCCCCCTGAGACCTAGTCCTACCACTTCTGGATATGGGCCCCACAGGTGGCCTCGCACGTCCCGTGCCCCAAGGACCCCTTCTGTCCTTCCAGAAGCTTCCTTCAGGATCCCCTCACAACTAGGGTTGAGCATTCCGATACCGCAAGTATCGGGTATCGGCCGATACTTGCTGTATCGGAATTCTGATACCGACTTCCGATATTTTTTCAATATCGGAATTCGGCATCGGAATCGGAAGTTCAGTTGATTGACAGCCTGACGTCATCATGATGCGCGGTGTGTGCGCATCATGATGCGCCGTCATTTCGGGCCTTCCGGGGGTCTCTGCCGGCCTGCCGGGGGGCTGTGCCGGCCTGCCGGGGGGCTGTGTGGACTGCCCGGGGTCTGTACCGGCCTGCCGGGGGGCTGTGCCGGCCTGCCGGTGGTCTGTGCACCCTGTGGGGGTCTGTACCGGCCTGCCGGGGGGCTGTGCCGGCCTGCCGGTGGTCTGTGCACCCTGTGGGGGTCTGTACCGGCCTGCCGGGGGGCTGTGCCGGCCTGCCGGTGGTCTGTGCACCCTGTGGGGGTCTGTACCGGCCTGCCGGGGGGCTGTGCCGGCCTGCCGGTGGTCTGTGCACCCTGTGGGGGTCTGTACCGGCCTGCCGGGGGGCTGTGCCGGCCTGCCGGGGGGCTGTGCTGATGTCCGGGGGTCTGTGCAAGCATCGTCCGATGGGACTACAAGTCCCATCTGGCGATGCCTGCTACCATGACAGTGATTGACACATTAGCCAATGATGGGACAGTAGTAGTCCCATCATCCGGCTAATGTGTTAAATGTTAAAAAAAAAAAAATACTACATACATACTACATGCTACATACATACTACATATATACTACATACATACTACATACATGCTACATACATGCTACATACATGCTGCATGCTACATACATACTACATACATACTACATACATACTACATGCATGCTACATGCATGCTACATGCATGCTACATACATACATGCATGCTACATACATACTACATGCATGCTACATACATACTACATGCATGCTACATACATACTACATGCTACATACATACCACATACATACTACATACATACTACATACTACATATATACTACATGCATGCTACATACATACTACATGCTACATACATACCACATACATGCTACATACATACTACATATATACTACATACATACTACATACATACTACATGCATACTACATGCATGCTACATACATACTACATGCTACATACATACCACATACATACTACATACATACTACATACTACATATATACTACATGCATGCTACATACATACTACATGCTACATACATACTACATGCTACATACATACCACATACATGCTACATACATACTACATATATACTACATACATACTACATGCATGCTACATACATACTACATGCTACATACATACCACATACATACTACATACTACATACATACTACATATATACTACATGCATGCTACATACATACTACATGCTACATACATACCACATACATACCACATACATGCTACATACATACTACATGCATACTACATACATACTACATGCATGCTACATACATACTACATGCTACATACATACCACATACATACTACATACATACTACATACATACTACATGCTACATACATACTACATATATACTACATGCATGCTACATACATACTACATGCTACATACATACCACATACATACTACATACATGCTACATACATACTACATACTGTATATACTACATGCATGCTACATACATACTACATATATACTACATGCATGCTACATACATACTGCATGCTACATGCATGCTACATACATACTACATACATACTACATGCTACATACATACCACATATATACTACATACATACAATACATTCATACAATACATACATAGACATACAGTACATATAACATAGAGTAACATACTTACCAATACTTGTCACATTGTTCCCCGAAGCCATTGTCTTTTCCGGAATAAATATTAACATAACAAACCACAAAAATACTCACCCACGATCCGAAGCAGTCCACGAGTGTGTCCCACGACGATCTTGGGTAGAGAACTGCAGCATCAGATGATGCTGCCGTTCTCTACGGGCTGCAGGAATCCAATGACGGAAGGTAGGTATCCTTCCGCACTGTATTCCTCCGCCACTTAAAAAAAAAAAAGTCCCTAGTCTCACTTTATGCCATTGCTGTGTGGGAATTTCCCACACAGCAATGGCATAAAGTGAGACTAGGGACTTTTTTTTTTTTAAGTGGCGGAGGAATACAGTGCGGAAGGATACCTACCTTCCGTCATTGGATTCCTGCAGCCCGTAGAGAACGGCAGCATCAGCTGATGCTGCAGTTCTCTACCCAAGATCGTCGTGGGACACACTCGTGGACTGCTTCGGATCGTGGGTGAGTATTTTTGTGGTTTGTTATGTTAATATTTATTCTGGAAAAGACAATGGCTTCGGGGAACAATGTGACAAGTATTGGTAAGTATGTTACTCTATGTTATATGTACTGTATGTCTATGTATGTATTGTATGAATGTATTGTATGTATGTAGTATATATGTGGTATGTATGTAGCATGTAGTATGTATGTAGTATGTATGTAGCATGCATGTAGCATGCAGTATGTATGTAGCATGCATGTAGTATATATGTAGTATGTATGTAGCATGCATGTAGTATATATGTATGAATGTATGTAGCATGTAGTATGTATGTAGTATGTATGTGGTATGTATGTAGCATGTAGTATGTATGTAGTATGTATGTAGCATGCATGTAGTATGTATGTAGTATATATGTAGTATGTATGTAGCATGTAGTATGTATGTAGCATGCATGTAGTATATATGTAGTATATATGTAGCATGTATGTAGTATGTATGTGGTATGTATGTAGCATGTAGTATGTATGTAGCATGCATGTAGTATATATGTAGTATGTAGCATGTAGTATGTATGTAGCATGCATGTAGCATGTACTATGTATGTAGCATGCATGTAGTATATATGTGTTATGTATGTAGCATGCATGTAGCATGCATGTAGTATGTATGTCGTATATATGTGGTATGTATGTAGCATGTAGTATGTATGTAGCATGTAGTATGTATGTAGCATGCAGTATGTATGTAGCATGTATGTAGTATATATGTAGTATGTATGTAGTATATATGTAGTATGTATGTTGCATGTAGTATTTATGTAGTATGAATGTAGCATGTATGTAGCATGTATGTAGTATGTAGTATGAATGTAGCATGTATGTAGTATGTAGTATGAATGTAGCATGTATGTAGCATGTATGTAGTATGTAGTATGAATGTAGCATGTATGTAGTATGCATGTTGTATGTATGTAGCATGTAATTTTTTTTTTTTTTTTTTACATTCAACACATTAGCCGGATGATAGGACTATTACTGTCCCATCATTGGCTAATGTGTCAATCACTGTCATGGTAGCAGGCATCGCCCGATGGGACTTGTAGTCCCATCGGACGATGCCTGCACAGACCCCCGAAGCCTGCACAGACCACCGGCAGGCCGGCACAGCCACCCGGCAGGCCGGCACAGCCCCCCGGAGCCTGCACAGACCACCGGCAGGCCGGCACAGCCCCCCGGCAGGCCGGCACAGCCCCCCGGAGCCTGCACAGCCCCCCGGCAGGCCGGCACAGCCCCCCGGCAGGCCGGCACAGCCCCCCGGAGCCTGCACAGCCCCCCGGCAGGCCGGCACAGCCCCCCGGCAGGCCGGCACAGACCACCGGAGCCTGCACAGACCCCCTGGCAGGCCGGCACAGCCCCCCGAAAGGCCCGTACAGACCCCAGAGAGGCTGTACAAGGGCAGGAAAGGGTTTTTCTTATTCCGATACCGGAAGTCCCATAGACTTGAATGGGACTTCCGGTATCGGAATCGGCGATACCGATACTTTTTTTAAAGATCGGCCGATACCATCCGATACGATACTTTGAAGTATCGGACGGTATCGCTCAACTCTACTCACAACTCTTTTCAGCTCTTCCTAGTGCCTTCCTTCTCCTTCTCTGTCATCTCACCATCTCTCCTCCGATTCTGTCAGCCCTCACTCCTTCTCTCACTCCCCTCCAACTGACTGACTCACTCTAGAACAATCTTTTTACCTCAGCACTAACTCCTCCCACAAACTGTCACTGCTCACTCACTCTCACCTTCTAAGTGTCTCCCCTTTTTCCTACCTTCCCCACTTATTCCCCAACACCCTTTCCTAGCCAGCCTGGGATGAGGCCATCCTCGCTAAGGGTACACCCAGATGCCTTGACTGAACTGGTGTGTGTTGGGTGTGAGTCTTAGAGTCCTGGGTAGTGCTCCCTCCTTACTTGAGAGTGGGACATCACACCTCTGGATGAGGTGCAGTATCTCTGTGGCGACTGGACCCTCAGGGGTGCCACAATATGTTGATTGACCATTGTGTGGGACCCTGTGACTTGTTGACCTCCAAAACAGAGGATTAACTATGTATAGTTATTAAGTACTCAAACAATGAGAGTTAAACTAACTCCACCTCCCCCCTGACCTGTAGATGATGACCTGAGCCACAGATATGAGTATAAAAGAGGGATTTTCAGTCCTTATGGGTTTCAAAGAGACTTCACAAAACCACAGCCAGGAATATTCTACAGGATGTCAGCTTAGGGGACCATGGCCCCAGCTGGAAGAACACAGATCTTCTCTATTGAGCATCACTGAACCCTCAGAGACTTCTTGAAGAATCCAGTTTGGAACAATCATGTCACCTGGCTATATACCTCTGTTAGACGTCGGATTTCTGTCGCTGCACAGCGAGAATCCCGAGCCTTACTTCCAGCAGTCTCCCATTCCTCTACAGCCGCAGAGGAGGTTGCTCAGCAAACTCGTCGGTGCAGGTGCTCTGCCCAGACCAGCTCCGTGGGTTTGCTTGCTGCTGCCACCTCTGGCACATCTATGGCAATACATGCTGCTCAGCAGCGAGATTCTCCAGGGACTAAGTCCCCATGTCAGGCTACTGAGCATGCCTGTGGAGTGATCTCCCATTGGAGATCGAAGATCACATGCTCAGGTCCTGCTCGTGTTCGGATTGGCCTATCCGAGAAGCCAAGAAGGTCCCAGATGCTCCCGGCTATAAAATATTTGCATGGCCGCTTGGCCATGCGCTAGGATAGACTGTATTTACAGACTATGAGGAGTGAGTGATGTATGCACGTATGAATGTCTCTGGTGAATGACTCATTAAGAAACCCCGACCCTTGGTACGCATGTGTTGTGCAGCCTAGCCTGCTAGCGCCCAGGCTTAGGTGTAGGTAGGACAGAGGTTGAGTCAGGCATCAGTCCTCACCAGGGACTCGGCACGCCTCAGTGCACGTGCTCCACTTCATAGCCAGCATCTATAGCGGCGCTCGCGGCAGCGACGCCGCGTGCTCAGTGGGCCTAGACCACTATAACCCCGTGTCCTTGGGGTAGAGTTCTGTGGTTTGGGCTCTTTTGGCTGGGCTCTGTGAGCTAAACAGGCTCCGGCATCTACGTTCAGTGGTTTTGTGACTCTGTGCATTAACAGAGTTCGCACCTGTTCACATTGGGTGACGTAACCCACGTGTGACTGCTTTTACGCCGCTCTATTCTTCCGCCGTTACCTAGCAGCAGTGTACCACCTCTGCACGGTGGACCCCGGGCACCTACTATTAATTTATAATTTGGTGCGTTCCGCCAGCCCTAACAACCTCACTGCTCTCAATCACTTCCTACGCTTGTAGTCACCTCCTCTCTGTGCGTGCCACAGGTGGGGGTAGTTGGTCCTGGAAGCTCCGAAGTCACATCTTCTATAATCCCTGTGAATTAGGGGAAGGGTGAGACTGTATATTTTTGCACCATCTTGGGTATGTTGCTGGGACTGTTTTATATGTTATTATCTGTTTTGTAGTTCAATAAGGTATTGCCATGCTGTTTTGCCCACACTCTGTGTTGTCTGAGTAGTGTTCTGCCCATGGCAAAATAGAGCAGGCATTCAGAGGGATGAGCCTTGGTCCATGTGGTCATTCTAAGAGAGCCGAGCAAGCATAGGAGAGCACCCACTGACTCCCATGACTTCACAGCAGGTAAATAATGTTTGTAGAGATTAAAGGTTTCTTTTATATGCTAATTCACTTTAACAGCTTTTCATCCCAAATCCTCGCACACACATATGATCATTTCATCACAGTTTGTTGTTGAAACTCTTTTCCCAGACATCATCTGTCAGGGAGAGTCATGTGTAGAAGGGTCCTTTAAAAGTGTAAAATTGGGATACATTTTAGTGTTTGTATGACAGATGCAATACTATTATGTATCTTAAAGGTTGTTGTCTCTATCCTAAGAAGCACATCACACCATGGCATCCCATTTCCCTTTTTGCAAGGAGGCGGTAAACTCGTGATGATTGACACTTCAAGCCAGTGACATTGCTGAGCTGCACACCTAAATTGTGTTCTGTCCCATGATGATAGAATTGACAGCTTTTAAAAGTGCAGCACTGAAGAAGTACAGGGACTCAGAGGATGACCAAATCTCATATTTTGGGCAGCTTTAGATCAGCACTTGCACGCTGTGCAGCTGCGGCGCCATCTTGCCGGAGGACATTTTTTTTCTTCTCCAGCAAGATGGCGCCATCCGCGCCTGCTCCTTTTAAATGAACTGCAAATTTTGCCAGACAACAGTTGTTTAAATGTGCACATTACACAGGGTAAATGTGGCTTTTTTGATCAGCTTCAATCTATGGAAAAATCTAGCAGTAAGTGTTCAGTTCCACAGTGACGCCACCAAATGCCAAGTTAAGCATTACACAGCTCTTCCATAAAGCATTTGATCATAATGTGTGAAAATTTTCAAACTTCCATAAGTAAAAATGCTTTTCTCTTTTCCAATAAACGATTTTTATCAGCTCAGGACTAGAGATGAGCAAATTTGTTCGGATTTTGGCCCCGAATCTGATTTTGACATATTCAGACCATATTCAAACAATATTTGGGCTGAATGTATGTCTTATTATCGGTTCCGAACATATTCGGTAATTTTTACTCCCATTGACTAATGACGTTCGGCTGTGTTCGACGAATATTGCAAAAACAATATTCAGTTCCGATTGTATTCGGAACTGAATCTGAACAAATTTGCTCATCTCTAGAGTTGAGCGAAACGGGTCGAAAAATTTCAAAAGTCGCTGACTTTTGGCAAAGTCGGGTTTCATGAAACGAAACCCGACCCTAGGATGAGGTCGGCCACGAGGTCGGCGACTTACGCGCCAAAGTCGCGTTTCAAAAGTTTGTTTTGCGCTCTTTTTCAGCCAATCAAGATCCACGGACACTGTGGGCAACGTGATGACATAGGCAGGGGTCACCACCATCTTTCAGAAGGGCATGCAAGTGATTGGCTTGCTTTGGTGGGCGTCACAGGGGTTATAAAAGGGCGTGCACGCCGACCGCCATCTTACTTCTGCCGATCTTAGCATAGGGAGAGGTTGCTGCTGCTGATTCTGTAGGGAGAGCGTTAGGCAGGGAAGAAGAAAAAAAAACTGCTTCTGCTGCTAGCGATTTTGCCTGAACAACACACCAGTCACTGTGTGTGCAGTGCAAAGGGAGGCTATATTGTGGTGGATCAGCAGTGTTGGTTGTTAGGCTGCCTTCTAAGGCTTCCTGACAGCTGCATTGCTGTTTACCCACTGCTCTGCAAACTGCTTTTTTAAAAGCAATCCCAATTTTTTTTTTTGTCCTGCTGAGGTACTGAGCGTGCATTTTTTCACACCATACAGCGGTGTACGCTCCTCACACAGTACCGTGTAACGGCTGTTATCACAGCCACAGTGAAGCTATCTGTGTGTCACTCTGTGAGAATAAGTCGAGGACATGTTCCGTTCTTACAGACCTGCACCTACTAGTTTTGTCTAGCTTTCAAACAGTTAAATATATTTGCTGTTTGATCACATTCAAAACTATAGAGAGACAGCGTGTGTCAGTACGTATACTTAAAAAACACGGAGCTTGACAATTTTACGTACACCGGACAGCCGTGTACGTGCACGGTCCTCTCAGTACCGTGTAACGGCTGTTATCACGGCCACAGTGAAGCTATCTGTGTGTCACTGTGGAAGGATAAGTGGAGGACTTGTTCCGTTCTTACAGACATACACTCTAGGGAGATTCCTATTCTGCCCAATTCTACATACAGCTTGTAGTTTGTGATACACTAGCCAATTTCTGCCTGTGACATAGCGCTCTGATATTCAGTGGGCCTCACAGAATCCAAAAGTGTCCAGTGTCCACTAGTGTGTGCAGAAATTCAAAATCTCCCTTATCCTGTAGTCACTTTTTTCACACCTGTGCCATCGAGCCTGTGACATAGCGCTGTGATATTCAGTGGGCCTCACACAATCCAAAAGTGTCCAGCGTCCACAAGTGTGTGCAGAAATTCAAAATCTCCCTTATCCTGTAGTCACTTTTTTCACACCTGTGCCATCGAGCCTGTGACATAGCGCTCTGATATTCAGTGGGTCTCACACAATCCAAAAGTGTCCAGTGTCCACAAGTGTGTGCAGAAATTCAAAATCTCCCTTATCCTGTAGTCACTTTTTTCACACCTGTGCCATCGAGCCTGTGAATAGCGCTCTGATATTCAGTGGGCCTCACACAATCCATAAGTGTCCAGTGTCCACAAGTGTGTGCAGAAATTCAAAATCTCTGTGATCCTGTAGTCACTTTTTTCACACCTGTGCCATCGAGCCTGTGACATAGCGCTGTGATATTCAGTGGGCTTCACACAATCCATAAGTGTCCAGTGTCCACAAGTGTGTGCAGAAATTCAAAATCTCTGTGATCCTGTAGTCACTTTTTTCACACCTGTGCCATCGAGCCTGTGACATAGTGCTCTGATATTCAGTGGGCCTCACACAATCCATAAGTGTCCAGTGTCCACAAGTGTGTGCAGAAATTCAAAATCTCTGTGATTCTGTAGTCATTTTTTTCACACCTGTGCCATCGAGCCTGTGACATAGCACTGTGATATTCAGTGGGCCTCACACAATCCATAAGTGTCCAGTGTCCACAAGTGTGTGCAGAAATTCAAAATCTCTGTGATCCTGTAGTCACTTTTTTCACACCTGTGCCATCGAGCCTGTGACATAGCGCTGTGATATTCAGTGGGCCTCACACAATCCAAAAGTGTCCAGTGTCCACTAGTGTGTGCAGAAATTCAAAATCTCCCTTATCCTGTAGTCACTTTTTTCACACCTGTGCCATCGAGCCTGTGACATAGCGCTCTGATATTCAGTGGGCCTCACACAATCCATAAGTGTCCAGTGTCCACAAGTGTGTGCAGAAATTCAAAATCTCTGTGATCCTGTAGTCACTTTTTTCACACCTGTGCCATCGAGCCTGTGACATAGCGCTGTGATATTCAGTGGGCCTCACACAATCCAAAAGTGTCCAGTGTCCACTAGTGTGTGCAGAAATTCAAAATCTCCCTTATCCTGTAGTCACTTTTTTCACACCTGTGCCATCGAGCCTGTGACATAGCGCTCTGATATTCAGTGGGCCTCACACAATCCATGAGTGTCCAGTGTCCACAAGTGTGTGCAGAAATTCAAAATCTCCCCTGTCCTATAGACACCTTGTACCTTGATTTACATTACTATATAGTTTGTTGGATTTTGTCTACATTTCTACAAAAAATGAGGAAGGCTGGTGGAAGAGGCTGTGGAATTGGGCGGGGGTTGGCAGCTGGTAATGATGGTGTTGGTGGTGGATCTGATGGTAGTGGCAAGAGCAAAATAGGACCGAATGCAGGAGGTGTTGAGCCTGCGTCATAGTCTGGCTCCATAAGGCTTTGAAGGCTTAGTTTTCTAGGAGTTGGCAAACCGCTTTTAAAGCCAGAGCATCAGGAAAAAGTTTTGTCTTACATTGCTGACTCAGCCTCCAGCTCTATCGCCTCCTCTTCTGAAGTTGTAAAAGTAAAAGCACTGAGTCGTCATTGGAGGCTCATGTTCATGAACCACACCTTTCCTTGTGTCCTTCACCCCAACCAAGATTGAAGGATGACGCAGGCCATACTACTGATTACTCCATGGAGCTGTTTTCACATACCATGCCTGGATTATCAAGTGAAATGGTGAATTACCCAGGTCAAGATGAATCTGACATGGAGTGCACTGATGCACAGCCGCTGATAGATGATTCTGCTGGTACATTCACTCAGAGCACTACATTGTCCTCGCAGTGTACAGAGCCAGATTCTGACCCTGATGAGACTCAGGTGCCCCTTCCCGCACACTATACCACCATACACGGTGACACAGAGGAAGGTGCACATGACATTGAAGAGGAGGTGATGGATGACCCAGTTGTTGACCCAGATTGGCATCCATTGGGGGAAGAGGGTGCTGCTTCCAATAGCTCAGATGAGGAGCATCCACAGCAGACATCGACATCGCAACAGCTGTTATCTGGCAGGCCCGGAGCACTCCAAAGACAGGTTCCAAAAATCAAAAGAGTTGCTGGACAGCTTGTCCAGAGGGTCAAAACATCACAGCGTGCTAGGCCGCAAAATGTCTGCCAAAGTAGGAAGAGTGCAGTGTGGCACTTTTTTGACCAAAATCCTCATGATCAGGCCAAGGTTATCTGTAAGAAGTGCGCAAAGACCTTTAGCCGAGGGAAAAATCTGAAAAATTTGAATACCAGTTGCATGCTTAGACATTTAACCAGCATGCACTTGCAAGCGTGGACACAACACCAAACCTCAAGTGCCACATGTGCAACTGATCACAAAGAAGGTAGTCAGCAACGCTACATTGTTTCCCCCACTGTAAGCCCACCGGTTAGCACAGCAGCAAATGTTGAGGTGTCGTTGCAAGGCCACAGCAGTCAGGGAATCCCACTGTTATATCAACGAAAGACTGATTCTAGGCCATCAGAAAGAACACCAACTCCATCACCATCATCAACCCTCTCTCAGTCCGCCCTGTCCACCGCTACTTCCACCATATGTAGCTCTCAAGTCCAGCTCACCCTCCCAGACACTATGAGTAGGTCAAGAAAGTACTCAGTCTCTCATCCGCGTACACTGGGTTTGAACGCCCACATTGCCAAACTAATCTCGTTTGAGATGATGCCCAACTCATGGCCTATGCAGTACCACGCTATGACCTACCCAGTCGCCACTTCTTCTCTCGCAAAGCCATCCCAGCCCTCCACCATCATGTGAAAGACCGCATTGTCCATGCACTCAAGCAGTCAGTGAGTTTTGTTCATTTGGGAGGGCCCCATAGATGATTTGGAAAAAACAATGTTGAGTCTCAATAATAACTCTTATAATATCCATCTGACCTATAAATATGGTCGGAGCATTGAATTTTTGGATCTTGTTATTTCGGCAGCTCCTGAGGGTTCTCTATCCACAACAGTGTTTCGAAAGTCAACAGCTACCAATGCATTATTGCATGCCAGCTCTGCTCATCCGAAAGCGTTGATCCAGGGCATTCTTATTGGACAGTTTCTTCGAATTAAAAGAATTTGTTCAGATGATCGCCAATTTGAAATACAGGCAAAAGATCTTTCCCATCGGTTTCAAGAGAGAGGGTATAGCAAAAGAAGCATTCGGAAAGGTTATAATAGAGCAAAGAATTCCCTAAGAAACACTTTGTTGTTCCAAAAAAAAGCTCCTGGTGATGAAATGGTGGATAAAAAGGTGAGATTTATAACTAACTATCACAACCAGTGGGATGAACTTAGGGAGATTCTGAAAAAACATTGGAATGTGCTTCTTACGGACCCTATTCTTAAAAAAGTATTGGATCCATATCCCTTGATGGTTGCAAGACGTTCACGCAATTTGCGTGACCGTCTTGTAAACAGCCATTATGACCCATGTCGTAGAGAGAATTTTGAAAAGGCAGAAAACCAAAAAAAAGGATTCTTTCCATGTGGTTTGTGCAAGGCTTGTGCTAATTTAATAAAAACTAATGTCTTTGAAAATCATGATGGATCAAGGACCTTTAGTATAAGAAAATACATTACTTGCACTTCAAAGGGTGTGATTTATCAAGCCATATGTCCTTGCAATAAGGCTTATATCGGATTAACAACTCGAGAATTAAAGGTGCGCACAAGAGAGCACTGTTTGGACATAGAGAAAGCAAAATCGGTAGTCAATGAGGCAACATTAAAAACAATACCGCGACATTTTAAACAATATCATGGATGTAAAGCACATCTATTGAAAATTAGGGGAATCGACATGATAGATTTGGGCTTCAGGGGTGGTGATCTCGGGAAGTGCTTAGCTAGACTGGAATGCAAATGGATATTCAGATTGGGAACCTTGAGTCCACAAGGTCTCAATGAAAATGATGGCTTTGGGTCATTTCTTTAAGATTTTTTCTTTTTTTCTCCTGATAAATTTAGTGGTATAGGGTGATATTTTAATTGTTTTATAGTTATTTTAATATTTTTAAATAATTCTTTTTTCTTTTCCTTATTTCGAAAGCCCTTTAGCAGTTGGAGTATTGCTTCTGTATAACAATTGGAGTTTTTCTGCTGTTCGTCTGGCGGCCACAAGAGGAAGAAATAAAGGGCGAAAGATTGTATTATATATATATAGAAGGAGAATGATTGGAGGAAAGATATCAATGGAAGATGAAGGAATTCAGTAATGAACTTTCATATGCTAGACACTGTTTTTTTAAAAAATTGATTGAAAAATAACATACATGGAAATATGACTATTATGCGACTGTATATGTGAGTGTAATACACTATTTGTTTATTTTTTCATTTGTTTGTATCACGTATTTTTTGATGTATACAAAGCTCAGGGCATAGGGGACACGGTCTGATGCTTGGCCTTGGTTTGGTATCGGATAGTGTTCACTGTACATGACACTTGCAAATTATTATTTTTTATTTTTTATTTTGTATGTAGAATTTTTATATTAATATATTTTTTTATAAATAAATGTAAACACTGGAATTTATCACTTTTGCACAGTAATAATGTAAAGTGAAGTTTGTATTTATGTTAAATATTATCACTATACTGCTACTAACTTTGTGCATTTATGCATGATGTATATTATTAGGAATAACACCACATAATTTTAAGAGAGTATGATTTGTATATTTCCTATATTTCCTATAATTACTTAAATTATCATGTGTATTAATTGCAATATCGCGGTGAACTTACCTCTGTGCAAGTTATCTGACGTTACTCCACGGGTGTACTGTTGAAGTGCGCATGTGCTGTGTCGCGCTCGCTCCCGATACATGACGCGCGGCCAAGAATGTTGGTGTGCCCGCCCACTGATCACCTGATTGGTGAGGTGGATTGTGGGTAACCCACCGGGCCGCGCGCTTGTGTCCCTTTACAAGAGCGTTGCGTGATCTGCACCTGCGCCACAGAACATCATGTACACCCGGTGAACAATTAAAACCGCTAATTAAGAGCCTCTGACTGTTATTTAAGGGCTATTCACCCTCTGCCTAGACACGCCCCCCGATGAAGCTGGGCGAAACGTGCGCGTCGGGGCAGAGGGACTGGGCTTTCGTTCACAGTTATTTAGCCACCAGGATCCAGGTAATGTGTCCGTGATCATTAATTCCCCCATGTTTATGGGAGCGTCTATGTGCTAGTTCACAAGGGAGATACAGCGGTTAGTCATGAGTCTGAGTAATTTAAAGACATTATATGTCTATTTAAATGCACAGTAGAATGGACATCTAATAGTGTGCGATGATGCAATTTTTGGTATAATATATTTTAAGGCATTGAGATACCTGACTAATGTTAATCTGTTATAGATTTTTAAATGGTAAATGTGTTACTTTGCTTTAAATTTACTCCATGGCTACTTTACATACTAATCAGAACTCATGGAACCATTTTTGAACATGGCACTTACCAGGTGGCATAAATTATCTTAGACCCATTGTCCCTCTTTTTTCTGTTCCTAAACCTTTCTTATTTTAACATGTAAATGGATGGATTAATAAAGATTTAGATTTATATTTTTATATCAAATATGTCTCACTCCCTTTTCTTCAAAAAAAACAAATGGGTAGTTTTTTGAAGCATGTGATTTTGTTATATAAATTGTTCAGAGTGGACTAACTTATCTGGGGTTGCTTAAGGACCTTTTTGTGTAATAATAATCACAAAGAAGGTAGTCAGCAACGCTACATTGTTTCCCCCACTGTAAGCCCACCGGTTAGCACAGCAGCAAATGTTGAGGTGTCGTTGCAAGGCCACAGCAGTCAGGGAATCCCACTGTTATATCAACGAAATACTGAATCTAGGCCATCAGAAAGAACACCAACTCCATCACCATCATCAACCCTCTCTCAGTCCACCCTGTCCACCGCTACTTCCACCATATGCAGCTCTCAAGTCCAGCTCACCCTCCCAGACACTATGAGTAGGTCAAGAAAGTACTCAGTCTCTCATCCGCATACACTGGGTTTGAACGCCCACATTGCCAAACTAATCTCGTTTGAGATGATGCCCTATCGGTTGGTGGAAAGCGCAGCTTTCCGCGAACTCATGGCCAATGCAGTACCACGCTATGACCTACCCAGTCGCCACTTCTTCTCTCGCAAAGCCATCCCAGCCCTCCACCATCATGGAAAAGACCACATTGTCCATGCACTCAAGCAGTCAGTGAGTGGAAAGGTGCACCTCACAACTGATGCATGGTCCAGTCGGCATGGCCAGGGCCGTTACGTGTCCATCACTGCTCACTGGGTTAATGTGGGGGATGCAGGGTCCACAGGGGACAGCGGTGGTGGGACAGTGCTGCCTAGCCCACGGTATAGGAAACAGTTGGCTGTAGGCATTCTTCCCTCCTCCTCCTCCTCCTCC
Source organism: Dendrobates tinctorius (assembly GCF_039654945.1). Taxonomy (NCBI): domain Eukaryota; kingdom Metazoa; phylum Chordata; class Amphibia; order Anura; family Dendrobatidae; genus Dendrobates; species Dendrobates tinctorius. Next base: position 14,865,049 of record NW_027361695.1, read on the forward strand.
TCCAGAAGTGAAAGCTCGTCCACAGAGCGCAGTCGTACGAGCACTCCATCTGCAGCTGCCACTGTTGCACACGAGGTGTCCCCCTATTGTGCAGCTAGTGGAAAGCGTCAGCAGGCTGTGTTGCAGATGATGTGTTTGGGCGACAGACACACCGCCGAGGTGCTGGCCGAGTACTTTCAGCGACAAACTGAGTCATGGCTGGGCAGTGTACATCTTGAGGCAGGCAAGGTAGTTAGTGATAACGGCCGTAATTTTGTGGCAGCCATAGCCCTTTCAAAACTCAGCCACATACCTTGCTTGGCTCACACCTTGAACCTGGTGGTGCAGTGCTTCCTCAAAAATTATCCGGAGTTAACAGCCCTGCTCCAGAAGGTGCGAAGACTGTGCGCGCACATCCGCCGGTCGCCTGTACACTCCGTTCGTATGCAGAAGCTGCAGCGATTGCTCCACCTTCCCAACCACCGCCTCATTATCGACATTGCAACAAGGTGGAACTCCACCCTACACATGGTGGAGCGGCTGTGCGAGCAGAGGCAGGCCATAATGCATTTGTGGGAGGATACACGGCCAGGCACTTAGAGAGCAGACATGGAGTTGACAGGTGTGCAGTGGTCGAAGCTGAAAGACCTCTGTAAAGTCCTTCAGTGTTTTGAGGAATGCACACGGCTGGTAAGCGCAGACGACGCCATCCTAAGCATGAGCATCCCACTTATGCGTCTGCTCATGCAAACTTTGACGCACCTTAAGGAGCAGGCGTCTGCAGCCAATGTTGACGAGGATCAATCCTGACAGAAAAAAGGATCCGTCTGTTGACCCAAAATGTTGATGATCTAACCTTCATTAAAATGAACCATGCATGGGTTTCATAGGATTTTACCCACCCTCCCCTGCTGACACGTAGGTTGCCAGAAAAATGGCTTGCTTTTGTCCTCTTCCGCAGATTTCTCCAATTACTCCATTTGCAGCTGCTGAATGTCCAACATCAACATATGCCAATTTTTCCACCTCCCTAGCTGGGCTGCCTCCCCCCACAGGACCGGGGTCACCACCTGGTGCACGCAACCGTGCGAGTGCCGTTGCCCTGGACAGGTGGGTGGGCACACTGTTTGGCAACGGCACGGGCACAAGGTCCCTCATAGTAGAATCAAGTGTCTCTGATGGTGGGGGTGCACACCCGCCATTAGACACACCGGCGTGTGCGTGTGTGACGCACCTTAAGGAGCAGGCGTCTGCAGCCAATGTTGACGAGGAGGGAATCCTTGATGACATTCAGCCATTGTCTGCTCAGGGACCTCTCCTGGACGAGGTGGAGGAAGAAGAGGAGGAGGAGGATGATGATGGGGATGATTACTTAGGGGAGGAGGATGCATCTCGTGGGGCAAGTGAAAATGTTGGCGTGGCAAGGTCTGGTACAGGGTTTGTGCGTGACTGGAGGGATGTGGATTTGCCAGAAAGTGCTCCTCCAACCAGCACTCGCAGTGCATCATTGACACCGGGAACATTGGCCCACATGTCAGATTATGCCTTGCAGATCCTAAAAAGGGACCCCCGAATTGCCAAAATGATGAATGATGACGACTACTGGTTGGCCAGCATCCTGGATCCACACTATAAAGGCAAATTACAAAACATCATGCCACAGGAGAACCTTGATCTAATATTGGCTAATAAACTAGCAACTCTGGTAAATCGGTTGTTTGAGGCATTCCCAGCACACAGCAGCGGTGATGGTTCTCACACGAGCCGTACGGGCCGGGGGCAGCTTGGCAGAGGTGTTCATGGTGCACACAGCAGAAGTGGCGTTGGAGACAGGGGTTTCATGACAATGTTGTGGACTGATTTTTCAAGTACCGCTCACACAACTGGTAATACTGCATTGATGGAAAGTGACAGGAGACAGCAGTTGTCAACTATGGTCACAAACTACTTTTCCTCCCATATTGATGTTCTCCCACACAGGTCATTCCCCTTTGACTATTGGGCCGCTAAACTGGACACCTGGCCTGAATTGGCACAATATGCCTTACAGGAGCTCGCTTGCCCAGCTGCAAGTGTACTATCGGAAAGAGTCTTCAGTGCAGCTGGATCAATCCTGACAGAAAAAAGGACCCGTCTGTCAACCCAAAATGTGGATGATCTAACGTTCATTAAAATGAACCATGCATGGGTTTCCAAGGATTTTGTCCCACCTTCCCCTGATGACACATAGGGTGACAGAAAAATGGCTTGCTTTGGTCCACCTCTTCCTGGGACTTGACCTATTTCGCCTTTTGCATCAGCTGAATGTCCAACATCAACATATGCCACTTTCTAAAACTCCCTAACTGTGCTGCCTCCCCCCCCCATGGCCGGGGTCACCACCTAGCGCACGACACCGTGCGAGTGCCGTTGCCCTGGACAGGTGGGTAGGCCGACTCTTGGGCGCGGGCACTGGCACAGGGTCCCTCATAGTGCAATCAAGTGTCTCTGACGGTGGTGGTGCACACCCGCCATCAGACACACCGCCGTACTATGAGGGGCCCAGTGCCAGTACCGACGCCCACGAGTGGGCCCCCCTTGCTTGGGCAGGGCCCCAGCATTTGCAATCTTTACCTCTCCCTGCTCCTCCGCTGTGTAGTCTGGGCCGTCAAATCCATACTGTGCCAGACACCGTTTGAGCCTGCCTCCTGATGTATAGACATATATTTTGAATGTGTACGTTATCCATACATGTTATCCGGGGATACGGTACCCTTTCACACCTTTGTGCAATCACGTGCAATCCATACTGGGCCTAACACCTTCTGAGCCTGCCTCCTGATGTATAGACATATATTTTGAATGTGTACGCTATCCATACATGTTATCCGGGGATACGGTACCCTTTCTCACCTTTGTGCAATCACGTGCAATCCATACTGGGGCTAACACCGTCTGAGCCTGCCTCCTGATGTATAGACATATATTTTGAATGTGTACACTATGCTATCCATACATTTTATCTGGGGATACGGTACCCTTTCTCACCTTTGTGCAATCACGTGTAATCCATACTGGGCGTGAGAACGGCTGGCGAGCTGTTAAGCAAGCTACAGCACCTGTGGTTTGCACACGTAAGTTTTTCATTTTTTCAGGAATGACGGTTAGGCCTAATTCCGGAACTGCGGTTGACCTGCACTTACTGGGAAATCATCGTTCGCGGGTAATAATTGTAATCAGTGATCCCCATCACTAACGTTGTTCAGCGGGTTATCTGCACCTGTAAGCGACAAACGCTGGCCTTTTCAGTGTAGCGCACATGCAGCCACGGACATGTAAGGGCATGACACACCAGTTATTGGCCAATCTCATGTGCCAGAGCCTCACGTGTCCCTCTAGTAAGCCGGACTCGGACTGCGGGGCATGACGGAGTCTCGTTCGTTAACGGAATTAAGCTTGCAATGTGTGCATCTTTTCTGTAGCTGGCATGGTTGAGGTTTCCCAGGTGGAGTCGAATTTAACCGTAGGCTCCACTCCTGGTGGTGCCCTTCTGGACATTCCTTTGAGGTTCAGCTTTGCAACCATACTGCCCACGTAAAACAAACACTTTGCCTTCATGAACGCTGTTTGGAGGGTCATGACTCGTGGGAATAACGCCGCCCAATCAGTTAACCTGCTAGAGAGATCCTTCGTTGCTCCCAAGCATGACATCACACTCCCTAGGAGGAAGGTAATGCCACTGTGGCGACCGTACTCCTGGGGGCGACACAAGTGCACTGATGCCCAGCCACTGCTCGATGAATCTGCTGGTACATTGACCCAGACCACTACATTCCCCTCGCACGCTACACGGCCTGAATCTGACCCTGATGAAACTCAGGTTACCCTTCCCATATACAGTTCCATCTTGCACGGTGACAAAGAGGAAGCTGCAGATGAAAGTGCAGGTTCGGCCCACCCGCCATCAGACACACCACCGAACTATCAGGAGCCCTGTGCCAGTGCCGTCGCCAACAAGTGGGCCCCCCCTGCTTGCTCAGAATCACAGCACTTGCAAGGTTGAAATACTGTGCAGTGAGATGGAAGATGGGGACGACGAGGAGTCCAGACTAGTACAGGGATTCCCTAGCGAGGAGACTTATTTGATTGTTTTCAATGTTGGGACAGCAATTTTTGGGGAGCACTATACTCTGGAGAATGATAGATGGGGCCCACCATACACTGGAACATTCCAAAGGTGGACATCAGACACTGGAGCAGCATTTACAGGGCCCATTATACACTAGAGCATTTGAAATGGGGCCCATTATGTTTGGAGCATTATTTGGGCCCATAAGACAGTGGAGCTTCATCCATGGGGACCAACATATACTGTAGCATTATGTGGAGCTCATCATATACTGTTTCAAACATTATATGGGACCAATGATTCTGTATGGAGAAATAGATGGGCCTCGTCATGAGATGTAAAAAGTGAAGTATTTTTCATTGTACTATACCGCTATTTCTCTGCCGTATCAGAGCATGATGAGTTGTGGTATTATGTGTTAAAGGGGCGCTCTTTCGCCCAGGGCACATGAAAACCTGGAGCCAGCCCTACCCCCCCACAACTTTAGCCAAATAACCCCCATTTTTCAGTGCGTAACTTGTATTATGAAGTTAATTAAGGTTGACAAGCTTAAGTAAGAAGAATTGATGCTTTTGGCATTCAAATGGGCACTGTAGGTGTGTTTCCTGTCCTCCTCTCACTGCCGACTTTTATTCCCCATTGACTTACATTGGGTTTCGTGTTTCGGGACGACCCCGACTTTTCCCTATAATCGGACGATCTTGCTCGACCCGACTTTTGGAAAAGTCGGGTTTCACGAAACGAAACGTGATCCTAAAAAAACAAAAGTCGCTCAACTCTACTCATCTCTACTCAGAACCACTTTAAATGAAATCGAAATTGGAGCTTTCTAAACTCAGCAACATCCTTATTCTAGGACATTCCTAAAGTCTTTGGACTGTAGGACCTAATATGGTGCAGTTATACGGTACGTACAGTATTTGCAAAGTAGTTATTAAATTCTAATTAGTAAAAAGACCATTGGCTAGCTAAAAGGTCAGACTTCTGAAAGCTGTAATGCAATAATAAGTCTGCAGAAGCATGCTTAGTAAGTGCCTTGTAATCAATTGGTCATAAGCAGCGGAACAGTCATTTGTGGGCACTATTAGTATTCCAGAAAATGCTGCCAGTAGGTTCACTGGGGACCCACAAACGCCTATCTAAGTGTATATGAAACTTTGGAAAATTCAAGTGTTACCGAGACATTAATAAGATTTTCATTTCATCAATTATTATTCAATCAAGTCTTAATCTCAGACACTCAACCCCATAATGACTGGATTTCCATCTGTAAATCTACACGGTGTAACCAAAAGTAAGGTAGGACAAGGTCGAGATTGGCGGAAATCCAAAGTCTGAATTAAGTGCATCTTCTCTTCAGTAATGCATTCCTCTGGTATAGACAATGGATATATGAGTGTGATCGAGAATAATCTAATGTCACATCAGTTAGAAGAATTCATGTCAAATATAATTTAAAATTAAATTAATCTTTGATGTTGGAAAAAAAAAGGAAAATCTTGGCAAAGTACCGAGTCTGTATTAAGAGAGTAGAATTCAATTCTCCTAATTACTCATCTGTAGATATAAGGAAAGTATAAAGTTTAATTCTACAGTCTAAGCACAAGGTCTGCCGTGTCGTCAAGGCATTATGAATAGAACAGGTATTAATTGAAAGTATTTCTTGTTTCTGTGACAAATCCTGTAACTTTTTTTTTACATCTCATATGGCATCAAAATGTTTTGTATATGCCTTAAAATCTTAGTTAGATTGCATGTAAGAATGAACGATTCTACAAAAATTCAACTGTGCAAATTTGCACCCTTGTACCCTTGGAGATTTGAGTGCTCAGATAGCTATGACCAAGGTTTTAGGCTTTAATTAGCCTGTTAGGGTTACGGCTTGTTCACTATCAGAGTTAGGAAAGCCCAGGTGATGCAAATTTCCCAGTCTTATAAAGACCCAGCCTCCTCTAACCTTGTGCCAAAAAAGAGCAGCCATTGTTTTTTTTAAACAGCTGCCCAACACTCTGAAAATGAAAATGGTGGATGACCCCAAAGCACGAGAAAGCTATGAGAAGACAGCAACGTGTTTTCAAGTTGACATTTCCTCAATTCGAAATGTAATTAAGAAATGTCAGTTACCTGAAACAGCAGAGGTCAAGATAAGGTCTGGAAAACCAAGAAAAAATTTCAGTGAGAGCTGCTCGTAGGATTACTAGAGAGGCACATCAGATTCCACGCTTGACTGCAAAAGACCTCCAGATAGATTTATTCTACTCTTCAGAGACACCTGCACAAATATGACCTTCATGGAAGAGTCATCAGAAGAAAACCTCTCCTGTATCTTCACCATAAAATTTGGAATCAGAGGTATGCAAAAGAACATATAAAAAAGCCTGATGCATTTTGGAAACATGTCCTGGGGACTGGTGAGGTTAAAATAGAACTCTTTGGCCACAATAATCATAGGTATGTGCAGAGAACAAAGGGTACAGAATTTCAGGAAAAGAACACTTTGCCAACCATTAAGCATGGGAGTGGATCAATCCTGCTTTGGGGTTGTGCTGCAGCCAATGGCACAGGGACCATTTCTTGGATAGAGGGAAGAATTGTATTAATGAAATTTCAACAAATTCTTGATGTAAACATGACACCATCTGTAAAAAAGCTGAAATTGAAAAGAGGATGGCTTCTTCAAATGGATAATGATCCTAAACACATGTCAAAATCCACAATAGACAACCTCAAAAGGCGTAAGATGAAGGTTTTACAATGGCCCTCACAGTCCCCTGATCTGAATATCATTGAAAATCTGTGGCTAGATCTCAAAATAGCAGTGAATGCAAGACGACACAGGAATCTCACAGAACTGGAAGAATTTTCAAGGAAGAATGGATGAAGATCCCTCAACCAAGAATTGAAAGACGCTTGGCTGGCTACTAAAAGCTTTTACAAGCTGTGATACTTTCAAAAGGGAATGCTACTAGGCACTAACCATGCAGGCTGTACAAAATTTTGCATTGGTCCATTTTCCTTTTTGTGACTATTAAAATATAAAAGATGAGTATATATATATATGTATATATATATATATATATACTAGATGGTGGCCTGATTCTAATGCATCAGGTATTCTCCCGACCGTAGGAGTGGTGTGTGGCGATCGAATTCCCCGCCAATTCACGGCCGGACTGCGCCTGTTGCTGATTGGTCGTGCCCGGCCGGGCACGACCAATCAGCAACATGGGATTCGCGGCCGGACTGCGCCTGTCGCTGATTGGTTGTGGCCGGCCGGGCACGACCAATCAGCGACGGCTGGCCACGACCAATCAGCGACGTGGGATTTCCATTACAGACAGACAGAATAAGACGATTATATATATACTAGCTGAAGAGCCCGGGCATAGTAACTAACTGTGGTTAGTTATAACAAATTATAATTATCCTCCATCCCATAGTCCCATGCCCATATACCCATCATACATATCCACCATCCCATAGGCCCGTGCCCATATACCCATCATACATATCCTCCATCCCATAGGCCCATGCCCATATAACCATCATACATATTCTCCATCTCATTGTCCCATGCCATATACCCATCATACATATTCTCCATGCCATAGTCCCTTGCCCATATACCCATCATATATATTCACCATCCCATAGTCGAGGGCCCATATACCCATCACACAACCTTCATCCCATAGTCCCGTGCCCATATACCCATCACACATATCCGCCATCCCATAGTCCCGTGCCCTTATACCCGTCATACATATCCTCCATCCCATAGTCCAGTGCCCATATACCCATCACACATCCTCCATCCCATAGTCCCGTGCCCATATACCCGTCATACATATTCTCCATCCCATAGTCCCGTGCCCATATACCCGTCATACATATCCTCCATCCCACAGTCCAGTGCCCATATACCCATCACACATCCTCCATACCATAGTCAACCATTATGACATCATAATGAGCGGCGGGGCTTGATGACATCAGCGTCGCCATGGTAACCATTGTGACATCATAATGAGGGGCGGGGCTTGATACGCACACACTGTTTCCCCATTATGTAGATATGGGCACTATGACATCATAATGAGGGGTGGGGCTTGATGCGCACACACGTTTTCCCGAGTATGTTGATATCTAATATATAAAGCTCAAAGTGTGTATGTATGTATGTATGTGTGTATGTATGTGTGTATGTGTGTATGTCCGGGATAGGCATCCGTACCGTCGCAGCTACAGCCACAAAATTTGGCACAGTCACACGTCTGGACCCCGAGAGCGTCCTAAGCTATGTTGTGAGGCAAAATTTTAACCCCGCGCGTTCCAATTCACCAAACAATTTTACCCCTATCTACATACTGGGGAAAAAGTGTGTGGGTGTCAAGCCCCGCCCCTCATTATGATGTCATAATGCCCCTATATGCATAATGGGGAAACAGTGTGTGCGTATCAAGTCCCGCCCCTCATTATGATGTCACAATGGTTGCCATGGCGATGCTGATGTCATCATAGGTTGCAAGCCCCGCCGCCACTCATTATGATGTCATAATGGTTGACTATGGGATGGAGGATGTGTGATGGGTATATGGGCACGGGACTATGGGATGGCGGATATGTATATGGGCAAGGAACTATGGGATGGAGGATGTGTGATGGGTATATGGGAACTGGACTATGGGATTGAGGATATGTATGACGGGTATATGGGCATGTGACTATGGGATGGCGGATATGTATGATAGGTATATGGGCACGGGACTATGGGATGGAGGATATGTATGATGGGTATATGGGCATGGGACTTTGAGATGAAGGATGTGTGATGGGTATATGGGCACTCGACTATGGGATGGCGGATATGTATGATGGGTATATGGGCATGGGACTATGGGATGGAGAATATGTATGATGGGTATATGGGCATGGGACTATGGGATGGAGAATATGTAGGATGGGTATATGGGCATGGGACTATGGGATGGAGGATATGTATGATGGGTATATGGGCACGGGCCTATGGGATCGTGGATATGTATGATGGGTATATGGGCACGGGACTATTGGATGGAAGATAATTATAATTTGCTATAACTAACCACAGTTAGTTACTATGCCTGGGCAGCGCCGGGCTCTTCAGCTAGTATATATATATATATATATATATATATATATATATATATATATATACTGCTCAAAAGAATAAAGGGAACACTAAGATACCACATCTTAGATATTACTGAATGAAATATCGCAGCTGCAAATCTTTATTCATTACATAGTGGCATGCATTGAGAACAAGAAAACATAAAAATGAACAATGTAAATCAAAATTAATATCCCATGGACGTCTGGATTTGGAAGGATACTCAAAATCAAAGTGGAATATCAAATTACAGGCTGATCCAACTTCAGTGGAAATGCCTCAAGACAAGGAAATGATGCTCAGCAGTGTGTGTGGCCTCCACATGCCTGTTTGACCTCCCTACGACACCTGGGCATGCTCCTGATGAGTCGGCGGATGTTGTCATGAGGGATCTCCTCCCAGACCTGGACTAAAGCATTCACCAACTCCTGGATAGTCTGTGGTGCAACGTGACGTTGGTGGATGGAGCGAGACATGATGTCCCAGATGTGTTCAATTGGATTCAGGTCTGGGGAATGGGCGAGCCAGTCCATAGCTTCAATGCCTTCTTCTTGCAGGAACTGCTGACACACTCTAGCCACATGAGATCTGGCAATATCCTGTATTAGGAGGAACCCAGAGCCAACCGCACCAGCATATGGTCTCACAAGGGGTCTGAGGATCTCATCTCGGTACCTGACGGCAGTCAGGCTACCTCTGGCGAGCACATGGAGGGCTGTGCGGTCCTCCAAAGAAATGCCACCCCACACCATTACTGACCCACTGCCAAACCGGTCATGCTGAAGGATGTTGCAGGCAGCAGATCGCTATCCACAGCATCTCCAGACTCACATCTGTCATATGTGCTCAGTGTGAACCTGCTTTCATCTGTGAAGAGGACAAGGCGCCAGTGGCGAATTTGCCAATCCTGGTGTTCTGTGGCAAATGCCAAGCATCCTGCACGGTGTTGGCCTGTGAGCACAAACCCCATCTGTGGATGTTGGGCACTCAGACCATCCTCATGGAGTCGATTTCTAACTGTTTGTGCAGACATATGCACATTTGTGGCCTGCAGAAGGCCATTTTGCAGGGCTCTGGCAGTGCTCCTCCTGTTCCTTCTTGCACAATGGCTGTGGTAGCGGTCCTGCTGCTGGGTTGTTGCCCTCCTGCAGCCCCCTCCACATTTTCTGGTGTACTGGCCTGTCTCCTGGTAGCGCCTCCAGCCTCTGAACACTACGCTGACAGACACAGCAAAACTTCTTGCCACAGCTCGCATTGATGTGCCATCCTGGATGAGTTGCACTACCTGAGCCAATTGTGTGGGTTGTAGAGTCCGTCTCATGCTACCACGAGTGTGAAAGCACAACCAACATTCAAAAGTGATCAAAACATCAGCCTTAAAGCATTGGTACTGAGAAGTGGTCTGTGGTCCCCACCTGCAGAACCACTCCTTTATTAAGGGTGTCTTGATAATTGCCAATAATTTCCATCTGTTGTCTATTCCATTTGCACAACAGCATGTGAAATTGAATGTCAATCAGTGTTGCTTCCTAAGTGGACAGTTTGATTTCACAGAAGTTTGATTTACTTGGAGTTATATTCTGTTGTTTAAGTGTGCCCTTTATTTTTTTGAGCAGTGTATCTATCTATCTATCTATCTATCTATCTATCTATCTATCTATCTATCTATATATATATATATATATATATATGTCTTTAAGAGATCATTTCATCTTCAAGTTGCTCACCTGTTCACCATAACAGTAACAGTGTTGCCCCAAATTTTAGAAGACACTGTACATTTATTAAATAGTTGCAAAAAAAAATTAATTCTAGCAAATACAAATTTTTGGTGAAAAATAAGGCAAATTTTATTCAAAACCATTCACTCGTCTTTGGCATCCACTCAGTGTTGCATCTCCATTATTGAAAATTTCCTATCACATCAGATTTGTACTATGATACAATGAAGATGCTCTGACCACCGAGTGTAGATTGACTACTTGCGCCTGTCCTAATTGAACTGATGCACAGTGAACCTTCTTTGCTTTCCAGAAAAACCTATCTGTGTCTGTCTCAATATAAAATATTCATTTTTCTTTATTTTTGTTTCGCTGAAGATCAAACACACAAAAAAGTGTAAAACGTCTGTAGGTTCTGATAATCCCAGAGACTCGGAGGTGACTCAATTTACATCTGTCTAATGTTTGTCTATTTATCAAAGACACTTGTAGCAGATGGTAATTTTGGCAATAGATGCTGAAAATGATATATTTTTTCTTCTTCATTTTCAAAGCTTAAGGGATGAAAATCTAGTTAGTCTCCGAAGAAAGAATTGTCTGCTTTTATTTTATACTTAAAACCCAAGTCATGGTCAAGGAAGTTTACCGACTCCAGCCTATTATTGTAAGAATTTTGGCTTCATATACTAAATTATACCCAACCCAAGAAAAATCTTAAAGAAACGCTTCATTTTTCTTTCAAGATAGTAATGTGGTGGAATCCCCTCTGTAGGTAAAGCTTTAGGAGAAACTCAAAGGTTTTCACACACTTACCAGTTTTGATCCAATCCGTTCGTCGATCGATCGGAGACAAAAGCACACAGTCAATGTATGTCAGTGGTCAAGGATTGTTTGAAATCTCAGATGCCCAGTCACAAGTTTTTATTACACCCACAGAACAAAGGGAAATGGCTTAATTTACTACCTTAAATGATTATGTAGATCAAATGTGGACTCTAATTTGATAAAGGACTCTATTGCAGACAAAGAGGTCCTAAAACATGGATTCTGCTCAATTGCAGCTCTCAAGGCATTTAGAAAACAAAAATACAGTAAGATTTCAAACTTGGATCAGTAGTCCAAAATCGAAAATGGGGAAACCTTATCTTCCCTTACTATCACCTGTCAGGGGGAACCATATAAATTTGACAGTCATTCGAACCTGTTGATATTGGCCGGTTCAGTCAACATTAGTCTAATATGTGTGAGGGGCTTAACAGCTCCCGCCTTTAAAGGGTAGTTCCAACTGCAAATGCAGTCATGCCTCCCACCAGAACTGAAGGCAGCAGAGGCCATAGCAGAGGCTTCCACTTTTTTGTCTAGGTCACTGCTTTTCTTAGCGCATTTCCTGTCATTGATTGTAACCTTCTGGCAGGATGTCTGGTGGCATCTATAGTATCGGGCTTTGGAGTCACTTTGTCCCCAGAAACTAATCTGTTGCAATAAGACAAAATTAAGCCTAAATTACTTTTTTCTTTAAATTAAATTGCTGCTCTGATATTAATCAGGAAACCCAAAGAAATGAGTCGCAGCATGCGTTGGTATACGTGCAATGTGTAAGAGCATGTTCACTCTGTGGCCATTTCATAGACAAAACCCTTGAAAAGAACAAAATAAAATGAGCACATACCGGTAGTAAAATAGGGTAAGTAAATAGTGAAAATATATGTAAATAACATAGGGTGCTTAGCTAACACTATTTTGATAAAAAACAAAGTGCGAAAGCCATCCCACCACGTCAAGGTGAACCTAATCGGGATGGTCCTATTCTGTCTCTAGTATTAAAACCTTACCTTGGGTCAGACGATCTCAAAGTAGATAAGGACAGGAGCCCAACTGTTCAGACAGGTGCCCATGTCCAGCTATATAGAAGAAAAGCCTAGCTCAAAAGGAGGGGACGCCCTTGTTTCTACCAAGTACAAGAAACTACAGCAAAACGAATATTAATATCATTTGGATTTTTTACAACTCAAAAGCTTGTGTGTCCTAATGAGCACCAAAGGTCATATTATTTGGAACAAAAAGTTACCCATGCTTTGTTCACATTTAGTAGATTTTCTCTTAAAGGAGAGAGAAAATGACATTTAAAGTGAATATCTTTTTTTGGTAGAATTTGCCGAGGTCTTTTACTTTTCTGTTTGGGAAGAAAGGACCTTGGGTAAACTCCTCCAATGACAGTAAATGTGGTTTTTCACTGGAGTGGCAGCTACAAAATGGATCAAATTACCCACAGAGCAACAATTGTACTGATTTTCATTGTACGGTGTAATGAATAACACACAATGGAGCCATTCGTCAAGTCAATTACAACACAACCAGGGGCTGTCATTTAGCGTTTAACCCTTTTCCTCAGCCACTGCCTGCTCCGAGGATAAGATTCTCTCCTCAATGAGCAAACTTTACATTTTATCCAATTAATGTGAACAGTGGTGGATGGAGGTTGCAATCATTACCCGACCTCTACTCCTTGGGGATTCGTAGCACCAATAATTCCCACTGTGAAAAAACTATGAAGCTGTAAGTGCAGAGGTGCTATATTTGCTCGTAACCATATTTTTATATTGTGGCATGAATAGCTCCATTGAAATGCATTAAGATATATGTTGAATGACCACTTTATTATAGGCACTTGCCATTTTATTAATTTTTTTGTAATGGCTTTCGGCTCAATCCCGAGCCATGGCGACTTGATGGATGGACGATCTGTAGGAGGATTGATTTTGTGCAAACGTAGATAGTTCCACCAGAGTCTTCTCTGCCATCAAGTTGCTAGTCTTCCTCTTCACCTTGTTCCTTATAGCCTTTTGACCGTAATGTTCTTCTCCACTGCTTACTCTCTTCGTATGATGTGTCCAAACGTGACTACTAGTGTTGAGCATTCCGATACTGCAAATATCGGGTATCGGCTGATATTCGCTGTATCGGAATTCCAATACCGAGTACCGATATTTTTTCAATATCGGATACCGGAATCGGAAGTCCCCATAATGCAATGAGCCACTGTTGTGGCTGTGATTGGCTGCTGAAATTATGTCATCATGATGCGCGGTCTGTGCGCATCATGATGCGCGGTCTGTGCCGACTGGGGGGGTCTGTGCCGACTGTCGGGGGTCTGTGCCGGCTGCCGGTGGTCTGTACGGGCCTCTCAGGGGTCAGTACAGGCTTGTCGGGGGCCTGTGCCGGCTGCCGGTGGTCTGTACGGGCCTCTCGGGGGCCTGTGCTAGCTGCCGATGGTCTGTGCGGGCCTGCCGGGGGTCTTGTGTGTGTGCAGGCATCGTCCGATGGGACTACAAGTCGCATCGGGCGATGCCTGCTAAAATGACAGTGATTGACACATTAGCCAATGATGGGACAGTAGTCGTCCCATCATCCGGCTAATGTGTTGAATGTAAAAAAAAAAAAAAAAAAAAATACTACATACATACTGCATATATACTACATTCATACAACATACATACATACTACATACATACTACATATATACTACATTCATACAACATACATACATACATACTACATACTACATGTATACTATATTCATACAACATACATACATACTGCATACATGCTACATATATACTACATTCATACAACATATATACATACTACATACATACTACATATATTCTACATTCATACAACATACATACATACTACATACATGCTACATATATACTACATTCATACAACATACATACATACTACATGCGTACTACATATATACTACATTCATACAACATACATACATACTACATACATACTACATATATGCTACATTCATACAACATACATACATACATACTACATACATACTACATATATACTACATTCATACAACATACATACATACTACCTACTACATACATGCTACATATATACTACATTCATACAACATACATACATACTACATACTACATACATGCTACATATATGCTACATTCATACAACATACATACATACATACTACATACATACTACATATATACTACATTCATACAACATACATACATACTACCTACTACATACATGCTACATATATACTACATTCATACAACATACATACATACTACATACTACATACATGCTACATATATGCTACATTCATACAACATACATACATACTACATACATACTACATATATGCTACATTCATACAACATACATACATACATACTACATACATACTACATATATACTACATTCATACAACATACATACATACTACCTACTACATACATGATACATATATACTACATTCATACAACATACATACATACTACATACTACATACATGCTACATATATGCTACATTCATACAACATACATACATACTACATATATACTACATTCATACAACATACATACATACTACATACATGCTACATATATACTACATTCATACAACATACATACATACTACATACTACATACATACTACATGTATACTACATTCATACAACATACATACATACTACATACTACATACATGCTACATATATACTACATTCATACAACATACATACATACTACATACATGCTACATATATACTACATTCATACAGCATACATACATACTACATACTACATACATACTACATGTATACTACATTCATACAACATAGATACATACTACATACATGCTACATATATACTACATTCATACAACATACATACATACTACATACTGCATACATACATACTGCATACAATACATTCATGCAATACATACATAGACATACAGTACATGTAACATAGAGTACATACTCACCATCACTTGTCCCTTTGATCCCCGAAGCCAGTGTTATCTATGAAAAAATCTGAAAATAACAAACAAGCCATATATTCCCTGATCCGCAGAAATCCACGAGGGTCCCACGCCGATCTCCCATGAGGAACAGCAGCATCAGCTGATGCGACCACTCTTTAGGGGCTTCAATAATCCAATGACAGGAGGTAGGTATCCTTCTGCACTGTATTCCTCCGCCACTGTAAAAAAATAGTCCCTAGTCTCACTTTTGGCATTGCTGTGTGAGAAAGTTCCCATGCAGCTTTTGCCATAAAGTGAGACCAGGGACTATTTTTTTACAGTGGCGGAGGAAAACAGTGCGGAAGGATACCTACCTCCCGTCACTGGATTCCTGGAGCCCCGTAGAGGGCGGTCGCATCAGCTGATGCTGCTGTTCTCCATGGGAGATCGGAATGGGACACGCGTGGATTTCTGCGGATAAGGGAGTATATTGTTTGTTTGTTATTTTCATATTTTTCCACAGATGACACTGGCTTCGGGGATCAAAGTGACAAGTGATGGTGAGTATGTACTCTCTGTTGTATGTCTATATGTATGTATTGTATGAATGTATTGTATGCAGTATGTATGTAGTATGTATGCAGTATGTAGTATGTAGTATGTATGTATGTTGTATAAATGTAGTATATATGTAGCATGTATGTAGTATGTAGTATGTATGTTGTATGAATGTAGTATATATGTAGTATGTATGTAGTATGTATGTATGTTGTATGAATGTAGTATATATGTAGCATGTATGTAGTATGTAGTGTGTATGTATGTTGTATGAATGTAGAATATACGTAGCATGTATGTAGTATGTAGTATGTATGTATGCTGTATGAATGTAGTATATATGTAGTTTGTATGCAGTAGGTAGTATGTATGTATGTTGTATGACTGTAGTATATATGAAGCATGTATGTAGTATGTATGTATGTTGTATGAATGTAGTATATACTGTATGTAGTATGTATGTAGTATGTTTTTTCTAAAATTTTTTACATTCAACACATTAGCCGGATGATGGGACTACTACTGTCCCATCATTGGCTAATGTGTCAATCACTGTCATTGTAGCAGGCATCGCCCGATGGGACTTGTAGTCCCATCGGACGATGCCTGCACACACACAAGACCCCCGGCAGGCCTGCACAGACAACCGACAGCCGGCACAGGCCCCCCGAGAGGCCCGTACAGACCACCGGCAGCCGGCACAGACCCCCGAGAGGCCCGTACAGACCACCGGCAGCCGGAACAGGCCCCCGGCAGCCGGCACAGACCACCGACAGCCAGCACAGGCCCCCGAGAGGCCCGTTCAGACCACCGGCAGCCGGCACAGGCCCCTGACAGTCGGCACAGACCCCCGAGAGGCCCTCACAGACCCTGCCCGCGCACACACAGACACGCACAGTGTCCGCCCACGCACCGCCCACACTCTTCCCCCCTCCCGAACAGGAGGTACAAGGCAAGCAAGGGGTTTTTTTAATTCCGATATTTCTGTCCCAGTAACTTGAATGGGACTTCCGGTATCGGAATCGGCGATACCCGATACTTTTTGTGTATCGGGCCGATCCAATCCGATCCGATATTTCTGAATATCGGATGGTATTGCTCAACACTAGTGACTACCAAAGTGCTGCATAAAATTAACTTTTCCTTGGATCAATTACAGTGTAAATCACATAACAATGGCAAAATCCATCTGAGCAACCTCAACCAAGGCTTGGTCATTAGCGGTAGACTAGCAGGCTTCAATATTTCATCAACTGCCAACCTTCTGCGGTTTTCTTGTGTAATCAATATCAAGAGTTTTATATACCAAGAATGGTGAGATTGAGGAAAAACATCCACCAAAAGTCAATCCTATGGTTGAAAACAACATCAATGAAAGGGATTAAAAGAAAATATAAAGAATCATTCGGGCAAACGGGCAGTGAACAATCAAGAGAATTGCAGGTAAATACAATGTAGGTGTTCAACTAACATGGTTGAATCCCAACTCGTTTCGTAGCATGGATGGGCTGTTACATTATATGACCAGTCTGCAAGCGATTGCTATGGGAAATAAAAGAGCCAAAACTCCAGTGGGCAAAAAAGTCCATAAATTGGATCAGTGTAAATATTTTGGTTTGCTAAAACAATAGCACCATGCCGATGAAGGAGTCAGAAATTGGTGAAAGCTGCATGAATCCGATGAACCATTCCTATCAGGTGTCAATAGTTTAGGTTGGTGGGAGAGGATAATACTAAGAGAATGTTTCATATCATACTCTTTGGACTGGCATTGGGACAGTAGGGATTACCTAAGCATTGTGGCCAACTGAGTATATCACTTGATGGCAGCGGATTACCATATGACAGAAGAACAATGCACTAAGGCACAAGTCATGGGTTGGTTCTTGTAACATGACAGTAAGCTGTTCTTATTTCCCTGGAGCACATCAGTATCTCAACATATTTGTCCAATGCTTGAGATCCTGACCACCAGCGAATCCCGTGGTGGCTTAGCATAAATGTGTCATTCTTTACCTTTTGTCTTCAGTTGATATATGCAAAAATAAATGGAGCAAGATTGCCAGTTTAAAAAAAAAAATTAATAATTTTGTAATACTCTGTTGGGAGATGTTTATGCTATGTGTTTCTAAATACATAGTCACCCACTTGTGGTTTTGTGCTTTTCAGCTAACAAGGGTTTTCTTTCCCACATGTTGCAACATACTCATAAAACTCTTGTCAGCTTCAAATAACATAACAACCAATGGGTGGCCACATATATAGAAACACATAGCATAAACATCTCCCGACAGAGTATCGCAAAATTATGTTTTTTTTATCCAAACCTGGTTATTTTGCTGTACTCATTTTGGGTTATATTACATCATATAGTATCATATACTAATATAATGTATATTGTAGTATAAATATCATAAAATAACGAATAGTGATATTTTAAGGTTTTTTTTCTAATTTTTTGTATGGGGCCCTTTTCCTACCAATAATTTCTAGTGCTTATTTGTCAAATAAATATTGAATTTGCATTGTAAGAAATTGAAATTTGCAGAAAGGTACCAGTGGATGCTTCAGTACATTATTCTGATATTATTATAAAATGGGCACTAATTTGTTTGTTGTTGTTTCTGTATTAATAAACAAAATGCTGATTGATTCTTTATGTGTCTGCCAATGATAATAGGACATAAATGTACCAACGGTGGCAATTACAAATAATACATGCATGTTGCATTAGTTTTCTGCCTTACAAATGAAAAAATTAGTCACATTTATGGTACCACGGTAGTAAAAACATCCCGATAATCCAACTTCAGTAATTTAGCTATTTCAGAGTGCTAATGAAAAGACAACACAGGTTGTAATCACTTTCAAGGGGAAAGCTCTCATATATGTGCGTGCTAATTACCAGTATGACAGTTTCATGCATTATCATTAATAACCGTAAGTTTAGCAACCATTCTGTATGCCAGCAACATGCTCACAGTAATTAGGCCTGACGATATTTATGGTCTCGGGGCAAAATATCTTAATTAGAAAATACCATTTGGAATACTGTGATCTGTTCTATTGTGCACATAAGAGTTATTCATTAATGAAACCACACATATGTTAGAATTACTGGCGCCCAAAAAGATAAAGGTCTCTTTGTGGGATTTCGTAAGAATCGTTCATAATGAGAGTTAGGTGGATCTCCCGAAATTCGATTTGGAAATATTCATTAAATTGGGGATATATTTAATTAATGGGTTATAATTAAAAATAAATTCTTCTACTGTACATAATTAACCGGACATCATGTGAACCACGCGGTCATATAGAACGGGACGCATCATTTTGACATGCGCCACACCCCACATGGTTGAGTGAGGCTCAATTAATCAATGCCGAGAAGATGGAAGCATTTTTCCAGCGATGGTAGGTAAGATGTAAGATTAGATTTTCACATCTATTGGTCCATTATTAAAACCAACATACTGGCAGACGACAGATTGTCCAAAGACAAGCCAACGTGTTTCTGCTACTGAGCCTTAATCATGGTTTGGGCTCAATTACTCGTGTGACCACCAAAAGAAGCATGGAAGGTGTCACCAGAGAAAATCGGTCCCATTATGGTAATCAGACTCTGATCAGGGAGTCATCAGAGTGGAATCCTCTTTTCTTAGAGGTGGAGATAAAAAGAAAAACGTTTCTTCACCTTCTCCATCATATCAGTCCATGAAAATCGAGACACACTCAGATATCATCTGAGTACGGTCCAATTTTTTTTCACTGACCCGTAGACAAGAATTGGCGAGTGCTATCCAATACTCATAGGCAAATGATGCAATTTACATTTTTTTTTGTTGGACCACTTGCTCCAAACAAATATCGGACATGTACAACCCCATATAATAACATGGGTAAGATTGCTATGCAGCAAAACCATGAAGAGCACCGGTCAAATTAAAATGGTCATCCACGCAACCCCTTAGGAACAAGACCGAAGAGGAGCCGATTGGAGAACTGGACACTGAGCGGTGTCACCGCAGCAGAGGAGGTATCGGGAGATTCAAGATGTGGTGCAGATAAGTGTTTAGTATTTTTTTTAACACCAGAAAAATCGTGGCCATCTTGCATTATTTGCACAAATCGAAGATCTAAAAATTCTGGTTCACTCACTTACACTAGAATAACTTCGCTCATTTTTGGCCATAATGGTTAAGTTTGATACAAATCGGGAAAGTACACATGAGACAATCTCCATAAAGCCAACGATGAAAATAATTATCTTCATCTATACATGTCTCGAAACACAATATATTCATGCAAGTGTGATCTTAGCCATAAAGGGTTTGTCTTAAGAAGATGGCTGCTTTTGCCACTCCTGTCTATTGGTTGTGTTTTAACTGGATGTGGTAGAATCTGTGGACGGATGTGATGCTGTCTTTTTTAAAAGAAAACACTTAGTTTTAGTATCATGGAGAAAACTTTCGATAAGTTATTTTTCATTATTACATCGTAACATTTTCATTTGATGATAGATCGTTATACTCCTCTGTTGCGCAACAACAAATGGTGTCTGTCCACAAGATCTTGTCATCCATGTGAATCGATGCTTTTATATAAATTGCCTGACATACTAGCCCCTCACCGACCATTCACATCTCTGTTTGATCTCGAGCAGTAAATGGTCTTTAATAATAAGGGGCTAAATTACTTGCCCATTTATCAAAGGAAGATAGTCATTAAGAAACTTGTTTTAATAGGATCCTCAATTAGCATCATGCATTGGAAACAAAGTAAAAGAAATATCAATAGTGTCTGGCCGAGGACAAGCGTCAGTCATCCTAGACAGGGCGCTCTATAGAGGAATGCTGTTATCAACAATCAAGATAATTGCAGTGAAGAAGCCAGGGAACTAATAGACTCAGCATGGACTTGCTTAAAGAGGGGTTTCTTTGCATCCCATTCAAACAACCTTCCTCCAAATTTATCTCAGGGCTTGGAGTCATCTTCCATCACTACTTCTGATTTCATTGATAGAACCACCCACTGTTTTAGTTGGCGTAGCCTATCAATCAACGCCATGGAAGAAGGAGTGTGTCTATCATTATGAATATATTGCATAAACATTTGTGTGTTTTCTTTCAGTGCACCTTGGTTTTATGAGCTAACCTGGTAAAGTGGATTCTCTAAGCCGTAGGTCTAGGTGACGATGACGGCCTGAAGGAGATGTCACTGCGGACAAGACTTTCCAGTTGCACATAGAACAACAAGGACCAGGACAGCATGTTATGCAGGATGACAGGTATAAAGACAGACCAGAAAATACCATAAAACATGGACCCAAGAGTGTATGTATATACAGAAACAAAAGATGTGCAGGTGTTGCAGCAATCAAATGGTTAATGGCAAAGTTGTGCGCTATAAGAAGACCCGAGACAGTGACAGATGCAATTGGCAATCAAGTAGTTAACTGCAAGCAGTAGTGATACACAGGCAAATATCACACTGTTGAGGCAGAGCAATAGTGTGAACAGCAGAGGTACATATTAGAGAAGATGTTGTTATGCTTGCAGCAAAAGAATTGTTAATCTGCAGGTCTGAGCAAGTAAGCAAACGCAGATGGTAGGTAAACAAGCAAGAGTTTGTTAAAGGCATGATTAGCTAGTGGAGATAAATGGATGATGAGGCAAGTTCAGATATACACTGAAGCTTACTTACTGTCTAACTCCATCTTCACCCACCTAGTTTGATTGACAGCTTGTTAAGTGTCGCTCCTCCCCTCTGCTGCTGAATCTCTGCTCTTTTAGCCTCATTGACAGCTCCTCGCTTCCCTCATCCCTGTTACTGCTGAATTTCTACCCAGGCAACCTGAGTGACAGCTTCTCTGTTACCTCCTTCCTCCTGCTGAATCTCCACCCACTTAATTAACAGTTCTTCGGTGTCCCTCCTGCTGCTGAGATCTCACACTGTCCAACATAAGCTGCTGCCAATCAGGCTGGGTGAGTGGAGATTGAATACACTTGGAGCTATTTCAATCTTTAGCTGGAATTATAACATTTTCCATCTCAATATCACAAAGGATTATGCAGAGAACCTTGACAGGCATTTTCAAAATAAATACACATCTTCATCAAGTGTAAGAGATTCATTCAAAAAATCTATGTGGTTCGTAGTGTAAAATCTGGTGTCAGATCAACTTTAATACCGAGCAAAGAATTGGTCATGTGCACTGGTGGACAGACGAAAAAGGGCCCCTGTGCAAGAACAACACTTGGGCCCTTTTCAGTCCAATTACTCATCATATTGCAATATTCCACTTGCTTTGGAAATAGAAGCGTCCACCTTACCTCTTAGCCCCTGCGCGGCTGCACAGTTTGCACCAATAATATGTCTGCCTCTGGTTGAGACGTTTTAGTTACAAGACATATAGACCTGTGCCTATTATTACTGCCTTTAGATGGAGAACATATTAATCTTGCAGATCTTTTTTTCAGAAATTAGACTCTCAGAGACAGGAGTGATGTCATTTGATGGATTTCAAGCACTGTTGAGTTGAGGTCATCAAGCAGGAATATGACCATGATTATGGTGATACCATTCTTTCTAATTAGGTCCCTCATTGGTCCTAAATTGTAACACCCAGGAAGACCACATCTCTTTGCATGTACATCCACCATACGTCAGCTCACTCAGACAAATAAATACATGTACTCCACTATTGCTGCCAATTTTAAAAACATAAGGTATTTAGTTTGCATTTATTTTAATTAAGGAGCGTAAAAGCCATCCAAGCCACGTCAAGGTGCACCTTTTAACATGAATGGTCCCTGGCCACTAAATGTCCTACCTCTCTATGTGCACTCTTGTTGTACACTTTTCTTTGCAGGCTTGTCTGGGACTCCATTGCAGCCACTATGACAAGGGGACATAACCTCTTCTTGTCCATTGAACTGCTTCTAAGGATCCCAATAAATATTACAAACTTTTATGACTTATCGAAAGTGTAAACTATAAACGTTTGACTCTTCTAATAAATTCAGAATGTCCTCCATTCACCATTAGTACTTATCCATTCTTGCTTCAGAGCTATTCACTACTCTTAGCTAACATATAGGACCCCAAAGGTGGATATAAAATATAACTTTTAATGAAACCAACTGAAGCCATTTTTCCGGTGATAAAGGATCCTGTTGACCAATACACAATTGGGACTCCAGCTCACCTTGCCTAGCACATTGTACTTCATCACCTATATTTTAGGGTGTGTACTCTGTTGGAGAGGCATTAGGGTCAATACCCATGTATAAATAGATGAGAATATGCTAGCACCTGCCACCCTGCAGCATCAACCCATCTCACCTCCTGATGAGCCTTTCTTGGTGAAACGCGTAGAGATTGGAAGCCACTGATCTGAAAAGTATCCCCTTGTGCTGTCCCCTTGTAATGATTTGCTTTATCATATCCTGTCCCCACACTTCTATTGCTCTGGACTTGTGGGAGTTGTTCCATTTATTGTGTGACCTTAGTTTTTTGCCATCAATTAGCCATGCTCTCTTTTGGGTGGAACATTTACTTTAGAGACTCCCAGGGTCAGCCATTGTTGAGCGGAGGTGCCATATCCGCTGACAAGTAGGGTGCCAACCTCCACAGGCTAGGTAGGTATATTTTGATAGGAAACAGTTTAGAGGGGATATGTTCATCTTGTGTTCTCTATTACAGTCTCTATGATGCATGTTGGATCACCCTACAATTAATTCTTCCAACATTTGTTATCTACACCCCTAGTTATTGCTGCCCGCTTGTCTGGACTATCTACCCATTACTAACCCCCAGCATGGTGACAATGGGTAGTTGTCTTCACTTATCTCTAGGGTTCTCCAGGGCAGAGAGGGACAGCCGTCGAGGAGCGGGGGTTCCATTTTTGTGCAGATATATCTAAGGTGCCAACCTCCGCTGGTAGGCAGGTGCTGAGATAAGGGCCCGTATCGTAGGGTGAACCGAGAGTGCACTTTTTAGTTGTGTGGTGTCTTTGTTATCTGGTCATTGTTTGTCCATTTTTAAATTGGTTTAATTAAAAGTTATATTTTACATCCAGTAAGAGAAAGAAAAAGCTACTGACCAAACACTGGGATCACCACAATGAATCACTAAATATACAAATTTTATTGATTTTCAGACAGACCAAAACACAATTTAAAAACATTAAAAAGTCACACCATGACAATTATAGTATACCCATGGGGTTAGTAATATAACCCTATAAGACTCCCCTGTCACACTTGTACAGTATAGATAAAGACAAACAGCTGGTCAATGTATTAAATGAATGACAGAATCATGTTGTGTCAAAAAATATCATATACAGTGGGGCAAAAAAGTATTTAGTCAGTCAGCAATAGTGCAAGTTCCACCACTTAAAAAGATGAGAGGCGTCTGTAATTTACATCATAGGTAGACCTCAACTATGGGAGACAAACTGAGAAAAAAAAATCCAGAAAATCACATTGTCTGTTTTTTTTCATTTTATTTGCATATTATGGTGGAAAATAAGTATTTGGTCAGAAACAAAATTTCATCTCAATACTTTGTGATATATCCTTTGTTGGCAATGACAGAGGTCAAACGTTTTCTGTAAGTCTTCACAAGGTTGCCACACACTGTTGTTGGTATGTTGGCCCATTCCTCCATGCAGATCTCCTCTAGAGCAGTGATGTTTTTGGCTTTTCGCTTGGCAACACGGACTTTCAACTCCCTCCTAAGGTTTTCTATAGGGTTGAGATCTGGAGACTGGCTAGGCCACTCCAGGACCTTGAAATGCTTCTTACGAAGCCACTCCTTCGTTGCCCTGGTGGTGTGCTTTGGATCATTGTCATGTTGAAAGACCCAGCCACGTTTCATCTTCAATGCCCTTGCTGATGGAAGGAGGTTTGCACTCAAAATCTCACGATACATGGCCCCATTCATTCTTTCATGTACCCGGATCAGTCGTCCTGGCCCCTTTGCAGAGAAACAGCCCCAAAGCATGATGTTTCCACCACCATGCTTTACAGTAGGTATGGAGTTTGATGGATGCAACTCAGTATTCTTTTTCCTCCAAACACGACAAGTTGTGTTTCTACCAAACAGTTCCAGTTTGGTTTCATCAGACCATAGGACAGTCTCCCAAAACTCCTCTGGATCATCCAAATGCTCTCTAGCAAACTTCAGACGGGCCCAGACATGTACAGGCTTAAGCAGTGGGACACATCTGGCACTGCAGGATCTGAGTACATGGTGGCGTAGTGTGTTACTTATGGTAGGCCTTGTTACATTGGTCCCAGCTCTCTGCAGTTCATTCACTAGGTCCCCCCGCGTGGTTCTGGGATTTTTGCTCACCGTTCTTGTGATCATTCTGACCCCACGGGGTGGGATTTTGCGTGGAGCACCAGATCGAGGGAGATTATCAGTGGTCTTGTATGTCTTCCATTTTCTAATTATTGCTCCCACAGTTGATTTCTTCACTCCAAGCTGGTTGGCTATTGCAGATTCAGTCTTCCCAGCCTGGTGCAGGGCTACAATTTTGTTTCTGGTGTCCTTTGACAGCTCTTTGGTCTTCACCATAGTGGAGTTTGGAGTCAGACTGTTTGAGGGTGTGCACAGGTGTCTTTTTATACTGATAACAAGTTTAAACAGGTGCCATTACTACAGGTAATGAGTGGAGGAAAGAGGAGACTCTTAAAGAAGAAGTTACAGGTCTGTGAGAGCCAGAAATCTTGATTGCTTGTTTCTGACCAAATACTTATTTTCCACCATAATATGCAAATAAGATGAAAAAAAAACAGACAATGTGATTTTCTGGATTTTTTTTTCTCAGTTTGTCTCCCATAGTTGAGGTCTACCTATGATGTAAATTACAGACGCCTCTCATCTTTTTAAGTGGTGGAACTTGCACTATTGCTGACTGACTAAATACTTTTTTGCCCCACTGTACATATGAGTAGAACCCAAATGGAAACACGGTAAGACCAGAATTATTAGGCTGCTATGTACTGAGGAAATGCACCTACAATCTAAATACCCTATGAGTCAGTGAAAAAACATAATACGGAGGTAAAAAACAAAAGGTGCATCTGAGCCCTGAATGCATTAGCCCAGAACCAGGTGACCATCCTCCAAAGTAGCGCATACCATAAGCGCTAGGTACGTAGCAGCTATACCATATCAAGGAAAAGGGGGAGACTGCGGAAGTGCCCAACGCGTGTCGCTACCTGACAAAGCTACCTCGCGGTAGCTCTTTCTCTTACTGCATTATTGATCTGTACTGACTGATATCCCCGTATTTATTGTTGGCGGTGCCCTCCTCATCTTTTCTATTGCAGTTATATTTTACATCCACCTTTGGGGTCCTATATGTTAGCTACTCGTCAATTTGAACCCCCCCGCCCTCTTGATATTTTCCCATTTTCACTATTCGCTACTCTTCTCTTGTATGGAAACGGAAAGTGAGCCGCCGTAGATCAGCATTTCAGTGTTCGAGATGGTAGAGGCCTATACAAAATAGTATCTGGAACTGTATGGATCCCACAGACCGCAGGTTATATGTTCCCTGCTCGATTGTAGAGTTGAGCGACTTTTGGCTTTTTAGGGTCGAGTTTCGTTTCGTGAAACCCGACTTTTCCAAAAGTCGGGTCGAGCAAGATCGGCCGATTATAGGGAAAAGTTGGGGTCGTCCCGAAACACGAAACCCAATGTAAGTCAATGGGGAATAAAAGTCGGCAGTGAGAGGAGAACAGGAGACACACCTACAGTGCCCATTTGAATGCCAAAAGCATCAATTCTTCTTACTTAAGCTTGTCAACCTTAATTAACTTCATAATACAAGTTACGCACTGAAAAATGGGGGTTATTTGGCTAAAGTTGTGGGGGGGTAGGGCTGGCTCCAGGTTTTCATGTGCCCTGGGCGAAAGAGCGCCCCTTTAACACATACCACAACTCATCATGCTCCGATATGGCAGAGAAATGGCGGTATAGTACAATGAAAAATACTTCACTTTTTACATCTCATGACGAGGCCCATCTATTTCTCCATACAGAATCATTGGTCCCATGTAATGTTTGAAACAGTATATGATGAGCTCCACATAATGCTACAGTATATGTTGGTCCCCATGGATGAAGCTCCACTGTCTTATGGGCCCAAATAATGCTCCAAACATAATGGGCCCCATTTCTAATGCTCTAGTGTATAATGGGCCCTGTAAATGCTGCTCCAGTGTCTGATGTCCACCTTTGGAATGTTCCAGTGTATGGTGGGCCCCATCTATCATTCTCCAGAGTATAGTGCTCCCCAAAAATTGCTGTCCCAACATTGAAAACAATCAAATAAGTCTCCTCGCTAGGGAATCCCTGTACTAGTCTGGACTCCTCGTCGTCCCCATCTTCCATCTCACTGCACAGTATTTCAATCTTGCAAGTGCTGCGATCCTGAGCAAGCAGGGGGGGCCCACTCGTTGGCGACGGCACTGGCACAGGGCCCCTGATAGTACGGTGGTGTGTCTGATGGCGGGTGGGCCGAACATGCACTTTCATCTGCAGCTTCCTCTTTGTCACCGTGTAAGATGGAACTGTATATGGGAAGGGTAACCTGAGTTTCATCAGGGTCAGATTCAGGCCGTGTAGCGTGCGAGGGGAATGTAGTGGTCTGGGTCAATGTACCAGCAGATTCATCGAGCAGTGGCTGGGCATCAGTGCACTTGTGTCGCCCCCAGGAGTACGGTCGCCACAGTGGCATTACCTTCCTCCTAGGGAGTGTGATGTCATGCTTGGGAGCAACGAAGGATCTCTCTAGCAGGTTAACTGATTGGACGGCGTTATTCCCACGAGTCATGACCCTCCAAACAGCGTTCATGAAGGCAAAGTGTTTGCTTTACGTGGGCAGTATGGTTGCAAAGCTGAACCTTAAAGGAATATCCAGAAGGGCACCACCAGGAGTGGAGCCTACGGTTAAATTCGACTCCACCTGGGAAACCTCAACCATGCCAGCTACAGAACAGATGCACACATTGCAAGCTTAATTCCGTTAACGAACGAGACTCCGTCATGCCCCGCGGTCCGGATCCGGCTTACTAGAGGGACACGTGAGGCTCTGGCACATGAGATTGGCCAATAACTGGTGTGTCATGCCCTTACATGTCCGTGGCTGCATGTGTGCTACACTGAAAAGGCCAGCGTTTGTCGCTTACAGGTGCAGATAACCCGCTGAACAATGTTAGTGATGGGGATCACTGATTACAATTATTACCCGCGAACGATGATTTCCCAGTAAGTGCAGGTCAACCGCAGTTCCGGAATTAGGCCTAACCGTCATTCCTGAAAAAATGAAAAACATACGTGTGCAAACCACAGGTGCTGTAGCTTGCTTAACAGCTCGCCAGCCGTTCTCACGCCCAGTATGGATTACACGTGATTGCACAAAGGTGAGAAAGGGTACCGTATCCCAGGATAACATGTATGGATAGCGTACACATTCAAAATATATGTCTATACATCAGGAGGCAGGCTCAGACGGTGTTAGGCCCAGTATGGCTTGCACGTGATTGCACAAAGGTGAGAAAGGGTACCGTATCCCCGGATAACATGTATGGATAGCGTACACATTCAAAATATATGTCTATACATCAGGAAGCAGGCTCAGACGGTGTCAGGCACAGTATGGATTTGACGGCCCAGACTACACAGCGGAGGAGCAGGGAGAGGTAAAGATTGCAAATGCTGGGGCCCTGCCCAAGCAAGGGGGGCCCACTCGTGGGCGTCGGTACTGGCACTGGGACCCTCATAGTACGGCGGTGTGTCTGACGGCGGGTGTGCACCACCACCGTCAGAGACACTTGATTGCACTATGAGGGACCCTGTGCCAGTGCCCGCGCCCAAGAGTCGGCCTACCCACCTGTCCAGGGCAATGGCACTCGCACGGTGTCGTGCGCTAGGTGGTGACCCCGGCCATGGGGGGGGAGGCAGCACAGTTAGGGAGTTTTAGAAAGTGGCATATGTTGATGTTGGACATTCAGCTGATGCAAAAGGCGAAATAGGTTAAGTCCCAGGAAGAGGTGGACCAAAGCAAGCCATTTTTCTGTCACCCTATGTGTCATCAGGGGAAGGTGGGACAAAATCCTTGGAAACCCATGCATGGTTCATTTTAATGAAGGTTATATCATCCACATTTTGGGTTGACAGACGGGTCCTTTTTTCTGTCAGGATTGATCCAGCTGCACTGAAGACTCTTTCCGATAGCACACTTGCAGCTGGGCAAGCGAGCTTCTGTAAGGCATATTGTGCCAATTCAGGCCAGGTGTCCAGTTTAGCGGCCCAATAGTCAAAGGGGAATGACCTGTGTGGGAGAACATCGATATGGGAGGAAAAGTAGTTTGTAACCATAGTTGACAACTGCTGTCTCCTGTCACTTTCCATCGATGCAGTATTACCAGTTGTGTGAGCGGTCCGTGAAAAATCAGTCCACAACATTGTCATGAAACCCCTGTCTCCAATGCCACTTCTGCTGTGTGCAGCATGAACACCTCTGCCAAGCTGCCCCCGGCCCGTACGGCTCGTGTGAGAACCATCACCGCTGCCGTGTGCTGGGAATGCCTCAAGCAACCGATTTACCAGAGTTGCTTGTTTATTAGCCAATATTAGGTCAAGGTTCTCCTGTGGCATGATGTTTTGTAATTTGCCTTTATAGCGTGGATCCAGGATGCTGGCCAACCAGTAGTCGTCATGGTTCATCATTTTGGCAATGCGGGGGTCCCTTTTTAGGATCTGCAAGGCATAATCTGACATGTGGGCCAATGTTCCCGGTGTCAATGATGCACTGCAAGTGCTGGGTGGAGGAGCACTTTCTGGCAAATCCACATCCCTCCAGTCACGCACAAACCCTGTACCAGACCTTGCCACGCCAACATTTTCACTTGCCCCACGAGATGCATCCTCCTCCCCTAAGTAATCATCCCCATCATCATCCTCCTCCTCCTCTTCTTCCTCCACCTCGTCCAGGAGAGGTCCCTGAGCAGACAATGGCTGAATGTCATCAAGGATTCCCTCCTCCTCTTCCTCCTCATCAACACTGGCTGCAGACGCCTGCTCCTTAAGGTGCGTCAAAGTTTGCATGAGCAGACGCATAAGTGGGATGCTCATGCTTAGGATGGCGTCGTCTGCGCTTACCAGCCGTGTGCATTCCTCAAAACACTGAAGGACTTTACAGAGGTCTTTCAGCTTCGACCACTGCACACCTGTCAACTCCATGTCTGCTCTCAAAGTGCCTGGCCGTGTATCCTCCCACAAATGCATTATGGCCTGCCTCTGCTCGCACAGCCGCTCAACCATGTGCAGGGTGGAGTTCCACCTTGTTGCAATGTCGATAATGAGGCGGTGGTTGGGAAGGTGGAGCAATCGCTGCAGCTTCTGCATACGAACGGAGTGTACAGGCGACCGGCGGATGTGCGCGCACAGTCTTTGCACCTTCTGGAGCAGGGCTGTTAACTCCGGATAATTTTTGAGGAAGCACTGCACCACCAGGTTCAAGGTGTGAGCCAAGCAAGGTATATGGCTGAGTTTTGAAAGGGCTATGGCTGCCACAAAATTACGGCCGTTATCACTAACTACCTTGCCTGCCTCAAGATGTACACTGCCCAGCCATGACTCAGTTTGTCGCTTCAAGTACTCGGCCAGCACCTCGGCGGTGTGTCTGTCGCCCAAACACATCATCTGCAACACAGCCTGCTGACGCTTTCCACTAGCTGCTCGATAGGGGGACACCTCGTGTGCAACAGTGGCAGCTGCAGATGGAGTGCTCGTACGACTGCGCTCTGTGGACGAGCTTTCGCTTCTAGAGGAGGAGGAGGAGGGTCGAACGTCTACAGCCAACTGTTTCCTATACCGTGGGCTAGGCAGCACTGTCCCACCACCGCTGTCCCCTGTGGACCCTGCATCCACCACATTAACCCAGTGCGCAGTGATGGACACGTAACGGCCCTGGCCATGCCGACTGGACCATGCATCAGTTGTGAGGTGCACCTTTCCACTCACTGACTGCTTGAGTGCATGGACAATGCAGTCTTTTACATGATGGTGGAGGGCTGGGATGGCTTTGCGAGAGAAGAAGTGGCGACTGGGTAGGTCATAGCGTGGTACTGCATAGACCATGAGTTCGCGGAAAGCTGCACTTTCCACCAACCGATAGGGCATCATCTCAAACGAGATTAGTTTGGCAATGTGGGCGTTCAAACACAGTGTACGCGGATGAGAGACTGAGTACTTTCTTGACCTACTCATAGTGTCTGGGAGGGTGAGCTGGACTTGAGAGCTGCATATGGTGGAAGTAGCAGTGGACAGGGCGGACGGAGAGAGGGTTGATGATGGTGATGGAGTTGGTGTTCTTTCTGATGGCCTAGATTCAGTATTTCGTTGATATAACAGTGGGATTCCCTGACTGCTGTGGCCTTGCAACGACACCTCAACATTTGCTGCTGTGCTAACTGGTGGGCTTACAGTGGGGGAAACAATGTAGTGTTGTTGACTACCTTCTTTGTGATCAGTTGCACATGTGGCACTTGAGGTTTGGTGTTGTGTCCACGCTTGCAAGTGCATGCTGGTTAAATGTCTAAGCATGCAACTGGTATTCAAATTTTTCAGATTTTTCCCTCGGCTAAAGGTCTTTGCGCACTCCTTACAGATAACCTTGGCCTAATCATGAGGATTTTGTTCAAAAAAGTGCCACACTGCACTCTTCCTACTTTGGCAGACATTTTGCGGCCTAGCACGCTGTGATCTTTTGACCCTCTGGACCAGCTGTCCAGCAACTCTTTTGATTTTTGGAACCTGTCTTTGGAGTGCTCTGGGCCTGCCAGATAACAGCTGTTGCGATGTCGATGTCTGCTGTGGATGCTCCTCCTCATCTGAGCTATTGGAAGCAGCACCCTCTTCCCCCAATGGATGCCAATCTGGGTCAACAACTGGGTCATCCATCACCTCCTCTTCAATGTCATGTGCACCTTTCTCTGTGTCACCATGTATGGTGGTATAGTGTGCGGGAAGGGGCACCTGAGTCTCATCAGGGTCAGAATCTGGCTCTGTACACTGCGAGGACAATGTAGTGCTCTGAGTGAATGTACCAGCAGAATCATCTATCAGCGGCTGTGCATCAGTGCACTCCATATCAGATTCATCTTGGCCTGGGTAATTCACCATTTCACTTGATAATCCAGGCATGGTATGTGAAAACAGCTCCATGGAGTAATCAGTAGTATGGCCTGCGTCATCCTTCAATCTTGGTTGGGGTGAAGGACACAAGGAAAGGTGTGGTTCATGAACATGAGCCTCCAATGACGACTCAGTGCTTTTATCTTTTACAACTTCAGAAGAGGAGGCGATAGAGCTGGAGGCTGAGTCAGCAATGTACGACAAAACTTTTTCCTGAAGCTCTGGCTTTAAAAGCGGTTTGCCAGCTCCTAGAAAACTAAGCCTTCGAGGCCTTGTGGAGCCAGACGATGATGCAGGCTCAACACCTCCTGCATTCGGTCCTATTTTGCTTTTGCCACTACCATCAGATCCACCACCAACACCATCATTGCCTGCTGCCAACCCCCGCCCAATTCCACAGCCTCTTCCACCAGCCTTCCTCATTTTTGGTAGAAATGTAGACAAAATCCAACAAACTATATAGTAATGTAAAACAAGGTACAAGGTGTCTATAGGACAGGGGAGATTTTGAATTTCTGCAGACACTTGTGGACACTGGACACTTTTGGATTGTGTGAGGCCCACTGAATATCAGAGCGCTATGTCACAGGCTCGATGGCACAGGTGTGAAAAAAGTGACTACAGGATAAGGGAGATTTTGAATTTCTGCAGACACTAGTTGACACTGGACACTTTTGGATTGTGTGAGGCCCACTGAATATCAGAGCGCTATGTCACAGGCTCGATGGCACAGGTGTGAAAAAAGTGACTACAGGATAAGGGAGATTTTGAATTTCTGCAGACACTAGTGGACACTGGACACTTTTGGATTGTGTGAGGCCCACTGAATATCAGAGCGCTATGTCACAGGCTCGATGGCACAGGTGTGAAAAAAGTGACTACAGGATAAGGGAGATTTTGAATTTCTGCAGACACTAGTTGACACTGGACACTTTTGGATTGTGTGAGGCCCACTGAATATCAGAGCGCTATGTCACAGGCTCGATGGCACAGGTGTGAAAAAAGTGACTACAGGATAAGGGAGATTTTGAATTTCTGCAGACACTAGTGGACACTGGACACTTTTGGATTGTGTGAGGCCCACTGAATATCAGAGCGCTATGTCACAGGCTCGATGGCACAGGTGTGAAAAAAGTGACTACAGGATAAGGGAGATTTTGAATTTCTGCAGACACTAGTGGACACTGGACACTTTTGGATTGTGTGAGGCCCACTGAATATCAGAGCGCTATGTCACAGGCTCGATGGCACAGGTGTGAAAAAAGTGACTACAGGATAAGGGAGATTTTGAATTTCTGCAGACACTAGTGGACACTGGACACTTTTGGATTGTGTGAGGCCCACTGAATATCAGAGCGCTATGTCACAGGCTCGATGGCACAGGTGTGAAAAAAGTGACTACAGGATAAGGGAGATTTTGAATTTCTGCAGACACTAGTGGACACTGGACACTTTTGGATTGTGTGAGGCCCACTGATGCTGTATGGTGTGAAAAAATGCACGCTCAGTACCTCAGCAGGACAAAAAAAAAATTGGGATTGCTTTTAAAAAAGCAGTTTGCAGAGCAGTGGGTAAACAGCAATGCAGCTGTCAGGAAGCCTTAGAAGGCAGCCTAACAACCAACACCGCTGATCCACCACAATATAGCCTCCCCTTGCACTGCACACACAGTGACTGGTGTGTTGTACAGGCAAAATCGCTAGCAGCAGAAGCAGTTTTTTTTTCTTCTTCCCTGCCTAACGGTCTCCCTACAGAATCAGCAACCTCTCCCTATGCTAAGATCGGCAGAAGTAAGATGGCGGTCGGCGTGCACACCCTTTTATAACCCCTGTGACGCCCACCAAAGCAAGCCAATCACTTGCATGCCCTTCTGAAAGATGGTGGTGACCCCTGTCTATGTCATCATGTTGCCCACAGTGTCCGTGGATCCTGATTGGCTGAAAAAGAGTGCAAAACAAACTTTTGAAACGCGACTTTGGCGCGTAAGTCGCCGACCTCGTGGCCGACCTCATCCTATGGTCGGGTTTCGTTTCATGAAACCCGACTTTGCCAAAAGTCGGCGACTTTTGAAATTTTTCGACCCGTTTCGCTCAACTCTACTCGCTTGTATGTATGTCCTTATATGAGCCAAAACTTTGCCAACTTGTTTTTGTGTATTTTTGTCAACTTTTAGCCAATCTACTCACTCACCCATGATTTATGCACTCTTCGTGCTCAGAGCTTTGGAAAAAAGAAAAAAAACATTAATGACCAATTCAATCTGAATAGGGATGTGACCTTTTGCAAATAAGCCCTCGTTGTACCGTTTCTCAATCAGCTTAGACATAAAAAATATGTTTATACCATTTTTCATGCAAACTCTCATCATCTAAATTTGGAGACCTCGAATATGGAATTACGGCCAATGCGCCGAGTATAATACATGGAAATGATGCTCTCACCGGTAATTTTCGATGCTCATAATAATGTCAGTCATGGGATGAGGTGAATAAATCACAGATTAGACTTTTAAAATGGATTCCTCTTCACGGATACCAACTGCATGTAAATATTGTGCCTCCCAGATAAGCACAACAATGATTAATGACCCCTGACATTAGAATTGTAAATGCGCTACATAATATCATGTTTCTTGTACTCAGCACTACTTGAAAATGAATCACAAAATGAAATAACAAAAAAAAGCTGAAGTAGTCATAGAATGAAAGGGAATATGCAGTGACAGCGGGGTGTGGGCTGTATACGTATGGATCAGAGGGCACAGCTAAATTATATTACAGGGGGTTTGAGTGTACAGAGTGCTTACTCATAGGGAAAGCAAAACATCACTGGTCTCCATTGCGAGTACTTTTGACAATATATCCATTTTCTGATGAGTAATTCTGGCATATACTTGAAAGAGTAATTCTGAAGTTGGCAAGTTATCACCCAACAAGCTGATAGGCGCTTGTGCACCAATTCTCCTCTATTCATTGTTCCCTTCCGGCACTTGACTATCTCCGGTAAATTCATAGACAATGGATGGAGTAGTGATGAGCATGAACGTTCATCGCTCCATTCTTGGACATGGTAGGGCTAAAGAGATTGGACCCAGATGGAATAACAAGATAGCCTTGCCAAGTTGTGAAGAACATTTTGTAACCTAGATAGAAATGAGCGAGTAGATTCAAAGAGACTACAAAGTTTTGCCAAAATTTTTTGGATTTGCCAAAATCTAAATTTTTTTCTTTCATTTTGCTCCAAATCAGCAAAATGGCATCCAGCCATATGTCCTTTTTACTGGATTATTTTTAGGCTTGGGAATTAGCTAAAAAATTAAAAGAAATATTACAGTCACCAGAACCTCCACAGTAGCTTACTGCCCAGTTGTCCGCTGTTTTAACCCTACGTCCGGCTCTGGTCTTCTGCTCTTTAGTTGTCGTTCTTGACCACTTTTGGTGCTGGTAAAGTCTCACATAATATCAAGATGTTGGCACCTCGTACATTATAATATCATGGGGAGACCCACATTTTGACATGGTGTAAGGCCTACACAGGGTTGAAGGTGCCAAAGAGTGAAGACAGAAGATTAGAAGCCCAGAGCCAGACAGAACCAGCAGAGCACTGGTTTACGACTCAGGATAGAAGAGAGATGAGTTAAGTATGATATCTTGTTTTTCAATTTTTAACTACTCAGTTGATTATGGTCTGGGATCTGGATTGACTTCGCAGCATAATAAACTATTTTTACAATCGGGGCACATTACATAGAAACTGAATTTTGTAGCTGAATTCGAGGGAACATTTTGAATTTGAATTTTAGTAGATTTTTTCATCTTTAAATCCAAAAATTGATTACAACCCAATTAGAAGATGACCTTGCACTTCTACCTACTTAGTAGATGAAGTTGCAGACAGAGTATTATATCAAGAAGATATAATGACATTACCTCCAAGTACGGTGCTCCAGCATTCTTCCTGGAGGATTGACAAATTGTGCACGGTTCAAAGGTACGTGGCCATACAAATTTATTACACCCTAAACAGAATGGTTTGTTGGCCTACAGAATACAGTAGAAGTTAAATATTTGTATTTTACATGCAATTCTATTACGGCAGCGTCTCTCATGTTGTTGGGTGCTGAGGAGCAACCATCAGTAAGCTAAAGGGCACAGGTCATATTCTTTTGTTGTTATAATATTATCTAAGCTATATTACAATGTATCCTAATCGTAATATTAATTCCTTAAGGTCCCCTTTTACTTTTTTGTATCCTGTGGTTTAGGAAACTTTGCACATAGATGTGTCTAAGGGATTGTCCTATCCAAGATCGATTCAAAAATGATGGTTTTGACAAATTACATTGACTGTTGAAGAAAAGTTAATGTAAGGTCACTTTACCAACCAAATAGATATCAGCTTCAAGAGGAAACTGCCAGATTACATTTTCTAGTAGGATGTATCCCTTCACTCTTGAAGGTTTATTCTCAACAGGTTGAGTTGTTAAAGTTGCAAAGTGGTTGTGCAAACAATCAACTTTGCAATATAATTTACTCTCCAATCTTAAGGAAGGAGGGATGATTAATTTAATTTTCTACCATTTGTGTTCTAGATTACTGGCCACCACTGCAGTGTATCAGCAGCGGACAGTCTCCTAGGCAAGGAATTCAGTGCTTACAAGGTCTAGCACTTGCCTTTGAGGCTGTTGAGTTCAGGTTGGAAGAAATGTGCTGGTCTGTTGTGAATTCACTTTCCTGCCTACCTCTGGTTGCTAGTGAAGGTAGTGGAGCTGGTTGTATTAACAGAGGCTTGCCACCTGATAATGAGGACGACTGGACATCTGGAGTTTTTGACTGGATTTAAGACAGCCAACTCTCTCTATCCCTGCTGGTGATTTTTTCCTACTTCCTGAGGTCTTAGTTTCCAGCTCAGCCTCTGCATGCTCAAGCTAAGTGTTCTTTCGCTATTGTTCACATTTGATTTGGTTTTGTCTATTCAGTTTTGTGTGCTGTGCCGAATTTCCATTTTTATGTTACTGCTTGTGCCAGTTTGTTTTTGTCCCTTATTAGATTGGCCTCTTTTTGCTCTGCTTTCAGAATATGCCAGAGTGCTGATATAGTGGGCGTTTCTATCAGACGTGTTGGACATTTTTTGCAGAGTTTTTTTCCGTGATTGCAGTGTCTTTCCTTTCCTGTCCTGTCTAGTTAGTGTGGGCCCCATCGTTTGCTCAACCTATTTTCCTACCTGCATTTGTGTTTTCATCTTGTCTCACCGACAATATTTGTTTGGTGGCTATCTATTCCTTTGGGGTCTGCTCTGGGGCAGTTTAGATTTCCCCTTTCTTGCTTTAGGCTTATTTAGTTCTCGGGCTGTGTCGAGGCATCTAGAATCATCGTAGGTACGCTCCACGGCTACTGCTAGTTGTGTGGATAGGATCAGGGGTCTGCAATCAGCTTAGTTACCAACCTCTCTGGTTTTCTATGGCTTAGCTTGGTCTTGCTTTCCTCCTCGGTGACCCAATCATAACACTGGTCCATGCATTGAGGTCCGTTCTCAGACCATGAAATAAGAATGTGTAAAACGGGCCCTAATTAACGTTTGAAAAACCTGAGTGTAAGCACACGGTGGCTTTTTCAATTCACCATAAATGTCTATTTTTAAAGTAAAAGATGCTTTAGGAATCGCTCCTGCTCTCTAGACTTTGATATACCTTAAGTATCTTTTTCAACCATTTTTGCTAATTTCCTGTGGACTTTTGTGACTTTTTTCCTGCCACTGTTTATTTTGAGTGTCTTGCTCTCTTTTTATTAATCATTTTCCAGACATTTTTTTTAGTTCCATTAAACATTGAAGAATATGCTAAGAGTTTTCTAATAAAATGATCAATGAGAAGATGCTTAAAAATACACCCTGTTGTATTCTGGGAGCCTTTTAAGATTCCTTATTGACTTACATTGTAAAGTATTGAGTGTCTTCCAAGTGGAAGCTGCTTGATGAATGGTCAGGTCACCTTTTTGAACTGCTTGGCATTTTTGAATGACACTCTAAAGTCTGAAGTCTGAACATTTGATCAGCATTCTTTTGTTGATAATGATGACTTTTAGGATCGTTACTTCCAATAGATGGCACTAGAGTTCAAGTCATCTTGCTCTCGGAAGAGATAATTTGCATATTCATTTTCCCAGAGGAGCATGCAAGGAGTTTAAGTCTCCTCATACTGGCATGCCAGACTTGGCATGTCACTCTCCACAAGGAGAAACCTTACCCCTTAGATCCCAGACCAACTCCAAATCCACCTAAAGAAAAACTTTGTGTAAACATACTCTAAAGTTAAGTTCCAATGATGAGTTTTTGGTGAGGTTTTGATGCTCGTAGTGTTTTCATCTTGTCTCACTGACAATATATGTTTGGGGGCTATCTATTCCTTTGGGGTCTGCTCTGGGGCAGTTTAGATTTCCCATTTCTTGCTTTAGGCTTATTTAGTTCTCCGGCTGTGTCGAGGCATCTAGAATCATCATAAGCACGCTCCACGGCTACTGCTAGTTGTGTGGATAGGATCAGGGGTCTGCAATCCGCTTAGTTACCAACCTCTCTGGTTTTCTGTGGCTTAGCTTGGTCTTGTTTTCCTCCTCCGCGACCCAAACATAACAGAATCACCAGCCTAAACCACAGATTCTAGGGTACTCAAAAGCAGGAGAGAATTGTAGAAAAAAAAGCGTCAGAATTTTTTTATATATATTTTTTCCTCTTTTTCTCTGAGGCCGTAGGAGGATTTTTTTTTCTTTAATGGAGATTAAGCAATTGTCTGATTGTGTTGAGCAGCTCGCTGCTGAAGTCCGGGGAATTTCCGCCTATCTCGCTCAATCACCTGCTGTTGAACCAAAAATCCCTACTCCTGATGTGTTTTCTGGGGATCGGTCTAAATTTTTGATTTTTAAGAATAATTGTAAACTATTTGTTGCCTTGAAGCCTAACTCATCGGGGAGCTCTGTGCAGCAGGTTAAAATTGTCACCTTCTTGCTGCGTGGCGATCCCCAGGATTGGGCTTTTTCTCTGACACCTGGAAATCCTATTCTGACTAATGTGGATGCATTTTTTCAAGCCTTGGGGTTGTTGTATGATGAACCTAATGCAATTGATCAAGCTGAGAAAACCCTATTGGCATTGAATCAGGGTCAGGATTCTGCAGAGTTATACTGTCAAAAATTCCGAAAGTGGGCGGTCCTTACTACATGGAATGATGGTGCCTTAGCAGCTCTCTTTCGGAAGGGTTTACCAGAAACCATAAAAGATGTTATGGTGGGATTTCCTGTTCCCTCTGGTCTTGATAATTCTATGTCATTAGCCATTCAAGTTGATCGGCGTTTACGTGAATGTAAAACTACACGAGAGGCGTTGCCGTCTTTTGAACAAATGTCTGAACCCATGCAATGTGATAGGGTTTTGTCTAGGGCGCAACGTCAGGAGTTTAGAAGGCGTAATAAGTTGTTTTTTTTTCTGTGGGGATGCCTCACATACTATTTCTGTCTGACCTAAATGAGAGAAACATTTGCACACACATTTGCTGTGGGCAGTGTAAAACCTAAGTTCCTTTTGGCAATTACTCTGATCTGCTACTTATCCACATTTTCCACTAAGGCTTTTGTAGATTCAGGACCAGCTTTGAATCTGATGGATTTGGACTTTGCTAAATGTTGTGGTTTTCCCATGATACCCCTGCGGACTCCTATCCCTTTGAGGGGTATTGATGCTACTTCTTTGGCGGAGAATAAACCCCAGTTTTGGACCCAGGTGATAATGCTGTCGCCCCAGACCACCAAGAAAATTGTACATTTTTGGTGCTGCACAATTTGCATGATACTATTGTTCTGGGTTTTCCATGGTTGCAAACTCAATCCTATTTTGGAATGGAAATCTGTGTCTGTGTTGAGTTGGGGTTGTCAGTGTGTTTTTAGTGACACTCCTGTTTTCTCCACCTCTCCCCAATCTCATGATACTCCTGATTATTTGGCTGATTTTTCTGATGTATTTAGTGAGAGTAAGTCTGCGTCTTTGCCTCCTCATAGGAGTTATGACTGTGCAATTGAGTTAATGCCCGGGTGTAAATTTCCCAAGGGTTGGATATTCAACTTTTCGGTACCCGAACATGATGCTATGCGATCTTATATCAAGGAGTCGTTGGAGAAGGGTCATATTAGACCATCCTCTTCACCCTTAGGTGCTGGGTTTTTTTTGTGACCAAGAAAGATGGATCATTAAGGCCTTGTATTGACTATCGTTCCCTTAACAAAATCACGGTTAAATATCAGTACCCGTTACCCCTGATTTCTGATTTATTTTCCAGAGTTAAAAGTGCCTGCTGGTTTACCAAGCTTGACCTCAGGGGGCGTATAATATTATTCGCATCAAGCACGGGGATGAATGGATGACGGCGTTTAATACTCCGGAGGGACATTTTGAGTACCTGGTGATGCCTTTTGGGCTCACTAATGCCCCTTCTGTCTTCCAATCCTTTTTGAACGATATTTTCCGGGACTTTGTGGATACGTTTTTGATCATCTATCTGGATGATATTTTGATCTTTTCCAGTGATTGGGATTCTCATGTGGAACATGTCCGGACTGTGTTCCGGATTTTGAGGGAAAATTCCCTGTATGTTAAGGGATCGAAATGCCTCTTTGGTGTACAGAGGATTTCATTTTTGGGATTTATTTTGTCTCCGTTGGCTATTGAAATGGACCCGGCCAAGGTACAGGCCATTTATGATTGGATTCAGCCCACTTCTTTGAAGGCTCTCCAGAAGTTTTTGGGTTTGCTAATTTCTATCATAAATTTATAGCTAATTTTTCTGGTATTGTCAAACCACTGACTGATCTGACCAAGAAGGGTGCTGACGTGGTGAATTGGTCTCCAGAGGCAGTCTCGGCATTTCAGGAGCTTAAGCAGAAATTCACTTCTGTTCCGGAAGTATGGCAACCTGATGTCTCGCTTCTGTTTCAGGTGGAGGTAGATGCTTCTGAGATTGGTGCAGGAGTTGTCTTGACGTGGGGAATCGGGAATTGTTGGCCATGAAATGGGCATTTGAAGAGTGGAGACATTGGTTGGAGGGAGCTAGACATCAAGTTGTGGTCCGCACCAACCACAAGAATTTGATTTATCTTGAATCAGCCAAACGCTTGAATCCTAGACAGGCTAGGTGGGCCTTGCTTTTCACGCGTTTTAATTTTGTGGTCTCTTTTCTTCCAGGCACTAAGAATGTTAAGGCGGACGCCCTTTCTAGGAGTTTCTTTGTGGATTCTCTTAATGTGACCAAGCCTACTGCCATTCTAGGTAAGGGGGTAGTTCTTTTCGCCATCTCGCCCGATTTGAGATGTGCCCTGGAGGAATTTCAGGAGGACAAACCTGAGCGTTGCCCTATGGGAAAATTGTATGTTCCTGACCAGTGGAGGAAGAGAGTGATGTCTGAAATTCATTGCTCCGCGTTGGCTGGTCATCCAGGTATTTTTGGTACCAGAGATTTGGTGAGTCATTCCTTTTGGTGGCCTGCCTTATCTCATGATGTCAGGAATTTTGAGGAGTCCTGTGGGACTTGTTCTCGGTCTAAACCCTGATCTCATTCTAGTGGGTTGTTGATGCCCCTGCCGGTGCCCAAGAGGCCATTGATCCATATCTCAAAGGATTTTATTTCTTATCTTCCTGTCTCTCAGAGAATGACTGTTATCTGGGTGATTTGTGATAGATTTTCTAAGATGGTCCATCTTGTACCACTCCCAAAGTTGCCATCTTCTTCAGAGTTGGTGCCTTTGTTTTTACAACAAGTGGTTCGGTTTCATGGGATTCCTGAGAACATTGTGTCGGACAGAGGAGTCCAGTTTGTTTCCAGATTTTGGAGAACTTTTTGTTCCAATCTGGGAATTCAGTTATCTTTCTCCTCTGCATTTCATCCTCAGACCAATGGGTAGACTGAGAGAACAAACCAGACTTTGGAGTCCTATTTGAGATGTTTTATATCTGCTGATCAGGATGACAGGGTCTCATTTTTGCCCTTGGTCAAATTCACACTAAACAATAGAGCTAGTTCTGCCACTTTGATGTCGCCCTTTTTCTGTAACTTTGGGTTTCATCCTCGATTTTCTTCAGGGCAAGTATAATCTTCGACGTGCCCAAGTGTGGACATTGTGATAGAGAGAATGCAGCAGATTTGAGACCAAGTGGTGGATAAGTTGTCCCTCTCTCAGGAAAAAGCCCAACGGTTTTCCAACCGGCATAGGACCATTGGTCCCCGGTTTAAAGTGGGTGATATGATTTGGTTGTCATCAAAGAATACTTCTATGAAGGTTGTGTCTCCAAAGTTCAAGCCAAGATTCGTTGGACCTTATAAGATTTTGGAGATTCTTAATCCTGTTTCTTTTCGATTGGCTCTTCCAGTTACGTTTAAGATCCATAACGTGTTTCATAAATCTCTGTTGAAGAGCTTTGTGGAGCCAGTAGTTCCTATGGCGGTACCTCCTGACCCTGTATTGGTTAAAGGCAATGTGGAATATGAGGTAGAGAAAATATTGGATTTTCGTTTGGCTAGACGGAGACTCCAGTACTTGGTCAAATGGAAGGGTTACAGTCATGAGGATAATTCTTGGGTCTCTGCTTTTGACATTCATGCTGATAGATTGGTTCGTGCTTTTCACCGGGCCCATCCTGATCGGCCTGGTGGCTTGGATGAGGGTTCGGTGACCCCTCCTCAAGGTGGGGGTACTCTTGTGAATTCACCCTCTGGTCTACCTCTGGTTGCTAGTGAAGGTAGTGGAGCTGGTTGTATTGACAGAGGGGTCGCGAGTTCTCTTTCCAGGCTCCCTCTGGTGGTTACAGGAGGTAATGGAGCTGATCTAATTAACAGAGTCCTGCCACCTGATAATGAGGAGGACGATTGGACATCTGGAGTTTTTGACTGGATTTAAGACAGCTGACTCCCTCTATCCCTGCTGGTGATTTTTTTCCTGCCTCCTGAGGTCTTAGCTTCCAGCTCAGTCCCTGCATGCTCAAGCTAAGTGTTCTTTTGCTATTGTTCACATTTGATTTGTTTTTGTCTATTCAGTTTTGTGTGGTCAGCCAACCCCAGCTGGGGCTGTGCTGAATTTCCATTTTTATGTTACTGCTTGTGCCAGTTTGTTTTTGTCCCTTATTAGATTGGCCTCTTTTTGCTCTGCTTTCAGAATATGCCAGAGTGCTGATATAGTGGGCGAAATCTAGTGACTTCAGTATTTTTCTATCAGACGTTTTGGACATTTTTTGCAGGGTTTTTTGCGTGATTGCAGACAGTGTCTTTCCTTTCCTGTCCTGTCTAGTTAGTGTGGGCCCCATCGTTTGCTCAGCCTATTTTCCTACCTGCGTTTGTGTTTTCATCTTGTCTCACCGACAATATATGGTTGGGGGCTATCTATTCCTTTGGGGTCTGCTCTGGGGCAGTTTAGATTTTCCCTTTCTTGCTTTAGGCTTATTTAGTTCTCCGGCTGTGTTGAGGCGTCTAGAATCATCGTAGGTACGCTCCACGGCTACTGCTAGTTGTGTGGATAGGATAAGGGGTCTGCAATCTGCTTAGTTACCAACCTCTCTGGTTTTCTGTGGCTTAGCTTGGTCTTGCTTTCCTCCTCGGTGACCCAATCATAACACTGGTCCGTGCATTGAGGTCTGTTCTCAGACCATGAAATAAGAATGTGTAAAACGGGCCCTAATTAACGTTTGAAAAACCTGAGTGTAAGCACATGGTGGCTTTTTCGATTCACCATAAATGTCTATTTTTAAAGTAAAAGATGCTTTAGGAATCGCTCCTGCTCTCTACACTTTGATATACCTTAAGTATCTTTTTCAACCATTTTTGCTAATTTCCTGTGGACTTTTGTGACTTTTTTCCTGCCACTGTTTATTTTAAGTGTCTTCCTCTCTTTTTATTAATCATTTCCAGACATTTTTTTAGTTCCATTAAACATTGAAGAACATGCTAAGAGTTTTCTAATAAAAATGATCAATAAGAAGATGCTTAAAAATACACCCTGTTGTATTCCGGGAGCCTTTTAAGATTCCTTATTGACT
Organism: Dendrobates tinctorius; assembly: GCF_039654945.1. Lineage (NCBI taxonomy): Eukaryota > Metazoa > Chordata > Amphibia > Anura > Dendrobatidae > Dendrobates > Dendrobates tinctorius. The sequence continues at coordinate 14,909,637 of NW_027361695.1, forward strand.
TACATTGTAAAGTATTGAGTGTCTTCCAAGTGGAAGCTGCTTGAGGAATGGTCAGATCACCTTTTTGAACTGCTTGTCATTTTTGAATGACACTCTAAAGTCTGAAGTCTGAACATTTGATCAGCATTCTTTTGTTGATAATGATGACTTTTAGGATCGTTACTTCCAATAGATGGCACTAGAGTTCAAGTCCTCTTCCTCTCTGAAGAGATAATTTGCATATTCATTTTCCCAGAGGAGCATGCAAGGAGTTTAAGTCTCCTCATACTGGCATGCCAGACCTGGCATATCACTCTCCACAAGGAGAAACCTTACCCCTTAGATTCCAGCATTCTTTTGAGCATTTTCTGAATGCTAATTCAGGCAGTCTTTGGCTCAGACCAACTCCAAATCGACCTAAAGAAAAACTTTGTGTAAACATTCTCTAAAGTTAAGTTCCAATGATGAGTTTTAAGTGTGCTTTTGATGCTGAGCAAAAAACGCAAATTCTTACAGTCCTTGCAAAGTGTATGGTATTCATAGAAATCTCATGCCTGCTGATTTTCTTTATGCTGCGTAATCTGACACACAGTGCGTTTTTGAAATCTGCAACAAGTCAATTTCTCTTGTGGGTGCGCTGAGTTTTATGAGCAGATTTTCCCCTTAGAATTGCATCACATGCGGAAAAACCGCAGGAATAAAACTCATATGCATTTTCAGTGTGTTTCCTCTGAGGAAATTCAATGAAAACTTGTTTAATGTACACATGACTGTATCAATAAGATTTTGTCTGTGCCAAATACCAGAAAGTAGGAAAAACAAAGCTGTTTAATTTAAAGCTGTCACAAGAGTGTCACGTCCCCCTGGAAGACCAGGAGTTAGACAGTCACGTCGGTAATGAATCGCAGGTCTTCTTTAGAGATAGTGTGCTTTGTGCCCCATATCAAATGGATTTAGTTTATTCTAGGGCTGAAAAAGTTAATAACCCATTGTGTACTGGTTAGAAACATGCAGCTCTATTTCAGCTGCTTCTGATCTGGTCATTAACTCTTCCTATATAAATTGTTCAGACCTTCCCTTCTTGTCCCTGCCGGTGAAAGATTCAGCTTCCTGTGTTGTGTGCTAAAGCTAGTGGTTGGAGTAGAGTTGTTGTAGTAGGGCTCTGTGGTTTGCTGTAGAACATGTTTGTTTAACTCCTGGTCCCTGTTCCCATTTAGTTTATTCCTCCCTGTCCCTATCCTCCTCCTTATTGTTGGTTAATGCTTTTGTATGACAGAAGTTTTCTGCTATCCCTGTTTTGTCTTTCTTGTCTTTTTTACATTACATTTCTGTCCCATGGCTCATGAAATGGGGAGAGGACAGATTAGGGTTTAACAGGAGCATAGTGAGGTCGGAGACTCGAGCCTCTTTATCTTCAAGAGTTCACCCAGGATAGGGATAGTTAGGGTCCCAGTTCCAGGGACAGTTTGAGGCCCATCTTCCTTACCAACATAGAGTCACAGAAGCACAACATACTGGAAACCGCAACGTCAAAAAAATAATATAAAAATGCATGAATAAAACGTAAGTAACCTAATAGGTGCAGAAAAGCTGCAACATCAAAAACTCACCAAATACTCATCGTGAGAAAGTAGCCTAATGGAGGTTATTTTTAGTTCAAGCCTATTGCCAAACTTAGGGTGAGGCTTAGTGAATGACAAACTTCTTTATTATCATTTCTTTTTGTAGTATCAATCAGTGCACAGTGATTAAAAAAGAAAAAGAAAAGTCTTCACGTCTATTGAGCTTCAACAAAGCAATCATCTTCCCTCGGGGCATCATTAATAACTCACACGAACTTCCAGTTTTAATAAAAACTCATATATAAGCATCAGACATGATCACTGTGTGTCTAACTTTCCTATAAATTGTGGACAATATGACAATATATTTCTACATTCTGTCAGCCTCCGTCATGCAACTTATTCTAATATATGGAGAATCACAAGATATTATAGCAGTAATTATTTCCGCCTGAAGGGTATGTGTATATAAAGTACATATTTCGGTCATGGGCTGTTAGTCAAACATAAAGCTACATTATTCATAAGTCACGGTGTGAGCTTCTCAGGTACAATACAAATATTCCAAATGGTTTATGCTCATATTTCAGGTTGATGACTGGATTTAAAGGGAACCTGTGATCTGATTTGTGCCCAAACCGTGGGTTGCATAAATCAGAGTCAGGCAACACGTTTGCAAAAAGGTATGTTTAACGCTGAAACATAGTGGCATTTCAGACAATATATACTTTCCCAGCACCGCTAGAGGTGATTTGACAGGTCTCTCAAGCTGGGACAAGCCAGGGATCATATGTGGAGGTGAGACAAGTCTGGCTTCTCCTAGTAAGAGAGACCTGTCAGTCACTTCTAGCGGCGCTGGGGAATGCCAACTTGGAGGCAGCACTGGAGTAGTCTCCTTTATTCCTATTGTCCCCAGCTAGATCTTTAAAACATGCTTTCGATGAAGTGCCTAATCCATATCTGTCTGCAATCATGCAGCCAGCTTATGATTTGTGCCACTCATGGGCTGTTTGCCATTAAACAGTTGACAGATTCCCTTTATGCTTCTTATAATTAGGAAAAACTTCTTCAATTTTTTTTCCAAAATTTACTTTTCCTTCAGTGTTGTGTATAGAGATAGAGGTAGATGGAAATAGTGAGCTCTGTATTGATCACTGGAGATATAGTTTGGGATCTTTATCTATCTTGGGGTTAATCAGTTCAATTGATCTCCTGGAGCTCTCCATTATGGATTTGTGGCGCCCTTGAGGGTCCAGTCGCCACAAAGGTACTGCACCTCATCCAGAGGTGTGGTATCTCGCTCTCAGGTAAGGAGGGAGCACTACCCAGCCCTCTAACACTCTCACCCAACACACACCAGTTCAGTCAGGGCATCTGGGTGTACCCTTAGGGAGGATGGCTTCATCCCAGGATGGCTAGGAAAGGGTGTTGGGGAGTGAGTGGGGAAGGTAGTAAAAAGGGGAGGAGCATAGAAGGTGGGAGTTGTCATGGAAACGGGAGCTAACTCAAACTAGTGAAAGTTGGTGGGAGGAGTTAGTGCTGAGGTAAAAAGATTGTTCTCGAGTCAGTCAGTCAGAGGGGAGTGAGAGAAGGAGTGAGGGCTGACAGAGTCTGAGGAGAATTAGTGAGAACGTAAGGAGACAGAGATGGAGAAGGAGTGCAGTAGGAAGAGCTAAAGAGAGAGTTATGAGGGGAGCCTGAAGGAAGCTCACGGGAGGATAGAAAGGGTCCTTGGGGCATGGAAAGTGTGGAGGCCACCTGATGGGCCTGTGTTGTGAGTTCATTTTTCCCTTCACCATTGAGGTCTGATGAACTCCCTCCTCTGGTGAAGAAAGGTAGTGAGGCTGATTACCAAACACCTGGGCAGCTAGATGATGACTGGGTGGCTGGAATTGAGGACTGGATATAAGGCTGCCGACGCCCTTCTTCCTGGCTGGTGATTTTCCTGCTGGATTCTTGGAGACCAGTCTGATTCCTGCATCTCAAAGCTAAGTTTTTCTGCTCTTCTTTGTACTGTGATAAAACACTCCGGTATCGCCTTTGCTGGGGTCAAAGGTCACGTGCATTCAGCATGAAACTCAGGCGCAGAGATGGGATTCGGGTGTAACTGACCCTGGGTCAGGTTTATTAACGGTGAAAGCAATGCAAAAGGAAATAAAACATAAAACAAATCCTTGCCTGTCCGGCACTAACTAAACAATGGACAACCTAACTACCAACTGGCGGGCTTCTCCCGTCCAGCCAAACCACAGTTGCAGTGGGCACTGCTTCCACTCACGTGTGTCTCTCACACAGACAGGCTCTCTGTGTTCCCAGGCTGAGACACACACAACCACCTGGCATCCTTTTATATCCACCTCCCATTATTCATTAGCAAGCAGGTGCGATACTGACCAGACTAGGCCACATAGGAAAGGAATCTGGGCGAGATATACCTGCCCTCATCCACTATTCCCACATGATTCTCACATATCCCCCCCCTCTGCTCAGACCACTCCGGTCGAGCAATGACACCCGCCAAACAGTGCACTCGGGACAGGGCATCTGCATTTCCCATCTGTACCCCTGGGCGGTGCTCCACCGTAAAAGTGTAGGCCTGCAGGGCAAGGAACCACCGGGTCACCCGGCTATTCCGTTCCTTGTTCAAGTGCATCCACTTGAGAGGGGCATGGTCAGTGATCAGCCTGAACTTTCGGCCCACCAGGTAATATTTGAGGGCCTCTAGAGCCCACTTAATGGCGAGGCACTCTTTTTCTACGACTGCATATCTTTGCTCGTGTTTATTCAGCTTCCTGCTGAGATAGAGGACTGGGTGTTCCACTCCGTCCCTCACTTGTGAGAGTACGGCCCCGATACCGGTATCAGAGGCATCCGTTTGTACCACAAACTCACTGCGGAAGTCCGGAGTCACCAGTACGGGCTGAGAGCAAAGTGCCCGTTTTAGGCTATGGAAGGCTTCTTCAGCCGCTAAACTCCATTTAATCATGACGGAGTCTTTCCCTTTTGTAAGATCCGACAGTGGGGTAGCGATGGCTGCAAAATTGGGTATGAACCGGCGATAATAACCGGTGATCCCCAGGAAGGCTTGCACCTGCTTCTTGTTGACAGGTTGTGGCCAGTCCTGAACCGCCTGAATCTTATCAACCTGGGGTTTAACAAAACCCCTCCCAATTACATACCCCAAATACCGGGCTTCTTCTAGCCCGATGTGACATTTCTTGGGGTTCGCGGTTAGACCTGCCTCCCACAGGTCATCAATCACAGCTTGTACTTTCTGGAGATGAGTCTTCCAGTCCAAGCTGTAAATGACAATGTCGTCCAAATAGGCTGAAGCGTACTGCCTATGTGGCCTCAGGACTCGATCCATCAGTCTCTGGAAGGTCGCTGGTGCTCCGTGCAGTCCAAACGGCATATACACATACTGAAATAGACCTTTTGGGGTAGCAAATGCTGTCTTTTCTCTGGCAGCATCCATCAGAGGGATCTGCCAATACCCCTTTGTTAGGTCTAGGGTCATAATATACCGGGCTTTTCCTAACCGATCTATTAACTCGTCGACTCGGGGCATGGGGTAGGCATCAAATTTTGAGACCGCATTCAGTTTCCTGAAGTCATTGCAGAACCGGATGGTGCCGTCCGGTTTAGGAATTAGCACAATCGGGCTGGACCAAGCACTGTGCGATTCCTCAATGACACCTAACTCTAACATGGCCTTCACTTCTCGGGAAACGGCTTCACGGCGCGCTTCCGGGATTTGGTAGGGCTTGACGTGAACTGTGACACCAGGTTCCGTTACGATGTCATGTTTTATTAGCGTAGTCTGCCCGGGTTTTTCTGAGAAAAACTTTGGGTTGTGAAGTAGAAACTGCCTGACCTCAGTCTTTTGCCGCTCCGAGAGAGTCTCTGCAACCCGTACCTCCGGTACGGTATGCGAGCAGACAGGACGGGCCAGCTCCGCTGACAAGGCAGACCGATCCTTCCAGGGCTTTATCAGATTTACATGATAGATCTGTTCAGGTTTCCGTTTACCTGCCTGGTATACTTTGTAGTTTACTTCACCAACTCTTTCCTTGATCTCAAAGGGGCCCTGCCACTTTGCCAGGAACTTACTGTCCACCGTGGGGACCAGGATCAACACCCTATCTCCGGGTGCAAACGTACGGATCTTGGCGCCCCTATCATAGATTCGTTTTTGGGCTCCTTGAGCCTGTATCATGTGTTCTTTGACGATAGGCATAACAGCCGCAATACGGTCCTGCATTTGTGTGACGTGATCTATCACTGTTTTAAACGGAGTGACCTGACCCTCCCAGGTTTCTTTTGCAACGTCTAACAGTCCGCGAGGACGTCGGGCGTACAATAACTCGAAAGGCGAGAATCCCGTGGAAGACTGGGGTACTTCCCTGATGGCAAAAAGCAAATACGGAAGTAAATAGTCCCAGTTCTTCCCATCCTTGTCTATCACCTTTCTCAGCATCTGCTTCAGAGTTTTATTGAACCGTTCGACCAACCCGTCTGTTTGAGGGTGATACACGGATGTGCGTAACGGTTCGATTTGTAACAATCGGCAGAGCTCCTTCATTACCCTGGACATAAAGGGGGTCCCCTGGTCGGTGAGTATCTGTTTTGGTATACCGACCCGACTAAACACATGCACCAGTTCCTTGGCAATCGTCTTGGTGGCCGTGTTACGCAAAGGGATGGCCTCCGGGTAACGAGTGGCATAATCCAAGATGACCAGGATATGTTGGTGTCCACGTGCAGACCGTGGAAGGGGCCCAACTAAATCCATCCCAATCCTCTCAAACGGGACTTCAATAATAGGTAGGGGTATCAAAGGGCTACAGAACCGGGGCTTAGGTGCAGAGGCTTGGCAGTCAGGACAAGACTCACAATATACACGGATATCGTGATGCATGCCTGGCCAAACAAAACAGTGTAATATCCTTTCGGTGGTTTTCTGGACTCCCAGGTGACCTCCCATCACATGTCCGTGGGCCAGGTCCAGCACCTGCCGCCGGTAGGGTTTTGGCACGACTAATAGTTGCACCGTATCTTCCCCCTTTTTCTCTATCTGATAGAGTAAATCATTCTCCAGAACCATGTAAGGATATGCCAGCCTAGAGCCAGGTTCTACGGGTACCCCATTTATCACTTTTACATTTGTCCTAGCCTGAGAAAGGGTAGGATCCTTTATTTGCTCACTTTGGAAGTCATCTTTCTGAACTTCTAAATCCGGCAAACGGGGAGGTGGACGGCTGTCAGCCTCCTCCTCTTCCCCGGTCTCCTCCGTATCACCCGCCATGACTGAAAACGGGAACTGCAGGTCATTTCCCGCAGACTCTTCCCCCGAGTCTTCCGGGGAGACCTCTTCCCGGGGTTCGGGACCCACACGCGCCCTGGGAGAAGAATCATGTACACTATTACCCGAAGGCATCAACTGATTCTCCCACAATTGCCAGAAGTGGGGAAAATACCGGCCCAGGATAACATCATGCAATAACGCCGGGACGAGTCCCACTTTATATTGCACAGACCCATAGGAAGTTGTAATGCATATGACCGTGGTGAGGTACGAACAGGTGTCTCCATGCACACACGTTACAGAAAATTTGTCTGCTGGTCCAGTCGGGGCTGACACCAGACTGGCCTTCAGCAGAGTCACAACACTTCCCGAGTCTAACAATGCCACCACATTTTTGCCATCAACAGTTAAATCACACAAGTGTTTTTCCACATCCTTTTGACCGGCATTCACACTCACTACCCGTGCAACCATAGACATGCGGTTTTTAGAGTCTGTGACGTCTCACTGCATGGGTTCAGTAGTGACCGGACAGTTCGCAGCAATATGTCCCATCTCTTGGCAAAGGAAACACCTAACGGGCCCCTTGCTTAGACCATAGTTCGTTACTCTCGGCCTCGCAGTGCGTGCAGTCCCGTTTTCCTCCCCCACTGTCTTAGGGATTTTTCCATCTCCCCTACTCCCTGGAACAGTCTTACCGGTTCCACGTGGAGATGATGAAGAACGATGTGGGGTAGCGTCGTCTCGGAGTCCTTCCGCCATGGAGTAACGTTCAACCAGATCTACCAGTTGATCTGCCGTCGTAGGATTTCCATGGCTTACCCACTTCCTCAGGGCTGGCGGTAGAGCTCTCAGGTACTTGTCCATGACGACTCTCTGGATTATCTCTGGCGCTGTCAGCACCTCAGGTTGTAGCCACTTCTTCGTCACGTGGATCAGGTCGAACATCTGTGACCGCGGTGGTTTATCCGGCTGATAAGTCATTGATGCACTCTCTGTGCACGGACAGCGGTCGTCACTCCCAGCCGGGCCAAGATCTCGGCTTTCAGTTTGTCAAAGTCCTGCGCAGCTTCAGGCTCTAAGTCATAATAAGCCTTTTGGGCCTCACCGGAAAGAAATGGGGCAATCAGGCCGGCCCATCTTGCCTTCGGCCATTTTTCTCGCAACGCCGTCCGTTCAAACGTAGTCAGGTATGCCTCGACGTCATCTTCTGTCGTCATCTTCTGCCAGTACCGACTCACGTGAATCACTCTCGACTCGGCTTCCAGGTTAACCTCAGGTAAGCTTGCCAAGCGCTGCGCCACCTGCTGGAGAAGCGAACCATCGGTAACTGTCATGTCCACCAACTCCTTCAGCTGGGCCATCATCACCCGATTAGCTTCTTGCTGGACGGCGGTGGACTGTACCAGCGCTTTCACCACGTCCTCCATGCTCATGCTTGCAACGTGATGCCTGCGTTCTCCACCACAATGTGATAAAACACTCCGGTATCGCCTTTGCTGGGGTCAAAGGTTACGTGCATTCAGCATGAAACTCAGGCGCAGAGCTGGGATTCGGGTGTAACTGACCCTGGGTCAGGTTTATTAACGGTGAAAGCAATGCAAAAGGAAATAAAACATAAAACAAATCCTTGCCTGTCCGGCACTAACTAAACAATGGACAACCTAACTACCAACTGGCGGGCTTCTCCCGTCCAGCCAAACCACAGTTGCAGTGGGCACTGCTTTCACTCACGTGTGTCTCTCACACAGACAGGCTCTCTGTGTTCCCAGGCTGAGACACACACACAACCACCTGGCATCCTTTTATATCCACCTCCCATTATTCATTAGCAAGCAGGTGCGATACTGACCAGACTAGGCAACATAGGAAAGGAATCTGGGCGAGATATACCTGCCCTCATCCACTATTCCCACATGATTCTCACAGTACTCTTCAGTTTTGTTTTTGTTTTGCCTTGTTTTTTGGGAGTTCTGCCATCCCCGGCCGGGGGTGAGCTGATCTCCTTTTTTGTCTCTGATCTGTTGATATTTTGCTCTGTCTTCAGAATATACCTGAGTGCTGATATAGTCTTTTGAAGCCTAGCGACTTCAGGACCTGTTTTTACTATCAGTCGGTTGGCTCATTTTGATAGGGTTTTTGCGGATGGCAGACAGCAGCTTTCCTATCCTGTCCTATGTAGTTAGCTTGGGCCCCATCATTTGCTCAACCTATCTTTCTATCTGTGTTAGTGTTTTCATCTTGCTTCACCGTCATTATATGTTGGGGGCTGCCTATTGCTTTGGGGTCTGCTCTGGGGCAGTTTAGTTTTTCCCCTTTCTGTCTTTAGGCTATATAGTTCTCCGGCTGTGATCGAGGGGTCTAGGGCACCGTAGGAACCCCCCACGGCTACTACTAGTTGTTGTGGATAGGTTCAGGGGTCTGCAATCCGATAGCTGCCAACCTCTCTGGTTTTTCTGGACTTAGCTGGTATTTTGTTTTTCCTCCTTCGGTGACTCATCATAACAGAATCACCAGCCATACCGCAGATCCTAGGGTACTCAATAGCAGGAGAGAATTGTTTAAAAAAAAAAAGTGTCAGAATTTTTTTTTTTGTGTGCATATTTTTTCCTCTATATCTCTGAGGCCGTAGGGGGAATTTTTCTCTCAATGGAGATGAAGCAATTATCTGATCATGTGGAGCAGCTCGCTGCTGAAGTGCGGGGAATTTCCGCCTATCTTGCTCATTCACATGCTGCTGAACCAAAGATTCCTACTCCTGATGTATTTTTGGGGGATCGGTCTAAATTCTTGAATTTCAAGAATAATTGTAAATTATTTTTTGCCTTGAAGCCTAAGTCGTCGGGGAACTCCGCGCAGCAGGTTAAAATTGTCATCTCTTTTTTCTGCGCGGCGATCCCCAGGATTGGGCGTTTTCTTTGAAACCTGATGATCCTATTCTGAATAATGTGAACGCATTTTTTCAAGCCTTGGGGTTGTTGTATGATGAACCTAATGCTATTGATCAGGCTGAAAAGACCCTGTTGGCATTAAGCCAGGGTCGGGATTCGGCAGAGTTGTACTGTCAAAAATTCCGAAAGTGGGCGGTCCTTACTACCTGGAATGATGGTGCCTTGGCAGCCCTCTTTCGGAAGGGTTTGTCAGAAACTGTAAAAGATACTATGGTGGGATTTCCTGTTCCCTCTTTTCTTGACGATTCTATGTCATTAGCCATTCAGGTGGATCGGCGTTTAAGTGAACGCAAAACTACACGAGAGATGTTGCCACCTGTTGAACAAATGTCTGAACCTATGCAATGTGATAGAGTTTTGTCTAGGGCGCAACATCAGGAGTTCAGAAGGCGTAATAAGCTATGTTTCTTTTGTGGAGATGCCTCGCATATTATTTCTGTCTGCCCTAAACGAGAGAAACGTTGTGCACACATGTTTTCTGTGGGTGGTGTTCAACCTAAGTTTCTTCTGGCAATTACTCTGATCTGCTCCCTGTCCACATTTTCCGCCAAGGCTTTTGTGGATTCAGGAGCAGCTCTGAACCTGATGGACTTGGATTTTGCTAAACGTTGTGGATTTCCTATGACACCTCTGCGGACTCCTATCCCTTTGAGGGGTATTGATGCTACTCCTTTGGCAAAGAATAAACCTCAGTTTTGGACCCAGGTGGTAATGCGGGTCGCCCCAGACCATCAAGAAAATTGCAGATTTTTGGTGTTGCATAATTTGCATGATACCATTGTTCTGGGGTTTCCCTGGTTGCAAATCCATAATCCAGTTCTGGATTGGAAATCTTTGTCTGTGGTGAGTTGGGGTTGTCGATGTGCCCTTAGTGATGCTCCTGTTTTCTCCACCTCTCCCCAGTCGCATGATGTTCCTGACTATTTGGCTGACTTTTATGATGTATTTAGTGAGAATGAGTCTGCGTCTTTGCCTCCTCATAGGAGTTATGACTGTGCAATTGAGCTGAACCCGGGGTGTAAATTCCCCAAGGGTCGGCTTTTCAATTTATCTGTACCCGAGCACGAGGCTATGCGATCCTATATTAAGGAGGCATTGGAGAAGGGTCATATTAGACCATCCTCTTCACCCTTAGGTGCTGGTTTTTTTTTCATGGCTAAAAAGGATGGTTCATTATGCCTTGTATTGACTATCGTGCCCTCAACAAAATTACTGTTAAATATCAGTATCCGTTACCCCTGATTTCTGATCTATTCTCCAGAGTTAAAGGTGCTTGCTGGTTTACCAAGCTTGACCTCAGGGGGGCGTATAATCTTATTCGCATTAAGCATGGGGATGAATGGAAGATGGCGTTTAATACTCCGGAGGGACATTTTGAGTACCTGGTGATGCCTTTTGGGCTCACTAATGCCCCTTCTGTCTTCCAGTGCTTCATGAACGATATATTCCGAGACTTTGTGGATACATTTTTGATTATCTATCTGGATGATATTTTGATCTTCTCCAAGAATTGGGACTCTCATGTGGCACATGTTCGGACTGTGTTCCAGATTTTGAGGGAGAATTCCCTGTATGTCAAGGGATCGAAATGCCTTTTTGGGGTACAGAGGATTTCATTTTTGGGATTTATTTTGTCTCCGTCAACTATTGAAATGGAGCCGGCCAAGGTACAGGCCATTTATGATTGGGTTCAGCCCACTTCTTTGAAGGCCCTCCAGAAGTATTTGGGTTTTGCTAATTTTTATCAGAAATTTATAGCTAATTTTTCTGGTATTGCCAAGCCATTGACGGATTTGACTAGGAAGGGTGCTGATGTGCTGAATTGGTCTCCGGAGGCTGTTTCTTCCTTTCAGGAGCTGAAGCGAAGATTCACTTCTGCTCCGGTTTTGTGGCAACCTGATGTCTCACTCCCGTTTCAGGTGGAGGTAGACGCTTCTGAGATTGGTGCAGGAGCGGTGTTGTCCCAAAAAGATCCTGTGACATCTAAAATGAATCCTTGTGCTTTCTTTTCCAGAAAGTTCTCCCCATCCAAACGTAACTATGATGTGGGGAATCGGGAACTATTGGCCATGAAATGGGCATTTGAGGAGTGGAGACATAGGTTGGAGGGAGCCAAACACCAAGTCGTGGTCCTTACTGACCACAAGAATTTGATTTACCTGGAGTCAGCCAAGCGCTTGAATCCTAGACAGGCTAAGTGGGCCTTGTTTTTCACACGTTTTGATTTTGTGGTCTCTTTTCTTCCGGGCACAAAGACTGTCAAGGCAGACGCCCTCTCTAAGAGTTTCCTTGCTGATTCTCCTGTTCTGACTAAGCCTGCTACCATCTTAGGCGAGGGGGTAGTTCTTTCTGCCATCTCGCCCGATTTGAGACGTGCTCTGGAAGAGTTTCAGGAGGACAAACCTGAGCGTTGTCCCAGTGGAAAGTTGTATGTTCCTGACCAGTGGAGGAAGAGAGTGATGTCTGAAGTTCATTGCTCTGCATTGGCTGGTCATGCAGGTATTTTTGGTACTAGAGATCTGGTGAGTCGGTCTTTTTGGTGGCCCGCCTTGTCTCATGATGTCAGGAATTTTGTGCAGTCCTGTGGGACTTGCTCCCGGTCTAAATCTTGTTCTCGCTCTAGTGGCTTGTTGATGCCTTTGCCGGTGCCCAGGAGGCCATGGACCCATATTTCAATGGATTTTATCTCTGATATGCCTGTCTCTCAGAGAATGACTGTTATTTGGGTGATTTGTGATAGATTCTCTAAGATGGTCCATCTTGTACCACTCCCTAAGTTGCCATCTTCCTCTGAGTTGGTGCCCTTGTTTTTGCAACAGGTGGTTCGCTTGCACGGGATTCCTGAGAACATTGTATCTGACAGAGGAGTTCAGTTTGTGTCTAGATTTTGGAGGACTTTCTGTTCCAAGCTGGGAATTCAGTTGTCCGTCTCCTCTGCGTTTCACCCTCAGACCAATGGGCAGACGGAGAGAACAAACCAGACTTTGGAGTCGTATTTGAGATGTTTTATTTCTGCCGATCAGGATGATTGGGTTTCATTTTTGCCCTTGGCCGAATTTGCTTTAAATAATAGAGCTAGTTCTGCCACTTTGATGTCACCTTTTTTTTGTAACTTTGGTTTTCACCCTCGATTTTCTTCAGGGCAGGTGGAGCCTTCTGCCTGCCCAGGTGTTGACACTGTGGTGGAGAGAATGCACCAGATCTGGGACCAAGTAGTGGATAAGTTGTCTCTCTCCCAGGAAAAGGCCCAGCGGTTTTCCAACCAGCGTAGGACCGTTGGTCCCCAGTTTAAGGTGGGTGATATGGTTTGGTTGTCATCAAAAAATATCGATATGAAGGTGGCTTCTCCTAAGTTTAAGCCTAGATTTATTGGACCTTACAAGATTTTGGAGATTATTAATCCGGTCTCTTTTCGGTTGGCTCTTCCTGTCACATTTAAAATTCATAATGTGTTTCATAAGTCCTTGTTGAAGAGGTTTGTTGAACCAGTAGTTCCTGTGGTGGCACCTCCTGACCTGTATTGGTTGAAGGTAACATGGAATACGAGGTAGAGAAGATACTGGATTCCTGTCTGGCTAGACGGAGACTCCAGTATTTGGTTAAGTGGAAGGGTTATGGTCAGGAGGATAATTCCTGGGTCTCTGCCTCTGATATTCATGCCAAAAGATTGGTGCGTGCCTTTCATCGGGCTCACCCGGATCGCCCTGGTGGCATGGATGAGGGTTCGGTGACCCCTCCTCAAGGGGGAGGTACTGTTGTGAGTTCATTTTTCCCTTCACCATTGAGGTCTGATGAACTCCCTCCTCTGGTGAAGGAAGGTAGTGAGGCTGATTACCAAACACCTGGGCAGCTAGATGATGACTGGGTGGATGGAATTGAGGACTGGATATAAGGCTGCCAACGCCCTTCTTCCTGGCTGGTGATTTTCCTGCTGGATTCTTGGAGACCAGTTTGATTCCTGCATCTCAAAGCTAAGTTTTTCTGCTCTTCTTTGTACTCTTCAGTTTTGTTTTTGATTTGCCTTGTTTTTTGGGAGTTCTGCCATCCCCGGCCGGGGGTGAGCTGAACTCCTTTTTTGTCTCTGATCTGTTGATATTTTGCTCTGTCTTCAGAATATACCTGAGTGCTGATATAGTCTTTTGAAGCCTAGCGATTTCAGGGCCTGTTTTTACTATCAGTCGGTTGGCTCATTTTGATAGGGTTTTTGCGGATGGCAGACAGCAGCTTTCCTATCCTGTCCTATGTAGTTAGCTTGGGCCCCATCATTTGCTCAACCTATCTTTCTATCTGTGTTAGTGTTTTCATCTTGCTTCACCGTCATATGTTGGGGGCTGCCTATTGCTTTTGGGTCTGCTCTGGGGCAGTTTTGTTTTTCCCCTTTCTGTCTTTAGGCTATATAGTTCTCCGGCTGTGATCGAGGGGTCTAGGGCACCGTAGGAACCCCCCACGGCTACTGCTAGTTGTTGTGGATAGGTTCAGGGGTCTTCAATCCGATAGCTGCCAACCTCTCTGGTTTTTCTGGACTTAGCTGGTATTTTGTTTTTTCCTCCTTCGGTGACTCATCATAACAGGCCTGTATTCAGAAGTGGAGAGACCAGGTCGTAGTGGAGGAGGTGGCTCCTCAGACTAGTGAAGGTCTACAAGGCTCAGCTAGCAAGCCGGAAGCTGAGGTAACTGTATGTGACTCAGCCACAAACACATTCATTCACCAAAAAGGCAGCCATATATAAGAGCAAGGAGACTCAGAGGACATCACCTGACAAGGTCCGCGGCTGCTGGCTTGGGACATTGTTTGTGAAGGTGCTGGTCTGGAGGGCGGCAACCAGCACAGTGCGATGGCCAGGAGGGAAACACACAGAAGGGAGTCCTGGAAAGATGTATCCCAATCTATCTGGGAGTTTGCTGGACCCCTCACCTGGAGGACACGGCACTAAGCAGGCATCTGTGCACAAGTGAACTATGAGTATAGAATTGGAAACTGCACCCTGCTGTGTCATCTGAGTCATTTACATCTCACCTGCCCTACACCACACTCACTACAACAGCCACTATCATCACTTTTAACATCCTAACTTCCCTGGGACAAAGCTCTACCCTTGGAGAGCTTATCCATCTTTGCTGCCCTAACACCATCCAAAAGGATCTGCATTGCAGAGTCGGCTGCCCTTGCTGCTGAATACCATGGGTGGCGTCACAAACTATTTCCTCTACAAACTACTCTATCATCATCATCATTTATTAATTTTACTAGACGCCCTGGTCTCTGCTGCCGTGACATTCCCCTTTAAGAACCGTCCTGCCCGGCACCAAGTACCCCACGGCCCTTTGGGGTGCTCCAGATTGCCTCAGCTTTTCTATGTTGGACATTCCCCTTTGGTATATATACTTGCCACCAGCATTTGAGAATTGCTAGTGATAGTTTATTTTGCCTGGTTTGGAGTTGCAGTATTTATTCAGTGTTTGGAGGTGGCATTTTGAGAGTTGCTATCCATGAAGCTTGCTTGTGTGTTCATCCTTATCCTCGCCTATTTCGTTTCATCTACCTTATCATCCCCTGTGTTACACTCTGTTTTTTGGTGAGTGCATTTTGTATAATTGCAGTTTTCTTTCATCCCTATTTGTGTTCCCTTGTCTGACTTCTTAGTATAATCCTATACAAGTCAGCCTCACACCATCCTAGGTGGGGGAGGGAACAGATAAGAATAAATCAAGATCATAGCAAGGCACGTTACTCCGACTTCACCACATTCCAGGGTAACCCGGGGCACAGGGATCGACTAGGGCACCCCCTAGCGTAAGGGATAAGGAAGGAGCCCCTTTCCCCTAGAAATCCTGCAACAGTACGATGACAGTTACCATCCATTTTCCCATAGCTATATATGAGGAGGTCACTTTGACTTTACTAAGGATGTGCTTGCATTAGCAGCTTCAAAGGGGGTGAATAAAGTCCTAGGAGACCTCAGATTGTCATATACATCTTTTCAGGGTGATTGGAGGCTTTTGAATAATTTTGGATTGAAGTAAATCAAACTTTCTGGCAAGTAGAAAGATTTGTTCTTCAAAAATGAGACAGCTCCTTTAAAAATGTATCAGTTATCAGTTTCAATTTTTTTTTTCTCTATTATATTCCTTTTGCATATTGGTATTCAGAGTGTAATTCCTTATCACAGAGTTAGTAAATCATTGGGCTCTTTTTATATGTGTGAGGCCGCGTCTGCCTGTGATATCATTAAATGAGCACTTGAATGATTGCAGAATCTATCTCAATTTTCCCAGCTCACCTTTGCATTCTGATGTGATCCGCCGAACGTGTTTTTGTTTTGTCACTCTGGGGTCACTCCAATTACCAGCTTACAATCCATATTGATTTCCATTGGTGCGTCGCTAGTCTTGTTTATACCATTATGTAATTGAACAAACTCTACCATTAGAGGCTTAAATTAATATGTAAAGCAGATTGGATGTAAAACATCAAACTAAATCAGAGAAAGTGATGAGGACAACATGTATGTCCTGATGTCTGTAACTACGGGATTACAGATGGACACAAACGCAATACTTTCTACAATCTGCATACAAAAGTGTTGCTTAAAGCTCCTGATCCCAGGATAAAATCTGTGTGGAGGTCTACTATTTATCATGTGCCATTTATAATACCAGGGTCTTCCTATTTGGCATATGGACCTATGGTCCCTCTGAGACACCGGCACGCAGTATTTAGTAGTAAGGTTTGAGTGTGTCTAAAGGATTAGAGACTCACCAATATGGAGCGTCTGATTCTCCCTCTTTTGGACACTCTGATATCCAGCTCCATCACTCCTTTTATGGCTCCACAATGTCTCTATAATATTTGATTTTAGGGAGTGTCATTCTTTGGCCCAATTGACAACAGTCCCAATTTTGAGGGACATCCATGTGAAATGAAATGTAAAGGGTTGAGCAAACCCACTTCAAACAGTGGGCAGATTGATTGCTGCTCCTAGTGATTAGGTGGAGTTTCAAGGCTGTATTGGGTATGGGGCTTAAATGGCTCTCATTTTGCTATGCAAGTGTTGAGTAATCAAATACAGAATGTAGTAATTTGCTTTCTCCACTAAACATAAGCTTGAAAAACTCTGGAAAGATCTCCATCTAGACCCACTTACATTTATAGTGTTTCTCCTAAGGCAGGTGCCGATGAGCATATTTTTAGTCTGAGTACGATCTGGCAAAATCTTGGACCAATGTTAATCTATGTTGCCCATAGTGTAGAAATCGCAGGCACATGGGATGCAGTGACAGGCAGGAGGCAGATCAAGGGTTAACAGATTTATTAACAGATTTATACTCCTCGCAGGGAGAAAGTGGTCATGGGGGTGTGGTATGGAGGAATGTTGTAATGGAAGGGAAGGAAGGGGTAAATCAAGGGCAAACTACTGTTCAAGAGAAAAAATAAACTAATCAGTCTGTTGGCTTCTTCATTGCAGCTCCTCGGTCTCCAACAGTGCCACCGACAACAGCGGCACGTGTAGTCCCGTAGTGGTCTGAAATAGACGGGGGTCCAGTTATCGATGAAGGCAGAGGGTCTCTCCTGAACTAAGTGGGCTCCTGCTCCCATGGTTCCTACATACTGTGCTCAGTTCGATATGCGGTATCACCGGAGTGTAGCTCTGCTCCGCGGTGTATGCGGATGAGGTGGGTTACAAACATCTCTACAGTCCTAAGTTTTCTCCTTGCGGCACATGTGCTGTAATCACAGTCACAAAGCACACGGCACCTCGATCTCTGCCAGCTACTGGGTACACCGCACTTTCCTCTCTATGATGCGCACTGCCTGTTCGCGCCAAGACTCAAGCGCTGACAACCACTGGCGCGCTGCTTCTCTCTGGTAGTCACCGGCACCCTGCAAGTGCCTCTCCCTCTCTGGTCCTTACTGCTGATGGTGGGCGATGGCGGATGCTGACTTGCATGATGCCGGCTTGCACGATGCCAGAGCTCTCCGGATTAAACACTCTTCTCCCTGTCTGCTGCTACTGCTGGACCCACAGCTCTCCTCAGCACAGCAGTCCCTGTCCTTCTGGTCTGCTCCAGCCTAGCTCTGCTCTATGTGCACGGTTCTGTTCTGCACGGCTCTGCTCTGCTCTAAGGAGGTCTCTCTGCAGGTGATGGGGGCCCTCTCTATGTGTCCCGTCGCAGCATTGGTACTCTCTGGTAGGGGCAGGGGGAGCAGAGCGTGCCTCTCACTGCTCTGTGCACTGCACTCCGTTGGCACCAAACTCTCCTCCAGTGTGCACTTTCTGCTCTTGTCCCCCCGCTTCTGCGCTCATTTTTCTCCTCTCACTCTCTGCCTCCTTCGCACAGCAGGAAGCTCCGTTTCACTAGGGCTTCTCCCAGGCAACAGGGGAAGGTCCACCTCACTAAAGCATCCTCCAGGAACAGAGGATGCAGCCTCTCCAGTTTCGGACCTGGCACGCAGGTACCTGCTGTCTTGTTGGCCCCCTTACACATGTACTTGCCAGATTTTTTTCTCAGACCGGGTTGGTCCAAGGAAAAAGTTGTAGTACGCCCGAGTTGGATCTGATATTCAAATCATGCAAGTCAAAGAGTCCATGGATACCTTCGGACTGCACTCTAGTAAAATCTGAGAGTGGAGGAGATGGGGGAAATTTTTCTCTCCATCTTCTCCTCATCTGAGAGAACAGGATCACACAGTGTTCCCATTCTGATCAGAGTTTGATTAGAGTGTGATTTGCATAATCGGCCCGATTCTCTGGAATAACAGAATATACGGTCTTCTACTCCTGCCCTCCAGAGTGGAAACCGTGGCTTAGCTAAAAAGGCACGATGACTCCTTGCATCTGCCAAAACAAAGGTATATTTTAAAGTTTATCTATCATTACAAAACAATGAACAGAATCAGCCTCATTCTTTCTCCCTCTACACTTTGTGCACTCTCAAATGCCACCTAAGTTAGAGAGGTTGCATTATGGTCCCTCCTCACTCCTCTCTTGTCACAATATGCAGCCTAAATTCTAAATTAACACATCCATGTGTAAAGGTCCAAATACGTACCATGATTCACGGACTGGCTGAACTTGGCAGCCTCATATATGCCTATGACGTTGTCACGTTTGGGTCATGAGATTCCCTGCCGGTAAGTGAATCATGGTAAGATTTGGAGAGAGACATATGGATGTGTAAATGTGAAATGACATGCACACAATAATGGGGTGAGAAACTGCAGCTGCATCCCCCTCCTTCCACTATGGTATTTCTTTCTTTTTACCCTGGACAGATATTTTGGTGCCTGTGGAGACTTACATCCATTTATAGCTAAAAAAAAAGGAATAAAACAGTAACTACAGGCTGCTGGATGGTGAGAAAGATGTCCCTTTCCTCAAATAAGATAGATTCCAAAGTTTTATATACCTACATCCCCAGCAGAATAGCTTTACGGGGTGTGGATGAAAGCGTTCACACATAGGTCTCGATGCATTGGAGGAGCCTAGAGAGCCTTGTGCAACTTAAGAAGACACTTTTCTTATGAGAGGCACAAGATAGTTGGAATCTGGTTGCAGATTTGGAGGGATATTGAGATCCAAGAACTTCAAGATGCACTCAGAGATAAAGTTTCAAGTTATTTGCTCCCTCCACTATAAATCTGCAACAAAATTTGTAAATCAATGGTTTTTCATAGAAGTGAGGGTAATCGTAAACCTACCACATCTCCTCAGTGACAGATGAGGCAGAGGTGAATTTGTAAGGGGAAAGGAAGGGGGGTCTTGTTGAACCTGGAGTTCCTGAAGCTTATGGTATAACTTGAAGCTTGTAAGCCCCAATCCAAAATCTCCAACATGGCTTCCAACTGAGAAATGTGGGAAGGGGAGGAGGGTACCTGGAGTTCCTGGAGCTTGTGGTATAATTGGAACAATCGAACCTTGTAAACACCAATTTAAAATCTCCAACATGGCTCCTAACTGGGAAACAGGTTGGGGAGGGGGACATGGAGTTCCTGGAACTTGTGGCATAACTTGAAGCTTGTAAAATGCAAAATCTCCAAAATGGCTCCAAACTAGGAAGGGTCTTCCAAAATGTTGGTCTTGGGCAAAGAAAATTTTGGTGCCTCTTGGCTCTCGGGATCAGGTATGACTGTAACCCATTCACTCACTATACTTACACCCAGTCTGTAACAGGCCCTCAACTGTCCCTGTGCCATTTATAACTCTGTTACCCTTTTATGTACTGTAGAGAGCATTGGGTCACCTCAAACATTAGGGCCTGGGTATAGAATCAAGTTTTGCACCACCTATTTTCTTTCTGAACATTTCCCACTG
Organism: Dendrobates tinctorius; assembly: GCF_039654945.1. Classification (NCBI taxonomy): domain Eukaryota; kingdom Metazoa; phylum Chordata; class Amphibia; order Anura; family Dendrobatidae; genus Dendrobates; species Dendrobates tinctorius. Next base: position 14,929,747 of record NW_027361695.1, read on the forward strand.
CTTTATGGAAAAAAAAAGACTTTAACAACAGTTAGGTTATGTCATGTCAAAGTGGTGACTTTAGTGCTAAGTTTAGATTGACAGCATGTCTAATATATTAGTTTTTTGTTCACTTTTCTTTACAACTCTGAAAATTAAGCAACATACAATTATCATTCATTTATCGCCTGATGGCTGTCCACAAGGAACATCTGCCTTCTTCCATGGCGAGGCAGCCACATCAGCAGTTTATGTTTAGCTCATCGCTAGACAACATCTTAATTGTTTTATATTTAATATACTATGTGAATCTGTCGTAGAAATAGCTCTGGTTAATCACAGATCAATTTCAGTAAATAAATTACAATGATGATAGGACTCATTTATTCACTATCATGCTGATCTATAATAAAGTAACGGGGTTTTTTTTTGCATAGAAAGGCAGCTGCTACGTATTGATTGAGCGGAAGCCTCATGTAGTCCCAGAGGATGAGATATTATTGAGCATAAAGCACAATATGTGTTGAATTTTTACTTAATTATGACTGGCAAGATTTGTTTTCTGCAGCACAAGCTTCTGAAAGAGTCGGCGTAAATTCATATAAATGCTCTTTTTCTTTAACCTATTGTATGTACGAATATCATGAGGGTTTTAAAGCCCTTATAGGACTAATTACACTTGATAAAGTAAAGGCATGTTACTAGGATATTGCTTAAATAATGGCATACATGTCTCTTTTTGAGGCTCCTAGGAAAAGTGAAAACCTGTTGGATCACTGGAAGAGTTGTTAAGCTCCCCCGGGTCCTGTAAGCACAAGTTAAATGCGCTGTCAAAGATTGACAGCAGCATTTAACTAGGTAACAGCCACGGGTGGATCGTGATTCCACTCGTGGCTGTTGCGGGCACATGTCATCTGTATAGATCACCTGTTATGTGCCTAGAAAAGTGTGGGCTTATCAACGGAGCTTGCACCAAAGAGGGGGAGTCCGACATGTGTGTACTATTACAACACACATGTCGGAAAGAAGCTAGAGCAGAGTTCCACCAAGTTTTCCTTTGTCTTGACGCTTGGATGAAACATCATGATATTGAAAGCGATAAACTCACTTTGGAGAGGGGCGAAAGTAGCATCTGGACTTTCCAAATAGAGGCACGTCTGGGCAAATAAATATTTGTACCATCCTTTCCCAATTCCCTGGAAAAGAGTTAGATAATTTGGCAAGTATGATATTTATAATCAGTGGTTATCCAACCTCTGGGATCACCACCGATTCTGACAATGAAGAAGTCCCTGCAGCACTGATGTCACATTAAAAGCACAATGCCCAATCAGAGTCAGTGAGCTCAGTGATTGGGTGACGCACTGTGGACGTGAGAACAGCAACGCAGCCAATGTCATTTAGTTACTTCCTGAAAGGGAAGAAAACTCTCACTAGTGCCACCTGTAAGTCAATGTCCATCCTTTAATGACCCTTGATTGGATAGTAGCCAGGGCAGACATGATATATTATGGAATACTTGCCCCTCATCAGTGCAAAGCAAGGCTGTGCTGGTGAAATGAGATGCTTTTTACACAGCTTTGGAATAGAGGAGAAAACAGGCTTTTCTTAAAGCGAGCAGCTGAGTATCTAGTCTTATTAGTAGAGGTGACCGAACCCAAATTTCTCCAGGAACTTTTTCAACCCCTAGTCCTTACTATGACCCTTTTACAGCACCAAGGTTTAGGTCTCCATTTCCTTCTATGGAGCTCGGGTTCAAGTTCAGGTATAGTTTTGGTACCCGATCCGAACTTTGGACTAAAGTTCGCTCGAACTTGATGAACCCTAACCTCTATGAGTCTATTCATCCCTACTTATTAACAATGCTCAATGGGAATACAAGCAAAATAGCGCTCTTAGTAGCGGTAATTGTACTAAATAATGCAGAACAGTACAATGAATACTTGGGATACTATAAACTTTTTTTTTGCTAAGATAAAATAGTTTCCAAAAGAACACTAAAAATGATGAACAATTCATCTCTTCCTTTCCAAATAAGATGTTCTGCAGCAACTGGAAGTGTTTATTACTAGAGTTGAGCGACTTTGGTCGGATCGGGTTTCATGAAGCAAAATTTGTTTCAGATGAAACTGGTCCGACTAGGGAAAAAAAAGTCGGAGTTTCGTCCGAAACCCGACTCCAATGCAAGTCAATGGGGAATAAAAGTCGGCATTGAGCGGATGACATTCATCCACTCAATGCCGACTTTTATTCCCCATTGACTTGCATTGGAGTCGGGTTTCGGACGAAACTCCGACTTTTTTTGCCCTAGTCGGACCAGTTTCATCTGAAACAAATTTTGTTTCTTGAAACCCGATCCGACCAAAGTCGCTCAACTCTATTTATTACAATACTTACTGCATAATACTGTTAATAATATTAATAATTTACACTTCCAAAGGAAAAAGAGGACAGCACCGCTACTACTGCTGAATATCTATGCTATCAGTGTTATAAAATATTGCAGGCTATACCTCAAGATTCCGGGTGCTTCTCCAGAAATAACAGCATAGTCAATTCCACTGAAGAGAGAAAACGGATTGCACTCACTGATCTGTAAAAGTTCCAATCTTTATTCGATAATGTTAAAACATCATGGCCGGGAGAGTGAGGAGAGGAGTGCACAGGTGCTGACGATGGCGGTTTCGCACTACAGCGCTTCTACGTGTCCCGGCCATGATGTTTTAACATTATCGAATAAAGATTGGAACTTTTACAGATCGGGGAGTGCTATCCGATTTTTCCCTTCAGAGGAATATTAATAATTTAGGAAACTTTTTGCTGACTTTGAACATTCTGACAACTTACAATAGTTAATAGATTATCCATTATCTCATCCTTCAAGGTACTTATGGACCAATTCTTCAAAGTTTGAACGAGAAATCTAATATAAAATTGTTTGAAATGTTAACTGCGCAACGATGCAGAAATTTTGCAACTTTTGAAGTTTTTTTTTACAACTTTTTGAAAAATGGACAGATTAGACTAGGGTCATACCTGCATATATTCCCTCACCTGAGAGAATTGGGTCTATTATGCAAATCACACTCTGATTAAACTCAGTGTGAGCATAGAGTCATTCAATTTTCTCAAATGAGGAGATGTTGAAAAATATTCTCCATCTTCTTCATCCTGTCAATCCGTGGAAATCGAACTGTACTTTGATGTCATTCGACTTACATGGTCGAGTGCAACCCGAATATGGAACCAAACTCGAACAAGTTATGATTTTTTTCCCTGAACTGGCTATGTCTAAGGTAACAAAATCTACATGTTCACTTTTGTCCGAGTGGGATTCAACGTTTTCCTGGATCACTCTTGAATCGATAAAACGGGCGTCTGGCCAAGCCGTAGGGTGATGGGGTGTAGCTAAAAAAGGGACAAATAAATTAATAATAAATTATGCCAGAAAAGTGGCTTAAACTAAGACTGAAATGTACTTTAGTCTTTGGAGTAAAATTTACAATGCTTGTACACAGCAGCTGAAAGATGGCACATGTTTCTTAGTGACATTGGCACATCTTACTCCAGCAAAATTTGGATCAAGACTGGTATAAAAACAAAAGTTAGGATGAATCCAATATCTGTTCTTATTCAAGAGGCTAAGCAAGACTAGAAAAAAAAGTGCAACTTCATTTTTTTCCAGTATGGTCCATAGCAATTGTCTTGTATTTCTCATCGTCAGATTCGAGTAGCTCAAACCATTAATTATAATCTTAGATGACCCCTTTTATGTCCACCCGGAAAATAATAATTTTTACGTCGTTATACAGGAACGACAGCTTTGCAAAAATCTATAATTTTTTTATTTCTTTTTCATTATTTTTCTTTGCAAAAAAAAAAAATCTACTTTCATGAAAGGTATAATTTTCCAGCGTAGGCAGGAAGGTGATGTGAAAAATGATATTACTCGCTTATTTACCGTATTTTTTTGCAAAATAAACTCGCTTAGCGGTTGATGTTTTCTTATTTGGAAACCTCTCCATTCGACCTGAAAACTGATCCGGCTTTTAAAGACCAGCCAACAATTGTTAGAAACAAACACTTGAAGCTTTACTGTGAAAACCTTTTCAGGAGAAGATTTGTGCTGGGAAACAACTTTTGTTCAGTGTTTGAAATTCAAATGGAGTAAAAAGCAAAAGGTCCCCGGAATGTTTCTGTTCAAAAGCTGACATAGCTTCCTGCGAAAAGCAATTTATTTTAGATTATGGTACAGCAGCTATATCTTAACTGCAATGGTTTGTAATTGAACTCACAAAACAAGTTCTACCTCAGCACATGGCGGAGAAAAAGTTTATCAAGACTTTTGGAAAGGACAGTTGGGAGGATTTAGATAAATGGAATTGACCAGTTAGAAAGAAAAAATAACTTATGTAGGTGGATGTCTGTTCCATTGGTGAGGTTAAAGGGAATCTGTCACCCCATAAGCTGTGGCCACCACCATCAGGGGCTTATCTACAGCATTCTGTAATGCTGTAGATAAGCCCCGATGTAACCTGAAAGATAAGAAAAATTAGTTAGATTATACTCACCCTGGTATCCGGTCCGGTCCGATGGGTGTCGCGGTCCTGTCCGGCACCTCCCATCTTCATACGATGATGTCCTCCTCCTTGCTTCTGCCATGGCTCCTGTGCAGGCATACTTTCTCTGCCCTGTTGAGGGCAGAGTAAAGTACTGCAGTGCGCAGGCGCCGGACCTCTCTGACCTATCCCGGCACCTGCGCAATGCAGTACTTTACTCTGCCCTCAACAGGGCAGAGAAAGTATGCCTGCGCAAGAGCCGCGGCAGAAGTAAGGAGGAGGACTTCATCTCTAGATGATGGGAGGTGCCGGACCGGACCGCGACACCCACCGCACTGGACCCAGCCACCCGGCGAGTATAATCTAACTCGTTTTTCTCATCTTTCAGGTTATATCAGGGGCGTATCTACAGCATTACAGAATGCTGTAGATAAGCCCCTGATGGCGGTGGCTGCAGATTGTAGGCCGAAAATGGGGTGACAGATTCCCTTTAAGGCCTCATTCACACGTCAAGATTTTCCACGTATGAAAAAAAAGCAGACCAATTTTTTTGATGAAAGTGCTGAAAGAAACCCCACCTCCCAAAAATGAGCTGAAGTATAAGTTACTATGCGTGAAACATATAGGAGCATCATGTTCACCCTGGCCATTAACACAGACAAAACCTAACATAGATATAAAAATGGGCAAAAACCAGCTGTAAATAAAAAGTTATAGTACATACAGTATACGGTAAATAACCAAGGGCAATTAGTAAAACACTGGTTTTGAATTAAAAAAATAAATGTAAAAGCTATCCCAAAACGACAAGGTGTACCCAAATCAGGATGGTCCTAACCTCTAGTACTAAAACCTTACGATGAGTCAAAAACAACCTCAATGTGAATTAAGAGCCGAGCAGGAATGGAGCATGATTGTGGACACCCAGCCATGGGAAGCTATGTAAATGCAATGTCCAGCTCAAAGAAAAGGAGGCCGCACCCTTTTTTTGTACGAAGTCCCAGAACCTACAGCAAAACCAAAAATGAAAATGAGTCGTAGTATAAGATGGTATACCTGCAACGTATTGGACCTTGCTCACACTGGCCATTAAACAGACAAAATCTAAGATGGCTTTTATGCTTTCTTTGTTCAACAACAGTGTTTGCTAAGCACCCTTTGTTAATTATGATATATACTATTATTTTTTAGTTACTTGCAGCAGGGTTTTTGCTCGTTTTGTTTCTATCTTAGGATTTGTTTGATCAGATTGTTGCCTGGGTGTCATCAGTTTTTCTCAAATGCGAAAACAAAATAAAAAATGTTTCTCTGCCTTCTCCTTTCTGACATTAATACAACGTTTTGACCATATCGTGGTCTTTTTCAAGTACAATAAGTGACAAGTGGAGCGGCCTTAAATGGTGTGGACAAACCTATCATTTTTAAGGTAACGCCCATTAGATTATATTTACACAAAATCTTTAGTACAACACATCAGACTATTAAAAACATCATTACATAGTAGAGCTGAGCGAAACGGGTCGGTCATATTCAAAAGTCGGCGATTTTCGCCGAAGTTGGGTTTCAAGAAACAAAACCCGACCATAGCATGAGGTTGGCCACGAGGTCGGCGACCAGAGCGCCAAAGTCGCGTTTCAAAAGATGCTTCCAGCGTCCTTTTTCAGCCAATGATGGAGGACGCACACTGTGGGCAACGCGATGACATGGGCATCGGTCACCACCATCTTTAAGAAGGGCATGCAAGTGATTGGCTGACTTTGTTTGGCGTCACAGGGGCTATAAAAGGGCATGAACGCCGACCGCCATCTTACTTATGCCGATCTTAGCATAGGGAGAGCTGCTGCTGCTGATTCTGTAGGGAGAGCGTTAGGCAGGGAAGAAGACACAAAAAACTGCTTCTCCTGCTAGCGATTTCCACTTACAACACAACACTATGTGTGCAGTGACAGGGGAGGCTCTATTTTTGTGCATCAGCTCTGTTGGTTATTAGGCTGCCTAATAAGGCTCCCTGATAGCTGCATTGCTGTTTGCACACTGCAGTGCAAAGTGTTTTTTTAAAAGCAAAAATGCTTTTCTTCCTCTTTTCTGCACAGTTACCAAGCGTTCATTTTTCCACCCTTTTGTGTGTGCACTGTGCAGCAGTCCTGCTTATTAGGCTGCCTGCGTCCATACTTGGACTGAGAGCATCATTGTCAGCGTCCTCAAATCTCTAGTGAGTTTCAAATTCTCACCAATCCTATAGACACCCTCCACCTTGTCATACACCATCCAATTTCAGTCTGTTACATTGAGGTGTAATCTCTACTGGGCCTGAGACAATAGTTCAGCGTCCTCAAATCTCTAGTGAGATTCAAATTCTCACCAATACTACATACACCCTCCACCTTGTCATACACCATCCAATTTCAGCCTGTTACTTTGAGGTGTAATCTCTCCTGGGCCTGAGACAATAGTTCAGCGTCCTCAAATCTCTAGTGAGATTCAAATTCTCACCAATACTACATACACCCTCCACCTTGTCATACACCATCCAAATTTAGCCTGTTAAATTTAGGTGTAATCTCTACTGGGCCTAAGACAATAGTTCTGCATCCTCAAATCTATAGTGAGATTCAAATTCTCACCAATAGTAAATACACCTTCTACCTTGTTTTACAGTACCATATAGCTGATGTTATTTTGGGTACATTTTCACAAAAATGAGGAAGTATGGTGGAAGACGCCATGGAAGTGGGCGGGGGTTGCCAGCTGGTCCCGATGGTGGTGGTGGTGGTGGTGTTGCATCTGTTGGTAATGGCAAAAGCACAATAGCACCTAAGACAGGAGGTGTTGAGCCTGCGTCATCGTCTGGCTCCACAAGGCCTCGAGGGCTCCCTTTTCTGGGAGTAGGTAAACTACTTTTAAAGCCGGAGCTTCAAGAACAAGTTTTGGCTTACAATGCTGACACAGCCTCCAGCTCTCTCGCCTCCTCTTCTGAAGTTTCAAAAAATAAAACCACTGAGTCGTCAGTGGAGGCTCCTGGTCAGGAACAACACCTTTCCTTGTGTCCTTCACCCTTAGCAAAGGTGAAGGATGTGGCAGGCCACACTACCGATTACTCCATGGAGCTCTTTTCACATACCATGCCTGGGTTAGCAAGTCAAATCGTGAATTCCCCAGTCCAAGATGAATCTGACATGGAGTGCACTGATGCACAGCCACTGCTAGATTTTTCTGCTAGTACATTCACTCAGAGCACTACATTGTCCTTGCAGTGTACTGAGGCAGAATCAGATCCTGATGAAACTCAGGTGCCCCTTCCCGCATACTATACCACCTTACACGGTGACACAGAGGAAGGTGCACATGAAATTGAAGAGGAGGTGATGGATGACCCAGTTGTTGACCCAGATTGGCATCCATTGGGGGAAGAGAGTGCCGCTGCCAATAGCTCAGAAGAGGAGGAGGATGATCCGCAGCAGGCAACGACATCGTAACAGCTGTTATCTGGCATGACTGTAGCAGTCCAAAAACGTGTTACTAAAACCAAAAGAGTTGCAGGACAGCTTGGCCAGACGGTCAAATTAGCACAGCATGTAAGGTCTCAAAATGTCTTCCATAGTAGGAAGAGTGTAGTGTGGCACTTTTTTGAACAAAATCCTAATGATCAGGCAAAAGTTATCTGGAAGAAGTACGCAAAGACTATTAGCTGAGGGAAAAATCTGAGAAATTTGAATACCAGTTGCATGCTTAGACATTTAACCACCATGCACTTGCAAGCGTGGACGGACTACCAAACCTCACATACCACATGTGCACCTGCTCCGAATGAAGGTAGTCAGCAACGCTACATCGCTTCCCCCACTGTAAGCCCACCGGTTAGCACACCACCAGCAGCAAATGTCAAGGTGTCGTCGCAAGGGCAAAGCAGTCATGGAATCACAATGTTATTGCTACAAAAGACTGAATCTAGGCCATCAGCAACACCACCAACACCATCACCAACCCTCTCTCAGTCCGCCATGTCCACCGCTAGTTCCACCATATGCAGCTCTCAAGTCCAGCTCACCCTACCAGAGACTCTGAGTAGGACAAGAAAGTACTCATCCTCTCATCCGCGTACACTGACTTTGAACGTCCACATTGCCAAACTAATCTCGTTAGAGATGATGCCCTACCAGTTGGTTGAAAGCAAAGCTTTCCGCAAGCTCATGGCCTACGCAGTACCACGCTATGACCTACCCAGTCGGCACTTCTTTTCGCGAAAAGCCATCCCAGTGCTCCACGTGCATGTGAAAGACCGCATATGCACTCGAGCAATCAGTGAGTGGAAAAGTGCACCTCACAACAGATGCATGGTCCAGTAGGCATGGCCAGGGCCGTTACGTGTCCATCACTGCGCACTGGGTTAATGTGGTGGATGCACAGTCCACAGGGGACAGTGGCGGTGGGACTGTGCTGCCTAGCCCACGGTATAGGAAACAGTTGGCTGTAGGCATTCAACCCTCCTCCTCCAGAAGCGAAAGCTCGTCCACAGAGCGCAGTTGCACGAGCACTCCATCCGCAGCTGCCAGTGTTGCACATGAGTTGTCCCACTATCGAACAGCTAGTGGTAAGCGTCAGCAGGCTGTGTTGAAGATGATGTGTTTCGGCGACAGCAGACACACCGCGGAGGTTCTGGCCGACTACTTGCAGCGACAAACTGAGTCATGGCTGGGCAGTCTACATCTCGAGGCAGGTAAGGTAGTTAGTGATAATGGCCGGAATTTTGTGGCAGCCATAGCCCTTTCAAAACTCAGACACATACCTTGCCTGGCTCACACCTTGAACCTGGTGGTGCAGTGCTTCCTCAATAATTATCCGGAGTTAACACCCCTGCTCCATAAGGTGCGAAGACTGTGCTCGCACATCCACCGGTCGCCCGTACACTCCAGTCGTATGCAGAAGCTGCAGCGATTGCTCCACCCTCCCAAGCACCGCCTAATTATCGACGATGCAACAAGGTGGAACTCCACCCCGCACATGGTTCAGAGGCTGTGCGAACAGAGGCAGGCTGTAATACATTTGTGGGAGGATACACGGGCAGGCAGTTTGCAGGCAGACATGGAGTTGTCTGGTGTGCAGTGGTCGAAGCTGAAAGACCTCTGTAAAGTCCTTCAGTGTTTTGAGGAATGCACATGGCTGGTAAGCGCAGATGACGCCATCATAAGCATAAGCATCCCACTTATGCGTCTGCTCATGCAAACTTTGATGCACATTAAGGAGCAGGCGTCTGCAGCCGAGGAGGAGGGAAGCCTTGATGACAGTCAGCCATTGTCTGGTCAGGGAAGTCTCGTGGACGAGGAGGAGGAAGAAGAGGAGGAGGAGGAGGATGAAGGGGATGATTATTTTGGGGAGGATGCTTCTCAGGGGGCAAGAAAAAATGTTGGCGTGGCAAGGTCAGGTACAGGGTTTGTGCGTGACTGGAGGGATGTTGATTTGCCAGAAAGTGCTCCTCCACAGAGCACTCGTAGAGCATCATTAACACCTGGAACATTGGCCCACATGTCTGATTATGCCTTGCAGATCCTAAAAAGGGACCCCCGCATTGCCAAAATGATGAACGATGATGACTACTGGTTGGCCAGCAACCTGGATCCATGCTATAAAGGCAAATCCAAAACATCATGCCACAGGAGAACCTAGAGCTAATATTGGCTAACAAACAAGCAACTCTGGTAAACCGTTTGTTTGAGGCATTCCCAGCACACAGCGGCGGTGATGTTTTTCCAAAGAGCCGTAGGGGGCAACATGGAAGAGGTGTTTGTGGTGCACACAGCCGAAGTGGCGTTGGACACAGGGGTTTCATGACCATGTTATGGACTGATTTTTCAAGTACCGCTCACACGACTGGTAATACTGCATCGATCGAAAGTGACAGGAGACAGCAGTTGTCAACTATGGTAACAAACTACTTCTCATCCCATATCGATGTTCTCCCTCACCGGTCATTCCCCTTTGACTATTGGGCCAGTAATCTTGACACCTGGCCTGAATTGGCACATCAAGTCAAATCGTGAATTCCCTAGTCCAAGATGAATCTGACATACATGAAGTGTGGATGGCCAGCCAGGGCAGTGGGGTTAATCGGTACCGGGCCGGTGTCTCAGAGGGATGTGTCACGTTGGTGGTGATGACCCATTCCGTGGCCCTGGGCGTCCATGCAAAGGGGTGAATAATGTTTATAGGTGAATGATACGTGACGCCACCTGTGGTTTCTGATCACATTGACCCGCACTGCAGTGTCGCTTCTCTGGGACAGATGTTGTGGTGCAGCTAAGATGTAGAAGCCCTGAACAGGTAGGGCCGTAGTCGCAGGGCAGATGAAAAAGTTGGTAGATGGTGTGCAGTGCAGGATGTAGCAGAGCCGTGTGCCAGGCGCAGGAGAAAGATGACAGACACAGTCATGCAGTTCCTTTACCTGTACTTGGTAAGTGCCATCCAGGACCCAGAGTACAGATGGAGAAGGAGTTGGTCAGCCTGGAAGCAAATTTGGAATTCTCTCTCTGCAGATAGGTAGTGTGGCCTCCGTTCTAGGGCTTATCTGAGGTACTCGCAGTACTGAGTTCACTGAAGTTCCCCCTGTTGACTCTCTTTTGGAACTTTCTCGTATGGCAGGCAGCCATAGTCTTTTCCTTCTGGTTCACACACGTCGCTGCTGGGGCCTCCGAGCCTTAGTTGGGAACAGAGCATTTACAGCTGCTACTTCCTCCGGTTTCTGCTGCAGGACTGTCAGTGTCCCTACAAACTTGGAAACCGGAATCCGGACCATGCGCTCCAGCTAGGAGTGAGCCTTATCTCTGCTCATCCTCCAGCTCCCCTTCTCACGTCCACACACTTCCCCTTCCCTTCACAGACTGCCCTAACTTACCTCCTCCCGACCCCAGAGAGCAGCTCCTCAGCAGTCAGGTTCAGAGGTCTCCCTGCTGGCCTGGAGTGGGAGCTGTGTTGTGTGTTGGTTTAACTGCTAGAGAGATCCTTCTTTGCTCCCAAGCATGACATCACACTCCCTAGGAGGAAGGTAATGCCACTGTGGCGACCGTACTCCTGGGGGCGCCACAAGTGCACTGATGCCCAGCCACTGCTAGATGATTCTTCTGGCACATTGACCCAGACCACTACATTCCCCTCACATACCACCCGCCGTCAGACACACCGCCATACTATGAGGGGCCCTGTTCCAGTGCCGTCGCCAACGAGTGGGCCCCCCCTGCTTACTCAGAATCACAGCACTTGCAAAGTTGAAATACTTACCTCTCCCTGCTCCACCGCCGTGACGTCTTCCGCTTTTCCTGACAGTGACATTCTGGTCAGAGAGCACAATGACATCACGTCTATACGCCCTCTGCCTAAACAGTCCAAGTGTAGAGAGATGGAAGATGGGGACGACGAGGAGTCCAGACTAGTACAGGGATTCCCTAGTGAGGAGACTTATTTAATTGTTTTCAATGTTGGGACAGCTATTTTTGGGTAGCACTATACTCTGGAGAATGATATATGAGGCCCACCGTACACTGGAGCATTCCAAAGCTGGACATCAGACACTGGAGCAGCATTTACAGGGCCCATTATACACTGGAGCATTAGAAATGGGGCTCATTATATATGGAGCATTATTTGGGCCCATAACACAGTGGAGCTTCATCCAGGGGGACCAACATATATTGTAGCATTATGTGGAGCTCATCATATACTGTTTCAAACATTATATGGGACCAATGATTCTGTATGGAGAAATATATGGGCCTCATTACTCTGTATGGCGCATTATGCGGTGGCCATAATACTGTATGAAGTAATATACTGTTCGTTTTGGGAGCTATTGGAGAATTTAAAATGGATATCAGTCATGAGTAGTGTTGAGCATTCCGATACTGCAAATATCGGGTATCGGCTGATATTCGCTGTATCAGAATTCCGATACCGAGTACCGATACTTTTATAATATCGGATACCGGAATCGGAAGTTCCCATAATGCAATGAGCCACTGTTGTGGCTGTGATTGGCTTCTGAAATGATGTCATCATGATGCGCGGTCTGAGCGGGCCTGCCGGGGGTCTGTACGGGCCTGCCGGGGGTCTGTACGGGCCTGCCGGGGGTCTGTGCGGACTGCCGGGGGTCTGTGCGGGCCTGCCGGGGGTCTGTACGGGCCTGCCGGGGTTTGTGCCGGCTGCCGGGGGTTTGTACGGGCCTGCCTGGGGTCTGTGCTGGCTGCCGAGGGTCTGTACGGGCCTGCTGGGGGTCTGTGCCAGCTGTCGGGGGTCTGTGCGGGCCTGCCGGGGGTCTGTACGGGCCTGCCGGGGGTCTGTGTCGGCTGCCGGGGGTCTGTACGGGCCTGCCGGGGGTCTGTGCGGGTCTGCCGAGGGTCAGTACGGGCCTGCCAGGGGTCTGTGCGGGCTGCCGGGGGTCTGTGCTGGCTGCCGGGGGTCTGTGCGGGCCTCTCGGGGGTCTTTGTATCTGTGTGCAGGCATCTTCCGATGGGACTACAAGTCCCATCGGGCTATGCCTGCTACAATGACAGTGATTGACACATTAGCCAATGATGGGACAGTAGTAGTCCTATCATCCGGCTAATGTGTTGAATGTAAAAAAAAAATATACATACTACATACATACTACATACCATATATACAACATACATACAACATACATACTACATACATACTTCATATATACTACATTCATACAACATACATACAACATACAGTACATACTACATATATACTACATTCATACAGCATACATACATACTACATACATACTACATATATACTACATTCAAACAACATACTTACATACATACTACATACTACATACATACTACTTATATACTACATTCATACAACATACATACATACATAATGCATAATACTGCATATATACTACATTCATACAACATACATACATACTACATACATACTACATATATACTACATTCATACAGCATACATACATACTACATATACACAACATTCATACAATATACATACATACTACATACATACTACATACATAATACATATATACTACATTCATACAACATACATACATACTACATACATACTACATATATACTACATTCATACAACATACATACATACTACATACTACAAATATACTACATTCATACAACATACATAAATACATAGTACATACTACATACATACAACATACATACAACATGCTACAGACATACAAAATACATACTACATACATACTACAGACATACAACATTCATACTACATACAGTACATACTACATAGATACTACATACATTACATTCATACATTCATACAATACATACATATAGACATACAGTACATATAACATAGTGTACATACTCACCATCACTTGTCACTTTGTTCCCCGAAGCCAGTGTCATCTATAAAAAATTTGAAAAAAACAAACAACCGATATACTCCCTGATCTACAGAAATCCATGAGTGTCCCACGATGATCTCCTGCACTGCATCACTGAGAGGTTACTATGGTTCACTGGTCTCACTTTATGGCAAAAGCTGCGTGGGAACTTTCTCACACAGCAATGCCAAAAGTGAGACTAGGGACTATTTTTTTACAGTGGCGGAGGAATACAGTGCGGAAGAATACCTACCCCCCATCATTGGATTCCTGGAGCCCCTAGAGAGTGGTCACATAAACTGATGCTGCTGTTCTCCACGGGAGATCGTCGTGGGACACTCGTGGATTTCTGTGGATCAGGGAGTATATTGCTTGTTTGTTTTTTTTCAAAATTTTTATAGATGACACTGGCTTCGGGGAACAAAGTGACAAGTGATGGTGAGTATGTACTCTATGCTATATGTACTGTATGTCTATATGTATGTATTGTATGAATGTATGCATGTATTGTATGTAGTATGCAGTATGTATGTAGTATGTCTGTAGCATGTTTTATGTATTTTGTATGTATGTAGTATGTACTATGTATGTATGTATGTTGTATGAATGTAGTATATATGTAGTATGTATGTAGTATGAATGTAGTATATATGAAGTATGTATGTAGTGTGTATGTTGTATGAATGTAGTATATATAGTATGTATGTAGTATGTATGTATGTTGTATGAATGTAGTATATATGTAGTATGTATGTAGTATGTATGTATGTTGTATGAATATTGCATATATGTAGTATGTATGTAGTATGTATGTATGCTGTATGAATGTAGTATGTATGTAGTATGTATGTATGTTGTATGAATGTAGCATATATGAAGTATGTATGTATGTATGTTGTATGATTGTTGTATATATGTAGTATGTATGTAGTATGTATGTATGTTGTATGAATGTAGTATATATGTAGTATGTATGTAGTATGTATGTATGTTGTATGTATGTTGTATTTTTTTTTTCATTCAACACATTAGCCGGATGATGGGACTACTACTGTCCCATCATTGTCTAATGTGTCAATCACTGTCATTGTAGCAGGCATAGCCTGATGGGACTTGTAGTCCCATCGGACGATGCCTGCACACACACAACCCCCGGCAGGCCCGCACAGACCCCTGGCAGCCGGCACAGACCCCCGACAGGCCCGCACAGACCCCCGGCAGTCCGCACAGACCCCCGGCAGGCCTGTAAAGACACTCGGCAGATCTGCACAGACTCCCGGCAGGCCTGTACAGACCCCCGGCAGGCCCGCACAGACCCCGCCGCACACACAGAAACGCACAGTGTCCTCCCACGCACCGCCCACACTCTTCCCCCCTCCCGAACAGGATGTACAAGTAAAGAAATGTTTTTTTTTAATTCCGATATTTCTGTCCCATTGACTTGAATGGGACTTCCGGTATCGGAATCGGCGATACCCGATACTTTTTGGGTATCGGCCGATCCAATTCGATCCGATATTTCTCAATATCGGATGGTATCGCTCAACACTAGTCATGAGATTTAAGAAATGAAGTATTTTTCATTGTACTATACCACAAATTCTCTGCCGTATCAGAGGATCATGAATTGTAGCATGTGTTAAAAGAGCCCAGTGCCACTCTTTGGCCCAGGGCCCACGAAAATCTGGAGCCAGCCCTACCCCCTCACAACTTTAGGCTAATATCCCCCAGTTTTCAATGCCTAACTATTAAGTAATAAGAATTGATGTTTTTGGCATTGAGCTGGGCACTGTAGGTGTGTTTCCTGTCCTCCACTCCCTGCCAACCTTGGTTCCCCATTGACTTGCATTGGGTTTCGTGTTTCAGTCGGCCTTTGACTTTTCACGATAATCGGCCGATTTCGTTCGACCCGACTTTTGAGAAAGTCGGGTTTCATGAAACCCGACTCTACCCGAAAAAAGGCGAAGTCGCTCATCTCTAGAGATCACCCAATCACCATATAGCATAGTAATCACTATGGCACTAAGACACCAATCACCCCACATTATGCATTTCCAAAGACACATGATCCTCAAAGAGCCAATAATGGTGTGGTATGAGATTGCTCCAAAAGATTCAGCCTATAATAGATACTCACACAAATTTATGAAAGAAAACGCTGGATGACACGCTGTACGTGCACGCCACTGAGAAGGACAGGACGAAATCTCGCGATGAATCGGCACCATGGATCCCGCGCATGCGCGATATCACCAGGCCCGGCGCAACCAGCCAGAGTCCGGCCCCCCAATCAAACAGCGGCGGCACACACCATCACAGTCATCCCAGCCTAGGCCAAGCTATCGGCACCTGCATATCTAACAGGACGCCGGCACCCATCAGCGCATGGAAACCGTCACATGACCGGTCACATGACAGGCCATGTAAACAGATCACTACACGCCGACAGAATGTCAACATGACCTGCAGGACACCTAACCTAATAACCAAATCCATGGTATATAGAGAGGCAGCGTTAACATTTCAAAATTGTAACACAATTCCTTTAATAGCAATATAAGACCACCATCATAGTGAAATCACTATAATATATAAATACCACAATAGCCCAATAACAATAATATAGGGGAGAAGAGAGGGCATGGGGATCGAACATCAAAAACCACATCATGAAAAATAAAAAATAAAATTAAAAATAGAGGAATATATGCAATATTCAAATCCACCTTAGCTCAGTTTAGCAACGGATCTGCTTTCCGCCATTTTGGTGGATTGTGACTGACACAAAAAACTGAAGTGTGAAACAGGCCTAAACGTGATGGAGCCTTGTGCGCTGATCTTTTTGTGAAGGATACTGATTGGAGCAGCCTTCTTTTATATAATAGTAATCATCTGAGGAGGATGGTCAAATCTTTAGCTTGGAGTCAGATGTTGCGAGTAAGGAGAATTGTGCAAGATGAGGCTAGACTTGATACTAGACTTGATGAAATGTGTGATAAATTCACCAAGAGGGGGTACCCTACTGGGGATGTTAAACGTTACAGAGAAAATCTCTTAATTTGATGCCAAATGAGTTTTGTCAGAAACGGGATAGGGTGACATCTATACGTGTCCCATTTGGATCGACCTATTGTCCGATAAGTGGTAAGATAGGTGGAATTCTAAATAAACACTGGAGCCTCTTACAGAGGGGTTTACCTCAGATCACTGAATTTACCAACAGACCACTTCTTTCATACAGACGGGGTCACAATTTGAAGGACAAGCTTGTGAAAGCTGATGTGGGCTCGGCTAAAATTTCAATACAGACAACGTTGTGTCCTCCAAAAGTTGGGAATTTTCCCTGCTTGGGTTGTGCCAGTTGCAGCAATATGATAAAAGGGGATAGTTTTTATCACCCACACACTGGGAAAAAGTTCTCTGTAAGAAAGAGATATACATGTTCTTCTAGTTTTGTTGTCTATTTGATTACCTGCCCATGTGGGCTCATGTATGTAGGGGAGACGACCATGGAGATTAGAGCCAGGATCAGTAAACACAAGAGCACCATTAGGACCAAGTTATTGGAGTTACCAGTGCCTAAGCATTTTTTTGACTATAAACACTCTGTCAATCAATTGAGATTTAGGGTTATAGATGATGTTCCTAGTTTGAGACGAGGGGGTGATAGGATCAAATTATTAAAAAGGAAAGAGCTAAGGTGGATTTCCACGTTAGATACATTACAGCCTAAGGGTTTGAATGTAGACTATAATCTGCATATTTGTATTGCTTGAGGACTCCCCCTATGTACTGTATATGTTAATTGGATGTTTTTGATTTATTTTTATTTTTCTTTCTTTTGTTATAGGTTGGGCGTTTGGGAACGATTTGAGGACATGGGGGCTGAATAGTCCTGAATATTGCATATATTCGTCTATTTTTAATTTTATTTTTTATTTTTCATGATGTGGTTTTTGATGTTCGATCCCCATGCCCTCTCTTCTCCCCTATATTATTACTATTGGGCTATTGTGGTATTTATATATTATAGTGGTTTTACTATGATGGTGGTCTTATATTGCTATTAAAGGAATTGTGTTACAATTTTGAAATGTTAACGCTGCCTCTCTATATACCATGGATTTGGTTATTAGGCTAGGTGTTCTGCGGTTCTGCAGGACATGTTGACATTCTGTCGGCGTGTTGTGATCTGTTTGCATGGCCGGTCATGTGACGGTTTCCATGCGCTGATGGGTGCCGGCGTCCTGTTAGATATGCAGGTGCCAATAGCTTGGCCTAGGCTGGGATGACTGTGATGATGTGCGCCATCGCTGTTTGATTGGGGGGGTGGACTCTGGCTGGTTGCGCCGGGCCTGGTGATATCGCGCATGCGCGGGATCCATGGTGCCGATTCATCGCGAGATTTCATCCCGTCCTTCTCAGTGGCGTGCACATACAGCGCGTCATCCAGCGGCTAGTGACGGCGTTTTCTTTCATAAATTTGTGTGAGTATCTATTATACGCTGCCACTTTCGGCGCAATCTCATACCACACCATTATTGGTTCTTTGAGGATCATGTGTCTTTGGAAATGCATAATGTGGGGTTATTGGTGTCTTATTGCCATAGAGATTACTATGCTATATGGCGATTGGGTGATCACACTTGAAAACACTGTTTATTTGGACTCGGCATCACTGTTTTTGATAATTATGATATCTGCATGTCTGTAATCTATATGTTATACTATGTAATGATGTTTTTAATCGTCTGATGTGTTATACTAAAGATTTTGTGTAAATATAATCTAATGTGCGTTACCTTGAAGGTGATTGGTTTGTCCACACCATTTAAGGCCGCTCCACTTGTCACTTATTGTACTTGAAAAAGACCACGATATGGTCGAAATGTTGTATTAATGGCTGATTAAAGAAACT
This sequence comes from Dendrobates tinctorius, assembly GCF_039654945.1. NCBI lineage: Eukaryota > Metazoa > Chordata > Amphibia > Anura > Dendrobatidae > Dendrobates > Dendrobates tinctorius. The sequence continues at coordinate 14,948,582 of NW_027361695.1, forward strand.
ATTTCTTCACCTGGATTGGATGCTGTTCTGCTTTAATTTTTCCTGTAAGTTATGGTCCCTATTGGGTCCTGGGATTCTTGGAACGTGCATCCTAGTGAACATTCTGTGTGCTATTGGCTGAAATTGCTGTTTCTCCTTTCTGACAGTCTGTGAAAATCGTCATCCGAGTGCTGTCTGATTTTTTGATGGACCCACAGACTTGCGTTGCCTATTTTGACCTGACATTCAGATTAAAATCTGGAATTCTCTCCCCGATTTTGCACGGAGTGCCTGGTCCGCGAAAAACCACGGACATGTGAATATCCCAGGTACATGTGCTATCCTTGAAAATAATGGATAGCACTCATACGAAAACATTGGACGTGTGATTGAGGCTCAAGAGTGTCCTCTAACCAACATCATGCCTGTTCATATACTGGACTAAGGCATAGGGTAGAGGGGGTGCCCCATTCTAATACACAATGAGAACTGTAAAGGCCCCTATACACGTTAAAATGCTCTTAATTGAATGATTGTTTGGTCAATAGTTATCTCATAGAATCATAGAATCTAAGAGTTGGAAGGGACCTCAAGGGTCATCGTGTCCAACCCCCTGCTCAATGCAGGATTCACCAAACCATCTCAGACAGATCTGTCCAGCCTCTGTTTGAAGACTTCCATTGAAGGAGAACTCACCTCCTCTCGTGGCATCCTGTTCCACTCATTGACCACCATCACTGTCAAAAAGTTTTTATCTAATCTGTATCTTCTCCCTTTCAGTTTCATTCCATTGCTTCTCGTTTTTCAATGTGCAAATGAGAATAAGGATGATCTCTCTACACTGTGACAGCCCTTCAGATATTTGTAGACAGCTCCCTGACCCCTCCATACATAGGAACACTCAACTTGGCCAAGCACTCCTGTGTTCTCCACGTGAGAGCCACTATAAGACTCTTCTAAAAATGGTCTATCTCCTGGAGAAAACGAAAGATTGGCCATTGTAAATCCAATACGCAGTATCCTTCGCTCCCTCAACATCTGTTTGATTACACTTGGAAGGTCCACTTATATATCAGATTGTCAGCCGATCAGGGTTTGGCCAAGTTTAGTTTAATATTTATGGGGCTCTTTATGGAGGATTCTTTTGCCGCAGACTTGAACCATTTTGCCAGATAGCCACTGTGCACTGCATACAGAAAGCAATTCCCAGCAGGGGACACTCCAGGAAAAATGCCTAAAATAGGCTAAATCAGCTTTTTAAACCCCATGCTCAGACTCAGTGTACACAAAGCTGAGTAGCGTTGAGATCCATAGTGCTAAAATTACTTTTACTGAAACAAAATAATTAAAAAATAGTAGAAAAGCAGAATGTCCTACAGGGGACGCTAATGTGACAAAAAATATAAACAATATGTACAGTGCTACGGCGGCGGAACACGCTTAAAAAAATATAAATAAACGTGTTCGCCGCCCGGGGTCCACCGTACGGCAGGTGTAATAACCGCTGCTAAATAGGCAGAGCACAAGGACGGGAATGTGCACAGGGAAGAAGTGTACATGGTGCACAAAAGCAGACTCTGTTAGAGCTCACAGAGCTGTACCCAAAAAACACAAATACAAAAACGCTGGGTCTGTATTAACTTCACAGACACTCAGCGGCACACGTGCGGTAGCCAAAGCCGGAGTACTTAAGAGCGGCACTACAACTGAATGGACTTACCGTAAGTAGGCGTGTGCGCGGCGTTGCAACTGCGAACGTCAAGAGCGGGCTGCAGGTGCGATATAGCAGGCGCAAATCAGGATGCTGGCTGCTGCAATAGGTGGAGCTTGAGTGCGCTGGCGCTAGCGCGGGCACTGGCTGTATCCCAATCACTCACACAAACGTAATATCAGAGGGAAAGGGTTTCTTAATAAGTCATTCACCAGTCCAAGCATCCATCACCAAACACACAGCAGCAAGTATAGAGAATCTTAGCGCATGGCATAGCGGCCATGCGCACTTTTTATAGCGTACGGGATCTGCTGGAGATCTCCAGAGCCCCGAGCATAACCAATCAAATCAGGAGCAGGACCTGAGCACCTGACTCCTGAACTTCAATGAGAGCTAGTCCCGTGAGCATGCTCAGAAGCAGGGAAAAAGGACTTAGCCTCTGGAGACAGATGTGAGAATCTGGGTTCCTGCATATGCATAGAATGACCCAGATTTCTAACATTACCCCCCCTCCTAGGGCCCCCTCCTCCCTGAACCCTCCGATCCACCAGCCTGTGCCCGACAGCAGCACAGGTCTCAGACTCGTCAAAAAGCGAGCCTGATCTCCCGGTAGGTGAAACCGAAAACCGGGAGATGCGGGCGGTATCGGGGGAGACCAGATCACCAGGTCTCAGGAGGGACACCCGGGAAACAATGGGAGTTTTAGGAGAAGGCCACCGTGTATCGGCGGGTGTAGCCGCTCTCAATTTGGGAAGGCTATCCCGAGCACATAGGGTGCATGCCCGAATGAATTTCTTTACATCCCGAGCCCTGTGCGGCCACCAATACGAACCGGCCAGTGACTTCGTGGTCTGCATATAGCCACGATGGCCGTCCGCATTGGGCGCGTGTGCCCACGCGAGAACTTTAGGCCGCTGGTGAGGAGGGACACAAGTCTCGCCAACTGATTCGCAATCAGACCATTGAGGGGCGCTGTCTTCCTGGGAAGCAGCAGGCAGATGGTGACACCCGCACATGGTCTCTTGCGCCGGACATGTCTCCGAAATGGTGCGAGACACCTCCATGGACTTGGGGGGTAGAACCTCTGGCTCGGGCAGATCCAAAGGCTCAAAAAATTTGGGAGCCGGAGTACCTCTACGTTTGGTGTGAGCCCGCTCCAAACCACGTTCCGAAAAACGGAGGTCAATATGGGAGGAGATGGAGATTAGCTCCTCCAGAGTGGTAGGGATCTCTCTAGTGGAGAGAGCATCCTTTACGTGCTCGGCTAGTCCTCTCCAAAAAACTGGAATGAGTGCCTTGTCAGACCACTCTAACTCAGACGCCAGTGTCCGAAAACGGACGGCGTATTGGCTTACTGAGAGTGATCCTTGAGACAAGGCAAGCAATTGGAGAGAGGTATCGTGGGTAACCCATGGACCAAGAAACACCTGCTTGATAGCGGTAAGCAGATTAGCCGCAGTCTGAACATCCGGGTCACCACGCTCCCAAAGTGGTGATGCCCATTCCAGCGCCTTGCCCGACAGTAGGGAGATAATAAAGGCCACCTTGGCCCGTTCTGTAGGGAATTGCGCAGCCAGCAGCTCCAGATGGATCGAGCATTGGCCGATAAAACCCCTGCAGGAGGCGCCATCCCCAGAATATTTCTCAGGTAACGGGAGGCGGATAACTGTCGGCGCAAGGGCGGACATGGACATACGTCCCACTGTGTCCGTAAGTGCCTGGACAGCAGCATCCGTGGCCTGCGAAGCTGCGAGGGCCCTCTCAAGGGTGGTCAAGCGAGCCTCGAGCTGTTGCACGCATTGCAAGAGTTGCTGCTGATCTGCCATTTTTAGCCAGACCCTGGCACTAGTATTATGTTACGGTGGTGGAACACACTTAAAAAAATATAAATAAACGTGTTCGCCGCCCGGGGTCCACCGTGCGGCAGGTGTAATAACCGCTGCTAAATAGGCAGAGCACAAGGATGGAAATGTGCACAGGGAAGAAGTGTACCTGGTGCACAAAAGCACACTCTGTTAGAGCTCACAGAGCTGTACCCAAAAAACACAAATACAAAAACGCTGGGTCTGTATTAACATCACAGACACTCAGCAGCACACGTGCGGTAGCCAAAGCTGGAGTAGTTAAGAGCAGCACTACAACCGAATGGACTTACCGTAAGTAGGCGTGTGCACGGCGTCGCAACTGCGAACGCCAAGAGCGGGCTGCAGGTGCGATATTGCAGGGGCAAAGCAGGACGCTGGCTGCTGCAATAGGTGGAGCTTGAGCGCGCTGGCGCTAGCGCGGGCACTGGCTGTATCCCAATCACTCACACAAACGTAATATCAGAGGGAAGGGGTTTCTTAATAAGTCATTCACCAGTCCAAGCATCCATCACCAAACACACAGCAGCAAGTATAGAGAATACTAGAGCATGGCATAGCAGCCATGCGCACTTTTTATAGCGTACGGGAGGAGCAGGACCTGAGCACCTGACTCCTGAACTCCAATGAGAGCTAGTCTCGTGAGCATGCTCAGAAGCAGGGAAAAAGGACTTAGCCTCTGGAGACAGATGTGAGAATCTGGGTTCCTGCATATGCATAGAATGAACCAGATTCCTAACATACAGTCCAAAAAATATAAGGCATATCAATATGTAGAAAAGGTATTACAAAAATGTAAGTGCTATGACCCCTCCCACCCATCAAAAAATGATTCTTATTGTGCACCGGGGATATCATATATCAAAGATCAAGTACCTTAAGAAAGATCTAACTGGTACATAGATAATGCAGATAAACATGAAGGGACAACCATTAAACCCAATAATAACATTGATCAAGAAGGGGTCCTAGAATTTCACATTAATCATTCCAGTGAAAAATTATTAACATCTTCTGCTTAAAGTGAATATGGGACCATAAATAGAAAGATTTAAGTGTGGTTATGGTAACACATGGGTGCAGGAGGAACTATAGAAATCCACCCTATTTATACAAATAAAGCCTCCCATGCAGATAATTCTATAGAGAAAGTCCCTTTAGAATAATGAGAGTACCTGTGTGTAGATACAGTATGTCGGCAAGACTTCAGGAATCAAGTAAGGCCAGCTGTTGTGTTCCCTCACCCTGACGCGCGTTTCACCTCCAGCTTCTTCCAAGAGCGCAGAAGATGTTAATAATATGCACATTGTTCACCGTAAAGATACATGTAACATTCTAGAATCCACCCCTCTTGATCTATGTTAATATTGGGTTTGATGGTTGTCTCTTCATGTTTATCTACATTATCTATGTACCAGTTAGATCTTTCTTTAGGTACTTGGCCTTTGATGTATGATATACGGGGTGCACAATAGAAATAATTTTTAGATGGGGGTTACAGCACTTGAAGATTTTCTAATACCCCTTCTACATATTGATATATCATATATTTTTTGGATTCTACATGTTGTTCATATTTTTCACAACATCTCACCTAATAAATTTGAAGCATTGTTGCTTCAAGCTAGCAAAAATCCTCCACACGCTGCAGTACACATTGCACCCACTGGGTATACACACATAGACACGTGTAGCATTAACTCTTCCCAACAGAGTATCAAGAAATGTAGATTTATTATAAAAAAAAAAAATCAACTGGTCATTTCAAAGGAGAAGAAAAATGATGAAAGACAAAACCTTTATCACTACAAATATCCTTTCTCGGAACAAGATGTTTCATCATAGTGCTCTTAATATTACTTTCCACATTTATATAATATTCCTGAAAAAACTGGCTGAAAACTTTTCAGCAAAGAGAGGCTTTAATCCAATCTGTCCTCTCCTGTTTGCATGGCAATTTGTATTATTCTTATTGGCACGAGACACATGCAATCTGGTCTAGATCTAGCAGATTTTCTGAACAGAATTGCAGACACTCTTTCATTTTCTAGTTGCTTGTGATAAAACACATTACAAACTTTTCGGTACTGTACCTAGAACAGAGTTTCCAAGAAAGTTACACTGTGTAAAATTAGGATAGAAATGTATCATATATGAAACTGGAATTCCCATCTAATACATTTTGGAATATTGGTAGAATATGTCCTTATTCCTTAATATTTCATTGGACATAGACTGGTCTTAGAAGTCATAGTAGAAATCAGTGGGTCACTATATTTCTAACGAGTGGAGATAGGACCTCTTTTTGTGAGACATTTCTAGCACACGGGATTTCCCTATGAAGGTATTCCATCCAAAGGCATTTATAGCATTTCTGTAAAATATGAAATAAATGTCTGATAAACTAGTAGTCGCATGCTTGTGCTACAAATGTCCCTGTGCAGAATATCTCTTACATTTCTTTAAAGGGTTTTCTAATCTTTCTTCTGGAGCACTTGGCTCCCCTGCCTCCTGGCTTACTGTTTGCTAGGGAGCAGTGTGCTCCTGAAGATTGCTAGCTCAGATCAGTGTCATGTTGATGCTTGTGGTCTGAACTGTTTGCTCTCTGTCCATGCTAGCAGAGGTAGCTTTGCATTTTCGGAGGAGCGACAAGGGCACTGAAGCTAGCAGAATTCATATATATGGCAAGCTTCAGAGCAGCGCTTTCAGGCTGTATAGCAACCACCTTGTACGTGAGCAATCCTTGCCTTAGAAATCAGACAGTCTCATTGTCACGGGGTTACCGCAACAGAGCGGAGCTAGAACACCGCAGCGTCTGGTGGCTCCCACTGCGCTGCTGAGAAGAAGCACTTCACCAGTGTATTAAACGTGTGTGTTTCTTTCAGCAGATCAGTGGTTAATTGGCCATGTTGGAAACTCCTGCATTCAGCTGTCTTCGGTTAGCCACTCCTCTCCCCTGTAAAAGCTGGGCTCGATTACCAGGTCCTTGTCTGAGTTAGATCTGGAGTGGTAGAAGCTGGGGTTGTGAAGGAGACCTGGAGGAGTTTATTAGCGACTGTTGTCTGGTTTGTACGCTAGGAAATTCCTGATCCTTTCCCGTTTACTTTCTTCCCGCTCCCTACACACCCTGGTGAATACCTCTGTTATTTGTTAGTGTATATTTTGTGTGAGTGGAGTTTTCTTTTTACCCTTGTCCTTGTCCCCCTGTCTGTTGAGTTGGTGTCTGTTGCAGTACACAGTAGTGCCTCTCTTCCCCGAGTGGGGGAAGGGGACAGACATAGCGCTGTTGTAGGAGATAAGGCAAGGGTGGAGGCCCCGGCATCTTCACCATCTGAAGTATGCCGGGGAACAGAGCGAGTTGGGCGCCCCCTAGTGTTAGGGCCAGAAAAGGAGTCCCAGTGGCCAGTAACATAGACAACAACTAGTTAAAAATTACTTTGTAATTTGGAACGGCGACTATTTTTAGTCCAGCAGGTCCCGCGGTGCCAACTTGTGACGTAAATTTCTGACTGGCTGGAAGTCAGAAGCTATATCGAAAGCTTTCAATACAAGCCTATGAGAGCCAGAGAGAAGTTCTAATAGGCTTGTCATGAAAAGTCACCTCCGGCCCGCTCGTTGTAGCACTGTAGGAAAGAAGGGATTGTCTCATATATGGATTTTCTGAGAATCATGATTGCTATTTGCTTGAAAATCGAGAGGCTGCACAATTCTGCACCAGCTAATCAAATAAAAAAAATGGCAGCAAAGTAACCAATTTATGAAACGGAAAGTGAAACTGCTCTTAAAACTGTGCCTATTAATGACTCTTATTATTGACGTATATGAATCACCCCCAGGGCAAGTGGGGTTCACTTACTCGGTACTTGGCCGGTATCTTAAAGGGGAAGTGTCGTGGTGGAAGTGACCCGGTCCGTGGCCCTGGGTGTCCATGTAAAATAGGTGGAATAGGGTTTATGTGTAGATAAGTTCATGACGCCACATGTGGTATCTGGTCAGAAGGGGACCAGCGCTGCAGTGCAGATCCTCTGGGACAGATGGTGGGATGCAGCAGAGGTGTAATAGCTATCCACAGGTAGAGCTGTAGTCCCAGGGCAGCAGTAGTAGATGTTGAGGTAGATGGTGTAGTGTTTAGGCACAGAGATGTAGCAGTGTGGAGTGGGTTGGCGCAGGAAGAAGGCAATGACACAGCTGAATGCAGTTCCAATGCTTTACTCACGTCTCTGGCATACACAGGTGCCCGCTTCAGTGCCGTGTGCTTCAGGTGAGGGGCTCAGCCAACTCCCAGGCAGATGGAGTACACCCTTTCAGCACTCCCTCTCATGTGCCTTTGCTGAACGTCTCCTTACTAGCACTAATCTGAAGTACTTGTAGTTATGAATTACACTCAAGTTCCTCTTTCTTGCTGTTACTTAGAACTCCACTCGCATGACAGGCAGCTGTAGCCTTCTTCGGGGACTCCTTATAATCATGTCCCGGCTCACACATGTTGCTGCTGTGTCGTCGAGTCTTAGGTGGGAATAAAGTGGTCACAACTTCTATTCCTCCAGTTTCTGCTGTAGGATCATTAGTATCACACAGCCTTGGATACCGGAGCCCGGCTTTTGGCACATTAAACTTAGGGAAGGGCTCTGCTCTAGCCCTAATCCCCAGCTCTGCTCCACATGTTCCGTCCTTTACTATCTCTCTTCTGAAGAACTGATCTTTCTCTTTCTCTCTTTCCTTGCCAGCAGCTCCAGCTCACAGGAGGCTGCTGCATATATGTCCTCTCACTCCATCCCTCTCTGGGGATTTCTCCTTACTTCCTGTCAGCTTTCCCCCTCTCTAGTGCAAACTAAGCTCCACCCACCTCCAAGCACCCTTCATGAACCAAGCAGGGGCCATAGAGGATGCTCTGCTGTTCTAAGGTGTCTGTGCTGGGTGCAGGTGCTGGAGTCTGGTCAGATGTCCCCATCTTACCTGAGGAGTGGGATACTGCACCTCAGATGGAGGTGCAGTACCTCTGTGGCGACTGAACCCTCAGGGGCGCCACATATACTTTATGTATGAAAAGATTTCCTACCGATGAAAGTGATTTGTCTGAAGGCAGAGAGTGTGAAGCCAGCACTGATTGGCTGCAGAGTTTGCATAAAGTAACAATGTTACATGATCCCCAGGAGAGCCAGTGCTGACACTGCTGGAATGGCACCACCACCGGAGGTGAGTATAAATAAGCCATATTATTTTATTGGGGGCAAACATATGGATTGAGAATGGGTTGCTCAAGTAATGGACAACTCCTTTAACAGTTTTGCTAAGACTGCCCATAGTTTTCAGCTTTGGTGGATAAGACTTTAATTGCAGATTGGACTTTTTATGATTTGTGCATGACCTGATATAGAGCCTTCAATACTCTAATCTGAGATCTTTCAAAATCAGCCAATTGCACCGAATTATGTATTTGTGAAAAAAGAAAATAAGACGTACTCCCCATCATTTCAGTGCCGCTTTCTCCCTATCCTTCTCTCTGGTCCTCTCTTAACCATGGATGCAGCGGTCACATCTTTGCCTGAACCCGGTATGCACCATCATATTCATTCTGTGTTCGGTCCCACAGATGGATGATATATCAGGACCAGAAACTCTGGGTGTCACATGTTCTGTCCAACCACGGAGGCTAGTGTGGCTGGAATCTATAGTGATGTCCAGTCTGGGTGTGTATGCCCAAATAGGATAGTATTACACCATGCTAAACCTGCTTAGTGCTAGAAGTTGCCAGTTATAGCTTACACTAGCTATAGTCTACTTCTGTGGTTCAGTCTGGATTATTCTTGCTCTGACTTTCTCCCATTTACTGACAATTTTTCAGCCACCAATTTTGTCCCTCCTGATTGTGACATCAATTTTCTAATGATTAGTCTCACTTTCTACTTAGTCCGTTATCTGCCCCCTGTTTATGATTTGACGACAGAATCATTTCTTTCAAAAAAAGGAATACAGCAGCACTCTGCATGGACCAAGGTATATGTAAACACAAGATCTAAACTACATTATTGCTGAAAGAAATGTACTAACAAAAAAAGCACTTACAAAAATGAAGTCTCCTAGCGCATAAATTGGCCAATTCATGTATGCCCATCAACCATGTCAAGGTAACCTTTTACTGATGGGTCCTACCAGCCGAAACATGCCTCTCTTGGGCAACAACCCTACAATTTAAATGAGCAAACATTCCTATCTTATAAACCTGCAATTTTAAATGGACAGGTAGGAACCTATCATTTCTGTCAACCCGCGCCACCGGCCAGCTGGTATTCCAAGGATTCCATCCAGTACTCCACATCTCTGTAAAGGTGTTATCGATTACTAAGGCTTCCCTTTGATCTGATAGTTGGATTAGCTAACACAAAGCCTGTCTGTGGACACTATATTTAGAGCTTCCAGGCAACCATGGACCGAACTTACCCCATGTTTTGATTTTTTTTTTAAAAGAATCTGGTCACTCCACCACACTTACAGTATCTTGAATTATATATCGAGCCAAAAAGAAACATATGTCTATGGTCTACTTTTCAACATTCATTAGAAAATGTTTTTTGGAAAATCACCTTAGATTAATCCCTAATATTAAATTGGATCACATTTTCCATAGTGCAGTGCTTCTTAATATGAGGCTACTCCATCACTATATCGAATCGTCTTTTTGGTAACAAATAATGGGTACTTCATGTCAACAGGACCTGTAGCTCTTTCTTTTCCATTAGTCGATGTTTGATGACTCCATTAGCAGTGTCATCTCAAACTATTGCACAAAGAGTGTTGTGGCTGCTAAGAGGTATATATTGATGCAGTACATTCATGCAGTCACCAACGTTGGGCACATTGAGGAAGTAACTGAAAAAGTTCATGTATTTGGAAAATTGGAGCTTATCATTGCACAAGGAGAGCAAGAAAGTATTTATCCTACATGTTGGCAACTATATATTAAGAGACAGAAAGGGATGATATAAAGTCACATATTACCCAGTAAGTATTAATAGGAGGAGTTAGTGACAAATGTGACGAAAGTGACAAAATTTATGACTTCTAATGTCAGCGTGAAGCCACCACTTCAGTCGCCAGAAAAAAAATTGGAGCAATGGCATGTAGCAGGTGCTGGACCCAGAGAGTGTGAGTACTTTTTTTGTTTTTGTATTAATATTGGATAATTTGGGATTATTTTTTCTCTGAAAGTGGAAAACTCCTTTAAGGAGGAACTTTCAATGGATTTTTTTTTCTATTTAAGCTGAGCATCTCCTCCGATTGCCTCTGTTCCTCTGACTCTGGAACACTTTTTCTTTATCTTTCTGTGCCCCAAAGTTATCCCCCCCCCCACTACTAAAGATGCACATTTTCTCGTCAACCATTCTGGTTGTATACATCATAGAGGATAACGAGCAAACATCCACTGAGATCTGCCCTGCCTGTTGTAATGAAGCATTGGCAACACCTTGACCCCACTGTCCTGTTATTTTGCAATGGGACTTGTAGAGATAACGGAGTACAACTCCTTGTCTTATCTGCCAGTCCCATACAGAATAAATTGCCAACTTTCCATCCAATGAGGTATTTTAGAGCTCTCTCTTCAGGGGTCCACAATGACCATCATGTTGATGAATATCCTTTGGCTTTAGATGGATTTTCCAGTTTGTTTAAAAACCTAACAGCGTCAAGTCTTGGGGATAAAAGAAGAAAAAAATATATATTCACTGCTAGAATCAACTCCCAGATCCAGATCTTCAGCTTTGATGGTCTCAGAAGGACTGGAAGCAGTGGCATCCTGACCATCAGCCTCTTGATACCACAGCCATCAGCAGTCAGGTAACTAACAAGTCATCATGATGTCCATTGATGGAGACCATTGGAATGGAAGTGGTTGAGTTGGGAGTATATTTTCAGTGTGATTATATCTTTTGTCCTTCTTTTATCCTCATGGCTTGTCACTGTCAGTTTTTATACAAAGCAGAAAGCCCCATTCAACATCGAAACCACTGCAGACCTCATTAAAGAAATGGTAGTCGACCGGAAAGGTAAACATTGGGAGAATTGATGGGAAAGATTGAGCTTCCTGCCAATACCGAAATCTGATATTGACTTCAGCATTTACATTTGGTTATTGCTCTTTTTCCTTCTACATTTGAACTTTAATCATCTTCTTTTTTTCCTAGCTCTCACGTACACACTCTGGATGATAAATGAAGGGGTGTCTCCCTACATATGGTTCGTTCCAGGGTTTAAAAGCCTCATATGCTTCCCATTGTCTAGCCCTGAAGAGGTTAAACTAATTAAATTTAGTGCACTTTATTATGACAGATTAGGGACCCTAAAGGAAGCACTTGAGCATCTGACACAGAAAAGTGGCCCGCTGCATCAAACTCCCCCCTAAAGCATTTATCAAAGAGATTTTTCATCACCCTGCACATCTGCAGCCTTCAGACGAAATTCTGGCAACTGCTTCTCTCATCACCAAGAGAAAAGACCTTGGACATATCCCAGGATAGAAAAAAAAAGCTGACCCCTATTGATTCCCATTTCTCACACGGAACGATTCCTTTTACATTCTGTAATGACATTTTTATATATAAGAGAGATTACAAACATCAACCAGAAATTGTCCTTTGATGCGGCCCCTGCAATGTAGTGTAAAAGTTATCAAATGAAAAATTTGTAGGATCCAAACAGCCTAGATAAACAGATTGCTTCTATGGTGCTATCAAATCTAAAGGTAATGATTTTATCTGTGGTGCAGAATGGTGCTGAGTACAGAGCGGGCCTACTAGGGTGCATGCAAGACGCTCGTCAGCAGTGATTACATGATCGTAGGAAAACCTTTGCTGTCTTTTTATTGTCACCTGTAGACAAAAAAATGACCCCAAGGGGTTCTTTCATTCTGACAGCCCTTTCTCACAATGACGCTGCCCCAACGATTGGCTGATATTGCAAGCAAAATTTACTCTTGACCGTTCCGTTCATCTGCAGTGGTGGTGGTGGTTGGGCAGAGTAATGGTGAGCACATATCAGATGTCAGTCAAACTCTTTTTCATTGCTCTTTCAAGACTCCTCATACACATGCACACGCAGCTCAGATGAGCGTGCACTTGTTCTCAGTACTAGAGATAAGGAAGTCTAGCTCCGAAACATTAAATAAATCAAAATGAGTTCTGTGCTCTGTTGTGCATAAATATGTCGCTCTTCAGATTTTGTATTAGTCTATGCCTGATGAAGAGACCTGAGTAGTCTCGAAAGCTTGCAACCACGCAGCCCATTTTTCTTCAAGTGCCTCCTTATTGTGCATTTTGAAACAGCCACACCGCTAGTTTTCATAGAGTCCAGTATTTCAGCTGAAGTTATTTGTGGGTTTTTCTTTGCATCCCGAACAATTTTCCTGGCAGTTATGGACAAAATTTTTGTTGTTCTGCCTGATTGTGGGTTTGTTTTTACAGAACCCCTGATTTTCCATTTGTTAATCACAGTTTGAGCTCTGCTGACTGGCATTATCAATTCCTTGGATATCTATTTGTATCCCTTTCCTGTTTTATACAGTTCAACTACCTTTTCCTGTAGATCCGTTGACAATTCTTTTGCTTTCCCCATGACTCACTATCCAGAAACATCAGTGGCTGGATAAAAGATGCAAGAGTCTGTCTGGATCCCAGAAACTCACTCAGCTTTTACGTATACACACTGATTACAAGCAAACAGGTCACAGGTGAGGATGTTACCTTTAGTAACCAGTCAAACCCATTTTTGTCAACTTCTGTACACGTTATCAGGCAAAAATCACCAGGGTATGTGAACTTTTGATCAGGGTCATTTGGATGTTTTGGGTTGTCATTATGATTTAAAAAGAGAAAGCACAGTAGTTTGACAATAAATGGCTTCACCCACCCACTAACCATGAGTGGAGAAATAGTTTTGGTGTTATCACTCATATTCTCTGAAAAAAGGCCAAGAAAGCAAAAATTCTGCTGGTGTATGTAAACTTTTGAGCACAACTGTAAGCCAGCACTTTCACCATGGTGTAAGAGATATAAGGAAGGAAATTAAAGTAATAAGGTTTATTTCAAAGATTCATAACTTTACAAAGAATGATCATTAATTAAAGAAAATTAAAAGTTGTGTTACTCTTTAAAAAATATGTTATACAATTTTGATTTCACTTTATTTTACCCCACTTGGTCATCAATCACCAAATTTAAATTTTAACATCCTACCAAAACATGTGTTTTAATTGTGTCCATCCAGGTTCACAAAGAAGTAAGTGTTGCAGTAATAGATGTAATTTGTTTAAAAATGTAGATTTATAGAAAACTTTGACACCCATATTCTTCATTGCCTTTGCGCCTGTTTTTGTCTAGATTTGTGTGTTTTAATCCTTTTTATTTTTATTTGCACTTAATTTATTACTTTATTTGTGCCTTTCTTGAAATCTATTTTATTTACTATATGCTAGCCTGTACTGATGGGCAAACTCCTAGATGTTCTGGTAGGGCGGGTTCAGCCAAACAATTAAAAAAAAGTTTGGTTAGGGTATGAGAATTCATTCACATAAATGGGGGGCCCAAACATCCAGTGTTTTCAATGTTGTCATATGCATGACAGCATGGCAAGCACTGCCACTGACCGGTCGTAAGATCATTACCGCCGGTCAGAGAGACGCGACTCCCATGCTGTCAGATGACAGTGTGAGCCCGCAGCTGTGAAAGGAGGTGAAAAGTTTACCCACAGGCATCGATTTGATGGGACTACTGCTCTCATCAGCCTACGCCTGCTGCCGCTAATAGCAGCCAGAGCAGGTGGCGCCTGATGAGAATATTCATCAGTCGGCTCCGGAGGTATAAATAAATAAAAAAAAAATTATGTGGGTTCTGCTGTATTTTTGATAAGCCACTAGACAAAACTGACAGCTGACAGCTGCAACCCTCAGCTGTCAGCTTCTGCAACACTGGTTAACAAGAATAGAGGGGTCCCCACACAGTTTTTTTTTTAATTTAAATAAAAAAAAATAAATAATGGCTTGGAGTCCTTAGCATTTTTGACAATGAGCCAAGCTAAAGCATATAGCTAGTGTCTGGTATTCTAAGACTGGTAAGAGGCCATGGATATTGCCCCCTCCCGCAGCATAATAATTGCAGACCGCAGCCATCCCAGAAAAGGGGCATCTAGTAGATGCACCAATTCTGGCGCTTTGCCCAGCTCTTCCCACTTGCCTTGAGGCTGTGGCAATTGGGGTTCATATTTGTTGGGTTGATGTCACCTTTGCAGCGTTCGGTGAAATTAAGCCCACGGTGTTGTGAGTTCATTTTCCCCTTCGTCACTGAGGTCTAGTGAACTCCCTATTCTGGTGAGGGAAGGTAGTGAGCCTGATTATCAGGCACCTGAGCCTAATGATGATGACTGGCTGAGTGGAGTCACTGACTGGATATAAGGCTTCCGACGCCCTTCTGCCCTGCGGGTGATTTCTCTGTGGACTTCTAAGAGACCAGTCTCATTCCTGCTCCTCTAAAGCTAAGTTTTCTGCTTTGCCTTTTTGCATTTGTGTTTTGTTTTTTGCCTTGCTTTTCTGATTCTGCCATTCCCTGTTGGGGTGAGCTGAATCTCCTTTTGCCGGTTGCTCTGTCTTCAGAATATTCCTGAGTACTGACATAGTCTTTTTGAAGCCTAGCGTCTTCAGGGCCTTTTTTCACTGTCAGTCTGTTGGCTCTTATTTTCATAGGGTTTTTCACGGATTGCAGACAGCAGCCTTCCTGTCCTTTACTATCTAGTTAGCTTGGGCCCCGTCTTTGCTCAGTCTATCTTTCTGTCTGTGTTGTGTTATTTCTTCTTGCTTCACCGTCATTATATGTGGGGGGCTGCCTTTTGCTTTGGGGTCTGCTCTGGGGCAGTTTAGATTTCCCTTTCTGTCTTTAGGCTATCTAGTCCTCCGGCTGTGATCGATGGGTCTAGGGCATCGTAGGAACCCCCCACGACTACTGCTAGTTGTGTTGATAGGTTCAGGGGTCTGCAATCCGATAGCTGCCAACCTCTCTGGTTTTCTGGACTTAGCTTGCATTTCTGTTTTTGCCTCCTGCGGTGACTCAATCATAACACCACGGCTTAATAATGGAGAGGCATCTATAAGACGCCTCTCCATTACTAATTCTATAGTCATATTATAAAGAAACACACAGCCAGAATAAAGTCCTTTATTTGAAATAAAAAAAACTTTTAATTTTTTATTTAAAAATAACAAATACAGTTATACTCACCTATCGCCCACACCATTGAAGCCATCACCTCCTGTAAAAAACATGAAATAATAAATAACAAAAATACTCACCTAGCGCCCATTACATTGAAGCCAATTATCTCCTGTAAAAAATAAATAAATAAAAAACAACCATATCCCTCATATGTTCGATGTTCTGCCCTATGCCATAATCCATGTCTGGGATAAATAGTTTTCAACCTGGACGATGCCAAGATGTGACTGTCCAGGCTGAAAACCACTGGAGAGTGGGCTGCTTGCAAGTGTAGCCTCAGTGACTAGCGGTGACGTCATCAAGGTTACTAAAGCTGCATTCTCAGCAGGGCCCCTGAACTGCTGTGACTCACTGAGCTCAGCATTGAAGCGTGAGACTTTTTCTCGGGGTGCTACCGGTGATCTGACTGTTCAGGTTCGCCCATCTCTATTCGCTAGTTTGTTTTTTCACTTTGTGGGTGGAGTGTAACAATTCCAGATATTTTTGCTTAATTAATCAATTGCTTGGTTTTTAAACAGTCGCAAAATTTAGTACAACTTAACTCCAATCATTTCAGCCGCCCCATTGTGTTTTTGAGTATGCCAAATTTTTTTGGCACAAGTTTTGTGACTTTTGGTGCCAATATTCGCAAAAACAGGTTAAAACAGGGAGAAATAATATTCTATACTTTGCACCTAATTCATGAATCGTGCAAAGGCAAAAAAGGAAAGTGATGTAGAGAAAACAAATGATGAATCGATTTGTGAGTCTTTCTGGCTGAGACTAAACCTCTGTGAGCTTCATTATAGTCAATATTTCTTAATTTTGGTCATTTCCATCTACTACTTAAAGGGCTGGTCTTTTCTTATTAGACAGGTAAAAGTGCTTGTAAAAAGAAGCAACTTTGCAATTTACCTCTGTGATAATGCTACTCAGTCAGCTGCTCTCAGAGGTCGGCGGGATCACACATGCGAGAAACTCGGACGAGTCTCGTATCTTAATACTCGATACTGCTGCCGACACTCGGGAGCGGAGTGTGCGGCTGCATAGAAATACATGCAGACACAGGAACATTTCTTTTGCTGGTTTATGTAAAACATGGCATAAACCAGTGTAGAGTTCACCAAAATAAACACAGCTGATCTGGCAAAAATAGGAAGCAAAAAGATAATGTATAGCACAGTCCTTATACCTGTGGTAATCTGCCCGCACAGGGTACAATCAACAGAGTTCAGCACAGTTCCACATAAACTTTTCCCTGGAGCAGTCTTGCCTTCAGACCTACAGACAGATAAAAAACTCAGTGGCCGGACACTTAACCTGCTGAACCACACCCTTGAGGTGGAGATATGGTGAGTAACCGTCCCGCCCATCTCTTACAGCTTCTCACAAAAAACACCACCCTGTCATGGCCAATTAACCACTCAAAGCACATATCATGCTGGAGAGAAACTTCTGGGTTTCACATCATGGAAGATAGCAATCTTCGTGATATATATCTCCCATCACGTACATCACCAGTGACCCTGTGACACCTCTTATTAAAAACCTTTCTGTTCTTAATAATGGAGGTATTTTAAATTTTATTGTTTACTGCTGATTGACTAATTTACCAGGTACCTCTACAATTTATCTGAAGTGGATGGTTTCCTAGGCATAGAGCACGGGTTTGCATGCTCTTTGCTTTAGAGTTTACAATCACTTCTCTGAATTTGGCTGACCTTGGTGCCCGTACGTTCCTCTGATGAAACAGTGTGGTCATACCGCTGGTTCTAAGTGTCAACCTTCAGGAGCATGCAGCTCTCAAGCAGGCAGGAAGCTGAGAGGAAGGGAGTGATGTGCTCTTAAAAAAAAAAAATTAGACAACTCCTTTAAAATTGTCCAGTCTGGTAGTGAAAGGCTATAATCACTTTTGGTGACTGCAAACTTTTAAATTCTCACAGCATGTGCACAGCCGAGATCGGGCTGTCCCGTGACCGCAAGTATATGATTTGCATACTTCCGGCCACATTCCAACTAGACGTGTGTGGCCTCATTCAGTTTGCTTGAATTGAGAGAGTCCTAGCGCGTCTAGTCAGCATGTGACCTTATGTATGCAAATCTCATACATAAGGTCACAAGACCGCCCAGCCTTAGGGTACGTTACACTAACGACGCACCAGCGATCCCGACAACGATACGACCTGGTAAGGATCGCTGGTGCGTCGCTAAATGCTTGTTAGTAAGCTGTCAAACAGACAGATTTACTCAACGACGCAGCAATGATCCGGCGATCCGTATTACGATGCCGGCGGTCGTTGGTACCTTGTCACACAGCAGCTTTTCTGACGACTCACACCTGCGCCCCTGAGTTCTGCGTCGCCAACAAGGTCGCTCGTCAGCGTCAAACACAGCAATGCATGCTGGCCTGCGGGACACCAATGATCAAAAAAAGGCCCAGGACATTCGAGCACGATCAGCAAGCGGTCGCCGCTATGTGTCACACGTAGCGAGATCACTGGTGAGATCGCTGCTGCGTCACAAAATCGGTGACGCAACAGCGATCTCGCTAACAATCTCGTTATGTGAGACTGGGCCTTTAGCAGCAACAGCAGAGAATCCTAACAGCATGCCATGAAGATTCAGGAGTCTCCAGTCACAAAGAGTGACTGCAGATTTTTACCGCAAGATCATACAACCCCTAAAAGTTTATGAATAGTCTACATCACAGGTCCCCAACCTTTCTGACCTTGATATCCACATTCAGCTTTGAGAGAAGGTCGCGAGCAACATTCAGCTCTGAGAGAGGCTTGCGAGCCACATCCAGCTACCGCCACAGAAATCACACTAAGGCAGCATACCAATATTCAGGGATTCCTACCCTATCCCCATTCAGATCTGCTCTCCTGTGAGGGGCTACTCACAAAAGACACCATCTGGAGCTTTGCTCTTCATAGCTGTTTGGTAGACTTGGTGCTAATGTACCAAGTTTGCAAAGAGCCACAAGCCCGCAACCCACATGTGGCTCCCGAACCATAGATCGGGAACTCCTGGTCAAAGTCATTAAAAAAAGCTGAACTATATAATAAAGCAATTCAAATAAGAGTATAATTTGTCAACTCTGATTTCCATTTTTTTTCCAAATTTTGGGCGGAAATGCTATAAAAAAAAACCAAACTATTTATAATCAGAAAATGTGTTGGGTAATGAAATTCAGCAACCATCCGATGATGGGAAATGTTCTGCTGAGGGCTTCTCTGAGCTTCAATGCGTGATGTACTTATACTCGGCACTGAAGAACCCTTGGAAGTGATTTTAAAATCCTTGGCAACAATGACCATGGCGCATTGCATTGTGGGAAAGTCTTAAACGTCGCATCAAAAATGCTCACAAAGGCACCTGAAAGGTATTAACAATTGCCGGCGCAGGTAATGCAATATAGGACCGTCTGAAAATGTGGCGGAAATGTGCTGTTCTTCTACAGTATGTCCACAGAGAAATGATAAAAGTTACTTACTAGTTTGTCTCTGATAATTTATAACATTCACATTTGCCTTAAAGAAGTCTAATTTAGCAAATGCTTGCACTCCCTATAAAATACCAATAGTAGAGGATTTTTTAAAATTATTTTTTATTGTGATGTCCTTCTATTACGCCTCCTGGAAATGTATGAAAAACTTAGTAACTGGGGATTACCATTCCCAAGTAGCGCTGAATGAGATGGGTGAAATTCAATCAGCTCGAATTTACCCTGGAAATTCAATTCATTCACATCAAATCAGATTGATGGTAAAAAAGAAAAAAAAGTTTATTATTCACTGAGGTTTCACTAGACCCCAAAGTCTAATAAATGGATGGATTAAAAAAATAATTGCTTCCTCACCCTGGCTTCAATATCTTCTTCTGTCTTCAGTCTTATTCAATCTTCGGCGTCTCTGGCGCTCACGAGGCCTTTCCCGATGTCATGATGTCTTTTCAGGCCTCAGTCTAAAGCGCACCGTCTCTCCTTGTGAAAAGTGACATGCCAATGTAAGGAGACTTATAGGCTATGCAATGCTCCTCTGAGAAATTAAATATGCGAATTGCCTCTTCAGAGAGGAAAAGCGCTAGAAATCTAGTGCCGCCTAATGGAAGTAGCAATTCTTAACATCAATATCAACATTTTAACGAGTCTTGTAGGACTCTGTTTCCTTCAGGATGTTTGCACCCCCTCAGTGCAAAGCAAAAGATATGATTTGGCTGTATGAGAGGCCTCTGACTGGGGCCTATAGGTTAATGGCTCTCATGTGGAGAGTGACATGCCGGAGTTTACTAGAGTTTTGGGAATGTACATAAATTACAAAATGCATTATTATTATGATTGGTTCAACCTGTGCAGCCGTGGAAGGGCCCAAAGGTAAGGGGGTCACTACCACCTCCAAATGAGGTGGAATTGTGCACTATGATGAGTTAGTGGATGGAAGAGGACCCATATATTATCTTGCACATGGGCCCTCTTCCTTCCGTATCCTCCACCTGTGCCCTAGTCTTTCAGCATTTTGAGTCAAGTCCAGGAAACCCCTTTAAAGGTTATAAACAGTTATGCTTTTATTTCCAATATTACTCCAATACATTCTAAACAAAAAAGGAAGCAACGTATATTATTTGTAAAAAAAAAAATCTCCCGTTTTGTGTACACAGCTCCTATGCAGCCCAATGTGTCTCCATGATTACAGGCCACAAACAAACCGTGTGTACACGATGATTCCATATTCATATATTATCCCATCCCGTTTGCCCATTTTCTACACAACTTAAGAATGTCGTTTATAAGTATGCATGGGGACTGTATACCCAAAATGATAGGAGAATTTTCACCAAGGCTTTTTGTAAAGTTTCACTTTTTTTTTGTTACTTTTATATGTGCTGGAGTAATAAAAAAAAATAGTCACAGAAGTTCAAATCTCCTTGATTCTACTCATCCGGATACTGCAGCGATGCTCCTTCTGCATGAGCGTATCCCATTGATACTTTGAAGATCTATTACACCACATTCCATTTTTTTCCTCTCCATTGTTCTCCAGTCCCCGATGCTTTAAACGGCTGTGAAAAATGTATTACTTCAGAGATATTAGACATGATATGAGAAACGCGCTGACCACTAACTTAAAAGGACCGCATCCGCTTCCTAGAAATGAGAATCTATCAAATCCCCCTCTTTGCAGCTATCATCGCCGCTTGTCTGTGCTCGACTCTAAAGCAATTTACTTCGACCTTGAAAGATGTCCTCTCGGCTAAATATCATGTGCCAATTGCACATTAGTGTTCGCAGGACATTGTCTAGACAAACTGGTTTCCAGGATGAAGCATGAACAAGGCGACCCGTTCTCCGCAGCTCGTGAGGCTTTACATGCCCTTCTTTTTTTTTAAGCGCTATTATCATGAGATACACTTTAAGGTTAGATTCACATGTCGCATATTGAGTGCAGATTTTTCCCATAGTCTGCATAGTCCCATTTTTCCCATAGTCTGCATATTCCCATAATCTGCTGCCGAATCCTTGCATGTTACATACAGATTCTGCTGTGTATTGCATTGCAGATTTCAACCTTTCCTCCACTGACTATGCAAAGAATTGACACGGTGCACATTTAAGTAACGCACCAAAAAGCAATTTGCACACAGATTCCACACAAAGAAAAAAGTTAAAATTCATCTCTTTTTCTGAGATTCTAAAATAGTGGCGGATTTTACATGCAGAAAATCCGCAGATTAAAATCCCAACCAAAAAAGTGCGAACACAGCCCTAGGACCTATTCACATTTTGCTTTTTTGCCTCATTTTTTTCAGCACGTTTTTACTGCGAAAAATATGCAATGTTTTGCAGTACCAGTAGAGGGAATGAGATTTCTGAAATCTCATGCACATGCTGCTTGGGGTTACAGATCCTTACAGATTTGAAATCTGCAGCAAGACAAATTTTTGAGTGTTTTTGCAATGTTCTTCACCCATTCAAATTAATGGAGGGGGGAGAAATGCATAAAAACGCACACAAAAATAATTGTATTGTACGTAATCTGCCGCAAATACTTAATGTGTGCACGCACCCTTAGGCTGAATAGTGTTAAGGTTAAGACTAGGGTTAAGGTTAGGACAAGGGTTAGGGTCAGGGTTACAGTTAGGGATAGGACTAGGGTTAGGGTTAAGGTTAGGGTTAGGACTAGGGTTAAAGCTAAGGTACAGTTAGGACTAAGGTTAGGGCTATGGTTTTGGTCAGGGTTTGGGCTAGTGTTAGGGCTTGGGTTAAGGTTAGGACTAGGGTTGGGACAAAATTAAAGGGAATCTGTCAGCAGGTTTTTGCTACCACATCTGAGAGCAACCTGATATAGGCAAATAGAAGCTGAATCCAACAATGTATCAGTTAGATTACTGGGTGCAGGGAATCTGACACAGTCAGAGCTTTAAGATTTAGCAATGCAGCAAAGCCAAGAAAGCTAGCCCCGCCCCCACCAGACTCTACTTGTGCAAAGTCCATAGGCAATGAGGTGCTTAGTTTGTGGACTAGTCCCACAATGTTAATCCCTAAGTGATAAATCCTTCATAGTTAATAAACAGCAGCACGCACTTTGACATTTGGCATATTCCTGAAATTTGTGTCTTAGCCTCTATCTCCTGTTGTTTTTAGATTACATAGCAAAACACTACTGACAGATTCCCTTTAAAGTCAGGATTAGGACTAAGGTTAGGGCTAGGATTCAGGATTGGGTTAGGACTATGGTTAGAGCTATGGTTAGGGTTAAGGTTAAATGAGGGTTAGGGCTAGAATTAAGGTTAGGGTTAAGACTAGTGTTAGGGCTATGGTTAAGGTTAGGGTTACTTCTAAGGTCAGGGTTAGGACTAAGATTAGAGATAGTAGTTGAGTTAGGATCAGGTGTAGGGCAGGGGTAATAAAATATGAATGTATATCTTTATATATTCTCTCATTCGGTCTGCTTTTGTAGTGCTACATTTCATCAGATCCAGGTTCTCTTGCCTTTTCCATGTATGGTTTATTCCAGGTTTAACCCATTTATAATCAGATGTTCCTGGTTCGTCAACATCTGACATGACAGACCTTGTTAATCCGAGCCGGCATGACTTTCTTCATTTGTGACACTCTCATGTTCATTGAGGTAATCATTATAGTGTTAGGTGTCTTGCCCAAGGACCCCTGCTGGTTTGGTAGGGTATTACTTCTGACAGTACCGGGATTTGAACCTCAGTCTCCCATGTTGGAGGTTGTGCACTTAACCACTATACCAGTATACCGAATGCCACAACCAAGTATTGGAAATTGTATACAGCATATAGGCTAAGACCATCTAAGTCTAGATGGGAGACCACAGGAAAAGTGGTGGAGAATGAAAGGGTTAAAATCCTGTGGTACTTCAAGATCTAGTCGGATAAGCAGGTGTTGGCTAACCAACCAGACATTGTGATAGTAGAGAAGGAGCAGAAGACAGCAATGATAGATGTGGCAGTGCCAAGTGACAGCAACGTCAGGAAGAAGGAACATGAGAAGCTGGAGAAATACCAGAGCCTCAAAGGAGAACTGGAGAAGATGTGGAAGGTGAAGGCAACAGTGATTCCAGTGGTGATAGGAGCACTTGGAGCAGTGACCCCTAAGTTGGAAGAATGGTGATAACAGGAGCAACATCTGAGCTCTCTGTCCAGAAATGCGTAATAGTGGGAACAACTAAGATCCTGCGCAGAACCCTCAAACTCCCAGGCCTCTGGTAGAGGACCCCAGAATCAGGAAGGGCAACAAAGACCACCCCATTCTCCTCCCTCTAATAGTCAGCAAGATTAAAATACAGATAGACTTTTATAATGACTGCTCTTCCTTAATGCACATAAAATGAATGACAAAGATATATACACTATAAGGCAGAATACAAGAGGATACAATTGTAATATGGAGACACAAGCATGACGAGTCTGGCCGCCGCATTTGTAATGCAGAAATGAGATTGCGAAGTGGTCATCTCTTCCGCTGTCCCATTCTTTGAATGCTATACAGTTAGATTTTCACCTTATTGAGGGAATAATACACCCAAGATTAATGTTCATCTTCTCTGTGCGATGCTACATAGGCACAACACTGGAGCTCAAAAGGAATAATTGCCTGCTTCCCTCTAGTGGCCTTATACAGTACTACAGACTACAGCCGATACTTAGATACTAAGATAGATAATCGAAAATGGATAGATAGACACATAGATAGATAGATAATAGAAAATGGATAAATAGATATAAAGATAGATAATAGATAATAGATAGATGATAGATAGATAATAGATAGATAGATAACAGAAAATGGATAGATAATAGAAAGATATATATTAGATAGATAGAGATAGATAGATAATAGAAAGATATATATTAGATAGATAGATGATAGATAGATAATAGATGATAGATAGATAATATGTAGATAGATATATAGAGAGACAGATAGATAATAGATGGATAGATAGATAGATAGATAGATGATAGATAGATAAATAGATAATAGATAAATGATAGATGGATAGATCATAGATAGATAGATAGATAGATAGATAGATAGATAGATGATAGTTTTGCATTTTCCGCTCTGACTGTCTCGCTGCAGTAATGTCATCTGTATATATAAAGTACATGGAGCTGTAATCTCTAAGCTGAGCCGGTTTTGCCATCATATGCCGCCTCGTATTAAGCTTTATGTTTTACAGGATGGATTTTCAATTTCCCGACACACAGGACTTATTCCGGCAGCAATCGTCAGATTATACAGGGACGTCGTCTCTAACATTCGCGGTGCATCTGGTGGGATTCTGCCGGCGCCGCTCCGGTCCACACTAACCAATGGCTGTTTATATAGCGCGGCTTCTGTTTGCTGTAAGGTAAATATTTGCTTCTGACTTTGGAGGAAGTTCCGGTTGCAGATGCGCTGTTTGTAGAAGGGATTAAGCATCTGTTTTGGTCATGTTTGATATCATGAATAAACAGAGTGCTGTGAACCGAGTTCCCGGTGTGAAAGTTGTTAATGTAGGCAGGCGAGAGTGCAGGTGATCTGCGGCCCCGTCTACAGAGTGATGGGCTGATGAGAGTGCTAATCCTGCAGAGAGCGGTGAGGTCTGTACCGACTCTTCCATACGGCGTTACTATGACAGTAAGTACAATAAGCAAAACAGAATTCAGCCAATTACAGCAGGAGTCACACATCCCCGTCCCCAATATGCTGCCGCTAGATACAGTATTGGCCAATAATACATTTTAGCAATTTTCTGAAAAGCTGGAAAATTGTCAAACAAAACCTTTCATTGGCAGCTGTCTGGGTACACAGAAAGCTGCTAATCAGTGGCATAGGCTGGGTTGGACTGGGAGGCACAAGACATCTAGTCCTGAAGTGATAAAAAAAACACTGATTTTATCAAAACAGCAAAACACAGCCTAGTAAGCGACATATCGCTGGAATCAGGGTCTCTGTCTCTACATCACGCTGCTCACAGATTACATAGCAACAACCTGCTGACAGATTCCCTTTAAAAAATGGCAAAGGTTGTTAACTGATCATTGATTACAAAAACTTGGCTGATTTCTTCTTCAAACAGCGCCTCACCTGCCTGCAGGTCGCTTGTCGCATTGCAGCTCACTTTTGCTTTAAAGTAGATGTCTGCTACTTATATACCGATAATCCCTCCTAGGGATAAGTCGTCATTGGTGCGGGGCTTGGTTCTAGAAAGAAAAACAAAACAACAACTCTATTAATCCCAGAAAAGCCTTTAAAAAACAACAGGGTTTTTCTTTGCCATTTTGCATTCTGACTGCCTAACATTACTTTTTTTTTCATGTTTGGGGAGGTTGTGGGGTAATCAGGGGCTGATTTAGTATATAAAATAACGGCAAATTTTCTCTTGAGACGAAAAAAGGACTTGAACTCTAGCGCCACCTACAGGAAGTAGAAATCATAAACATAAATATCGACCCTTACAACATGACGTGGGAAAAAAGCCACACAAGAATCTGAATTTGTAGACATATGTTTCGGGGTGTTGCCCCTCCTCAGTGCAAAGCATGAGTTCTGATTTGGCTATATGAGAGACTTCTGACTGTTGCCTAAGGGGTAACATCTATCCTTGGAAAGATTGAAATGTTCAGTGTTTGCAATTTAATTTTCATTCTAAGTCATGTGGCAAGGGTTGCCTAAAGATCAATGTAGAATTTTAGGACTGCTACTTCCAGTAGGTGGCACTAGAAATTCTAGTCCTCTTCCTCTATGAAAAGGCAAATCAAGAAAGGCACATCCAGCGTCTATGAAAAGGCAGTTTGCATATTTAATTTCCAAGAGGGGCATTGCACAGCCTATAAGTCTCCTTACACCAGCATGTCAGGCATGTCACTCTCCACATGCAAAGACGTTACCCCTTCAGTTATTGATTTTTAAATGTGCATTTCAGTTGAGGAAGACCAAGACCCTGGTCCAGTTGTTGCGGAGCTCCAATATGGACACCAAACCAGGGTCCTGTAAATCTTTTTGCTTCTCTCTACTAATACATTAAGTTTAATTAAAGGGAATACCAGGTATGTGTAGACTTATGTGTTTCAGCACTGGACAGCGCCACAAGTACCAGCAGAGTTTACAATATGCAGAACCAATGTCCAATTCTTATGTTATTAGGGATGAACGCACATGCTCGGTGATACTCGGATATCACTCGAGTATTTGGCTGCTCGGATGTGCTCGGCGCTCATTGAGCATTGGCCGGTGCTCGAGTTGAATGCTCGAACCCCCACCCCGCATGTTTGGCGCCTGTTACACAGCCAATAAACATGCAGGAATTGCCTGCCATTCACTATAACATTGTAGTCATCTTGGTAGTGGTATTACTGTGACGGCCTCGCCTCATTACCTGATCAGAGGTTTTAAAAGGACAGGCGTCACCATGCTCAGCACACCGATGAAATTGCACAGCTCAGGACAGTTTTGATTGGAGGGAGAAAGTAGTTGTTCAGGCATGTGTGCACAGTTTTAAGAATCTGAGTCTTCTAGTGGTAATACTTTGCTGAACTATCATACTAAAAGTCCTTCTTCAGGCAATTCTTGTGCTTTGCTGTTTTTATGCAATCTATTCTGCATTTAGCTTTGGAACAAGCTGCTGGTACAGGGAGAGTGGCTGAATACAGCGTCTAGGCAGGGCTTAGGGCTTTGTAGTATGTTGCTAAATAAATAGCTGCTAGCGGTAACCACATTTTTGTTGGGGGTGGTGAAGAAATTGACTGTATTGTCATCCATATTGTGAGAAATTTCTTAAGGTGAACTGTGGTGAACTCACTAAGCTCAGCGCTGCACCGTGAAACTTTTTCTCACAATGCTGAGGTCACTGCAGTTCAGGGGCCCAGCTCACAGCGAAGTGAGGTGGGAATGCAGCCACAGTGACTTGCGGTAACCTTCATAATATCACCGCTAGTCACTGACGCTGCCCATTCTTCCATGGTTTTCACATTGAAAAGTCACTTATCGACACCATCTTGGTTGAAAGCCACTTATCACAGACATGGATTACAACTTGGGACAATATGTCGGACAGGTGAGGGATATGTTTCTTTTTTTATTTTTACAGGAGACCAGTGCTTCAATTGAATGGGCGTAAGGTGAGTATAACTTTGTTTTTTATTTTTAAATAGTAAAGTAAAACAGAGTGCATTTTCATTTCAAATGAAGTGCTTTACTCTGGCTGCGGGTTTATTTACAATCTGTCTATGGGGTTAGTAATGGAGATGTGTCTTATAGATACCTCTCCATTACTAACTTGTAGGCTTTTTGTCAGCAACCATAAAACAGCTGACATCAACTCCACAAATATGAACCGCACTTGCCACCACCACAGGGCAAGTGGGAAGAGCTGTGCAAAGCGCCAGAATTGGTGCATCTGGGGTGGCTGCGGGCTGCTATTTTTAGGCTGGGGGAGCCAATGTCCATTGTCCCTTACCAGCTTGAGAATACCAAGTCTCCAGCTGTCTGCTTTAGCTTGGCTGGTTGTCAAAAATGAGAGGACCTCTCCCCATTTTTTTTTAATTATTTTTAAAATTTGGGTACTCCTCTATTCTTGATAACCAGTCATGATAAAGCTGACATCTGAGGGTTGCAGTCCGTAGCTGTTAGTTTTGTCATACTAGTTATAAAAAAGAGAGGGGAACCCACACTGTTTTTATTTATTTATGGTGCAGGCACCAGCTGATGAATATTCCCATCAGCTGCTGCCTGCTGTAGCTGTTATTACTGACAGCAGGCATAAGCTCATGGGAGTAGTACTCTCTCATCAACCGACACCTCTGTGACCGGAAGTAAAATTTCACCTCCGGTCACAGCTGCTGGATCATGCTACCAATCAGAGTTGCTGGTGTTTCTCGCACTGTCATGCAGATGACAGTGTGGGAAACACCTGACGTTCAAGGTGCCGAACCCGAACAACAGCAGAGACTTCAGGGAGATATCCATGTTCGGGGTCCGTGCCTAAACAGTAGGTGTTCTGTTTGGACCCTGAACTTTACTGTCCTCATTTGCCTATCCCTAGTAACCACATCTTTTTTTTACAAAATAAAAGGTTTCAATTAGTCAAGGTAACTTGGTTTCCAGAGACCTAGCAATTAGAAAATGCATAAGGCATGTGGTAGGGGAGGGAGAAGTGTAAATGCTGATGATGGTGCATGCAGACAGTAAGGGTATGTGCACACGCTGCGGATTGGGGTGCGGATTTGGCCGCGCAGATTTTGTAAAATCCGCAGGTAAATCTGCAGGTCAAAAGACCTGCGGTTTTACCTGCGGATTAGCCTGTGGTTCTGCCCTGCTGTTTTTCATCTCCACAATGGAGGAGATGGCAAACCGCAGCGGAATCCGCAGAAAGAATTGACATGTCAATTCTTTCTGCAGTTTAGAAACCGCAGGAAAACCACGCGGAAAAATCCGCACCGTCTGCACTGCGGATTTCAATATCCATAGGATATTATGGTACTGTACACCGCAGCAAAAACTGCTGCAGTTTTGCAGCTGCCAAATCCACTGCGGAACCGCAGCAGAATCCGCAGCATGTGCACACACCCTGAGGATGTGGGAAAAGTGCAACAGCTCCTGTTGCTGGAGCACAAGCAACACACCCAACCACAACACATAGCTTACTGTCCCACTTTGCAGGAAGGCACAGGACACCACCTCTTAAGCAACACTAGTGTGAGCAGGGGGTCAGTTGGATAGTAGATAATGCTTCAATCATGCTTGCCAGCACCACCCGGTCTTCCACATGATCCAGAGTCTGGGTCATTTAATCCTCACCCGGATCCTCTCTCCTCGTACCAAGCTAAGTCCCTTGATAGCAGTGATCCCACACGTGGACTCT
Source organism: Dendrobates tinctorius (assembly GCF_039654945.1). NCBI lineage: Eukaryota > Metazoa > Chordata > Amphibia > Anura > Dendrobatidae > Dendrobates > Dendrobates tinctorius. Next base: position 14,977,746 of record NW_027361695.1, read on the forward strand.
CTGAGGAGCTATTTGCATCATCATTTCTTGAATGTGGCCTCTCACACTGCATGTTCCAAGAGGGACAGGAGGACATGCTGTTTAGTGATGCACAAAACTTAAAACAGCCACGGTCACAAAAAGATGACCATGGGGAACAGCAAATTTTGACTCAGAAGGTAGATAATGATGAGACACAGTTGCCAATAAGTTAGGTTGCTGCGACAGTGGAAGATGAGGTGATGGATAACGAAGCCACTGACCCAAACTAAGAAGCTGGCATTCAGAGCACTGATTGGACAAGAATGGGCAGTCATCAGTCAGGATTTAGACTAGAAATTGATATCCAGCAAAGGGTGGAAGTCTAAAAAAATAAAGGACAACTGTAAATATTGAGACGTTATAAACTTGATGTATTTGTCAGTAATATTTAAAAAACTTATGAAACACTGAAATTGTACCTCACTAGCTATAGAAAAGATCTAAAAACACTGAAGCAGTGAATTAAAATTTGTGTCAGTCTCAAAACTTTTGGCCACGACCATTGAAAGAAAATGGCTACGTAAATGGCTTCTAATGGTAGACATGCGTGTACTGTATTTTCCATTAACTCTAATAACATACGTAACCTGTATCTCCCAGGACACTTTGATCTGCTCCAGTTTCCCCTACTAATTTCCCGAATGACCTAACCTGGTCTGAAAAAAGTCACTGCTGCGAAAGTTTTTAACAATTTCATTAAATAGGCTAACAGTCTAATTCAATAAAAGATGAGAGAGTGGAATGGTTCGGCTGGGGTCAAATTGATAAAGATGTCATTAAAAATTTAAATCTTTTTTTGTAGCTTTTGTATTAATTATAAATTATATATTGTATTTTTGGATATGGAATAATATCATTAGCAGCAATCATGTTGCCAATTGAAAGTGAACTTTAAACTTAAGTGTATACACGAGCTATTCCATATTATACTTCTATTGAGAGATGAGAAAATATTTTTTAATATCTCTAAAAACTAATACAAAGTCTACAATTGCCATGAAAAGACAAGTATGTCATTCTGATGTCTTATTGGGCTTTTGTATCCAATACCTCTTAGTCTCTTTAATGCAAACATAACTTTAGTTAAAGTGACCTTAACATACATGGTGATGGGTAAATGGATGGTAGCCAGTAAGGCTCCCCCCCATTCATGCTAAAAACCAGGGGACACTGAGCTGACCGGCGGTAACCTCTATGACGTCATCTCTCATCAATGAAGCTGTGTTATCAGCAGCTCAGTGTCTCCTGGTTTTCAGACTGAACAGTTGTCAGCAAGCCACTGTTCAGTTTCAAAACCAGATGTTGCAGAGATGGATAACAGCATGGGACAGTATATATTATCCTCATGTTCGACATGTGAGTGAAATTGTTGTTCAATATTTTTGTTTTTTTAAAGATGATATGGGCACGAAAGAACTATCTTCTCTTCAGAAAGGTGAGGGATATGGTTGTTTATATTTTTTTTTCTTTTACAGGGGACATGGGCTTCAATGGATTTTAGGCATAAAGGTGAGTATAACTTTTGTTTTTTAGTTTAAATAAATGTCTAAAACAGGGTGATGAAGTTTATTTCATATAAAAGATTTTAATTCTTGCCGTGTGATTGCTTCAAAATGTACTATTTGGTTAGTAATGAGTGCGCCTTAAAGATTCCTCTCCATTATTAACCTCTGGGCTTGGTTTCAGCTGACAGTGGAAAGCTGACATCAACCCTAACACTACTCTACTTGCCACAACCACAGGGCAAATCGTAAGAGTAAGTCTACGTGCCAGATTTCTGGCCAGGGGGGGGAAATATCTCTGGCGACTTCCTAGGTTATTATCAATCCATAGGTGTAAGTTTAGCCTTTGCTTGTATGAATTTATAGGGTGGTCTTACATATTTTTTTCTGGGGTCCTCCGTAAATTTACCAGTAAAGGTTAAGCAAACAGGTGTGAGCTGTTATTAATAGCCTGGGAACCTTTTGGGATAATATCCCATTTCCCAGATTATTAACATCAGCCCCCAGCTGTGTGCTTTCTCTCTGCTGAGTATCAAAATTAGCCAGGGCCCTTCGCCATTTTTAAATTGTACATCCAATGGAACCAATGCTGCTTTCAATTGTTCTGTGGGGGTGACAGGGTTGGAATCCCCACCAATCTCATACTGCTCACTAGAGATGAGCGATTTTGCCTTTTTTCGAGTCGAGTCGGGTTTCACGAAACTCGACTTTCGCAAAAGTCGGGTCGAACTAAATCAGCCGATTATTGTGAATAGTCGAAGTCCGACTGAAACACGAAACCCAATGTAAGTCAATGGAGAAGAAAAGTCGGCAGTGAGTGGAGGACAGGAAACACACCTATAGTGCCCATTTTAATGCCCAAAACATCAATTCTTATTCCTTAAGCTTGTCAACCTTAATTTACTTTATAATAATAGTTAGGCATTGAAAACTGGGGGTTATTTGGCTAAAGTTGTGGGGGGGTAGTGCTGGCTCCAGATTTTCGTGGGCCCAGGGCCAAAGAGTGTCACTGGGCTCCTTTAACACATGACACAATTCATGATCCTTTGATACGGCAGAGAAATAGCGGTACAGTACAATGAAAAATACTTCACTTCTTACATCACATGACTGATATCCATTTTAAATTCTCCAATAGCTCCAAACACAGACAGTATATTCCTCCATACAGTATTATGGCCACCGCATAGTGCGCCATACAGAGTAATGAGGCCCATCTATTTCTCCATACAGAATCATTGGTCCCATATAATGTTCCATACAGTATATGATGAGCTCCACATAATGCTACAGTATATGTTGTTCACCATGGATGAAGCTCCAGTGTCTTATGGGCCCAAATAATGCTCCATATATAATTGGCCCCATTTCTAATGCTCCAGTGTATAATGGGCCCTGTAAATGCTGCTCCAGTGACTGATGTCCACCTTTGGAATGCTCCATTGTATGGTGGGCACCAGATATCATTCTCCAGAGTATCGTGCTCCCCAAAAATTGCTCCCAACCTTTAAAACAATTAAATAAGTCTCCTCACTAGGGAATCCCTGTACTCTGGACTCCTCGTCATCCCCATCTTCCATCTCTCTGCACTTGGACTGTTTAGGCAGAGGGCGTACAGACGTGATGTTATCGCGCTCTTTGACCAGAATGTCACTGTCAGGAAAAGTCTTTCGTTTCCGGGGGCAGTTTGTTTGCAAAGCTGAACCTTAAAGGAATGTCCAGAAGGGCACCACCAGGAGTGGAGCCTGCGGCTTAATTGGACTCAACACGGGCAACCTCAACCATGCCATCCACAAAAAAGCTGCACAGATTGCAAGCTTAATTCCGTTAACGAACGAGACTCAGGCATGCCCCGGCGGTCCGCGTCCAGCTTACTAGGGGACACGCGAGGCTCTGGCACGCGAGATCGGCCAATAGCAGGTCTGTCATGCGCTTACATGTCCGGGGCTGCACGCGTGCTACAATGAAAGGACCAGCGTGTATCGCTTACAGGTGCGGATAACACGCTGAACCCCGTTAGTGATGGGGATCTGGGATTACAATTCTTTCCCGCGAACAAGCATTTCCCAGTAAGTGCAGGTCAACTGTAATTCCGGAATTAGGCCTAAACGGCATTCCAGAAAGAATGTGAAAAAATTAAGTGTCCAAACCACAGGTGCTGTAGCTTGCTTAACAGCTGGGCTCCTCTGCTGAGTAGCACACAGTTCTTACATAAACAGGCGGAATAGCTTGGTTCAAGGGTGGCCAACTCTGCTGAGTAGCATACACAGTTACTAGGCCCAAAGTTTTAAGGGGTGTAAATGCAGTAAAAAACTGGTTCTTTCATAAACAGGTGGCATAGCTCGGTTCACGGGTGGGCTCCTCTTCTGAGTAGCAGACGCAGTTACTAGGCCCAAAAGGATTTTCAGGACAATATGCGGTAAAAAATTATTAGAAACACACACAGTGTAGCTCCTTCACAGGTGTACTACACCGCTGGCTACCAGACACCGCTACTATGCCATAAAACTGTCTATTATCAAAGTGTTGTAGTTCAACGAACGGATCTAACACCGCCGAAAACAGCTAGAAAGAATTTGAACTTGGCCAACAGTTCCACTCAAACACCACTCATCTGTAATCAGGAGGCAGACTTTAGAAAGGGTACAGTATCACCGGATAACAGGTATATATAGCATAGTTTAAACATTTAAAATCTCCGTGTTTATTTCCGGAGTACGACAAAGACACTCACAGCCTCAGTATGGATTAGACAACAATCTAAAAAGTAGAAGAAAGGAAATGTTTTTGAAGCGTACACCAGTATACACTGTTGGGGTATTTTTAAATCTTCATATATATTTCTGTCTCAGTAAGACAGTCCAGACTCTCCGCAAGCGGAAACGAGATGGATAAAGGTACAGACATAAAGTCGAGTGATTGCAGAAATTTAGGAATTACTAATCACGGGAAAAACTCCCGGGAGAATTCTCAGAGGCAATGCTGACCCTCAATTCCTTTGTATGTGGAGACAGTGAAAACAGTTCTTTGTGAAGAAAGGGTTGCTGAATCGCAGTACCCTTGATCGCATCACCGTTACTCATCTCCACCAAATTTTGATCACAGGGAGAGATGTAGACATGGTCCTCACTGCCTATCATGATCTGTCAGGTAACTTTGGAGTGCAAAAGACAGAAGCCACAGGCTGTAGGCGATTCTATTGGATTGGCATGAGAGGGCACATTTAAAAATGTGGGCAGGAATGTCACATGTCTGTGAGTAGGAAAACTGTAAAAACTGATGATAAACCACCACTGCATCTCATTGTGAGTCGACGTCCATAAGAAATGGAAGCCATTGATCATCTGAAGCTGGAGCCCGGCCAGCAGGACAGGGCATAGCTACGTCTTAACCATCATCTATCAGTTCACCAAATTTGTAGTGGCAGTCCCAGGAAAGGATTTGACAGCCCATACTACACAGCGGAGGAGCAGGGAGAGGTAAATATTGCAAATGCTGGGGCCCTGCCAAGCAAGGGGGGCCCACTCGTAGGCGTCGGTACTGGCACTGGGCCCCTCATAGTACGCTGGTGTGTCTGACGGTGGGTGTGCACCCCCACCATCAGAGACACTTGACTGCACTATGAGGGACCCTGTGCCAGTGCCGGCTCCCAAGAGTCGGCCCACCCTCCTGTCCAGGGCAATGGCACTTGCACGGTTGCGTGCGCTAGGTGGTGACCCTGGCCATGGGGGGGAGGCAGACCAGTTAGGGAGGGTTAAAAAATGGCATATGTTGATGTTGGACATTCAGCAGCTGCAAATGGAGGAATTGGAGAAGTCCGAGGAAGAGGAGGACAAAAGCGAGCCATTTTTCTGGCAACCTATGTGTCATCAGGGGAAGGTGGGACAAAATCCTTTGAAACCCATGCATGGTTCATTTTAATGAACGTTAGATCATCAACATTTTGGGTCAACAGACGGGTCCTTTTTTCTGTCAGGATTAAGCCAGCAGCACTGAAGACTCTTTCCGATAGCACACTAGTAGCAGGGCAAGCGAGCTCCTGTAAGGCATATTGGGCCAATTCAGGCCAGGCATCCAGTTTAGAGGCCCAATCGTCAAAGGGGAATGACCTGTGAGGGAGAACATCGATATGGGAGAAGTAGTTTGTAACCATAGATGACAACTGCTGTCTCCTGTCACTTTCAATTGATGCAGTCGTGTGAGCGGGACTTGAAAAATCAGTCCACAACATGGTCATGAAACCCCTGTCTCCAACGCCACTTCTGATGTGTGCACCACGAACACCTCTTCCATGTTGCCCCCTATGGCTCGTTGGAGAACCATCTCCACTGCTGTGTGCTGGGAATACCTCAAACAAATGGTTTACCAGAGTTGCTTGTTTGTTAGCCAATATTAGGTCAAGGTTCTTCTGTGGCATGATGTTTTGGAATTTGCCTTTATAGCGTGGATCCGGGATGCTGGCCAACCAGTAGTCGTCATCGTTCATCATTTTGGCAATGCGGGGGTCCCTTTTTAGGATCTGCAAGGCATAATCTGACATGTGGGCCAATGTTCCAGGTGTCAATGATGCACTGCGAGTGCTGGGTGGAGGAGCACTTTTTGGCAAATCCACATCCCTCCAGTCATGCACAAACCCTGTACCTGACCTTGCCACGCCAACATTTTCTCTTGCCCCACGAGAAGTATCCTCCTCCCCTAAATAATCATCCCCATCATCATCCTCCTCCTCCTCTTCCTCTTCCTCCACCTCGTCCAGGAGAGGTCCCGGAGCAGACAATGGCTGTCTGTCATCATGGCTTCCCTCCTCCTCTTCCTCATACTCCTCGGCTGCAGACGCCTGCTCCTTAATGTGCGTCAAAGTTTGCATGAGCAGACGCATAAGTGGGATGCTCATGCTTATGATTGTGTTGTCTGTGCTTACAAGTCGTGTGCATTCCTCAAAGCACTGAAGGACTTTACAGAGGTCTTTCAGCTTCGACCACTGCACACCCGACAACTCCATGTCTGCCCTCAAAGTGCCTGGCCGTGTATCCTCCCACAAATGCATTACAGCCTGCCTCTGTTCGCACAGCCTCTCAACCATGTGCAGGGTGGTGTTCCAACTTGTTGCAACGTCGATAATTAGGCGGTGCTTGGGAAGGTGGAGCAATCGCTGCAGCTTCTGCATACGACTGGAGTGTACGGGCAACCGGCGGATGTGCGAGCACAGTCTTCGGACCTTCTGAAGCAGACCTGTTAACTCCGGATAATTATTGAGGAAGCACTGCACCACCAGGTTCAAGGTATGAGCCAGGCAAGGTATGTGTCGGAGTTTTGAAAGGGCTATGGCTGCCACAAAATTCCGGCCGTTATCACTAACTACAGTACCTTGCCTGCCTCAAGATGTAGACTGCCCAGCCATGACTCAGTTTATCGCTGCAAGTAGTCGGCAAGTACCTCTGCGATGTGTCTGTTGTCGCCCAAATACATCATCTTCAACACAGCCTGCTGACGCTTACCACTAGCTGTTCGATAGTGGGACACTGAGTGTGCAACACTGGCAGCTGCGGATGGAGTGCTCGTGCGACTGCGCTCTGTGGATGAGCTTTCACTTCTGGAGGAGGAGGAGGAGGCAGGTTGAACGCCTACACCCAACTGTTTCGTATACTTTGGGCTAGGCAGCACTGTCCCACTGCCGCTGTCCCCTGTGGACCCTGCATCCACCACATTAACCCAGTGCACAGTGATGGACACGTAACGGCCCTGGCCATGCCTACTGGACCATGCATCTGTTGTGAGATGCACCTTTCCACTCACTGATTGCTTGAGTGCATGGACAATGCGGTCTTTCACATGAAGGTGGAGGGCTGGGATGGCTTTGCGAGAAAAGTGCCGACTGGGTAGGTCATAGTGTGGTACTGCATAGGCCATGAGTTCGCGGAAAGCTTCGCTTTCAACCAACCGGTAGGGCATCATCTCTAACGAGATTAGTTTGGCATTGTGGGCGTTCAAACCCACTGTATGCGAATGAGAGAATGAGTACTTTCTTGTCCTACTCATAGTCTCTGGTAGGGTGAGCTGGACTTGAGAGCTGCATATGGTGGAACTAGAGGTGGACATGGCGGACTGAGAAAGGGTTGATGATGGTGATGGAGTTGGTGTTCTTTCTCATGGCCTAGATTCAGTCTTTCGTAGCAATAATATTGTGATTCCCTGACTGCTTTGGCCTTGCAACGACACCTCAACATTTGCTGCTGGTGGTGTGCTAACCGGTGGGCTTACAGTGGGGGAAACTTTGTAGCATTGCTGACTACCTTCATTGGGAGCAGTTGCACATGTGGTACGTGAGGTTTGGTAGTCCGTCCACGCTTGCAAGTGCATGGTGGTTAAATGTCTAAGCATGCAACTGGTATTCAAATTTCTCAGATTTTTCCCTCGGCTAAAGGTCTTTGCGCACGTCTTACAAATAACCTTTGCCTGATCATTAGGATTTTTTTCAGAAAAGTGCCACACTGCACTCTTCCTACTATGGAAGACATTTTGAGGCCTTGCACGCTGTGCTAATTTGACCGTCTGGCCTAGCTGTCCTGCAACTCTTTTAGTTTTTGTAAGCCGTTTTTGGACTGCTCAGGGCCTGCCAGATAACAGCTGTTGCGATGTCGATGCCTGCTGCATATGCTCCTCCTCCTCTTCTGAGCTATTGGCAGCGGCACCCTCTTCCCCCAAGGGATGCCAATCTGGGTCAACAACTGGGTCATCTATCACCTCCTCTTCAATGTCATGTGCACCTTCCTCTGTGTCACCGTGTATGGTGGTATAGTATGCGGGAAGGGGTACCTGAGTTTCATCAGGGTCAGATTCTGGCTCAGTACACTGCGAGGACAATATAGTGCTCTGAGTGAATGTACCAGCAGATAAATCTAGCAGTGGCTGTGCATCAGTGCACTCCATGTCAGATTCTTCTTGGACTGGGTAATTCACGATTTGACTTGATAACCCAGGCATGGTATGTGAAAAGAACTCCATGGAGTAATCTGTAGTGTGGCCTGCCGCATCCTTTACCTTTGGTAGGGGTGAAGGACACAAGGAAAGGTGTGGTTCCTGACCATGAGCCTCCAATGACGACTCGGTGCTTTTATTTTTTGAAAGCTCAGAAGAGGAGGCGATAGAGCTGGAGGCTGTGTCAGCAATGTAAGCCAAAACTTGCTCCTGAAGCTCCGGCTTTAAAAGCGGTTTACCTACTCCCAGAAAAGGGAGCCTTCGAGGCCTTGTGGAGCCAGACGATGATGCAGGCTCAACACCTCCTGCATTAGGTGCTATTGTTTTTTCCACTACCAGCAGATCCACCACCACCACCACCACCAACACCATCATTACCAGCTGACAACCCCCGCCCACTTCCACGGCCTCTTCCAACACACTTCCTCATTTTTGGGAAAATGTTCCCAAAATACCACCAGCAATATGGTACTGTAAAACAAGATAAAAGGTGTATATAGTATTGGGGAGAATTTGAATCTCCCTACAGACTTGAGGACACTGAACTATTATCTCAGGCACAGTGTAGATTACACCTCAATATAACAGGCTGAAATTGGATGGTGTATAAAATGTTTATATAGGACTGGGGAGAATTTGAATCATCCTACAGACTTGAGGACACTGAACTATTATCTCAGGCCCAGTGTAGATTACACCTCAATATAACAGGCTGAAATTGGATGGTGTATAAAATGTCTATATAGGACTGGGGAGAATTTGAATCTCCCTAGAGATTTTAGCAAGCTGACAATGATGCTATCAGTCCTAAATATGGCTGCAGGCAGCCCAATAAGCAGGACTGCTGCACACAAAAGTTTGGAAAAATGAACGCTTGGTAACTGGGCAAAAAAGAGGATGAAAAGTATTTTTGCTTTTAAAAAAGCAGTTTGCACAGCAGTGTGAAAACAGCACTGCAGCTATCAGGGAGCCTTATAAGGCAGCCTAATAACCAACAGAGCTGATGCACCAAAATATAGCCTCCCCTTGCACTGCACACTAACTGGTGTGTTGTACAGGCAAAATTGCTAACAGCAGAAGCAGTTTTTTGTATCTTCTTCCCTGCCTAACGCTCTCCCTACAGAATCAGCAGCAGCACCTCTCCCTATACTGAGATCGGCAGAAGTAAGATGGCGGTCAGCGTGCACGCCCTTTTATAGCCCCTGTGACACCACACAAAGCAAGCCAATCACTTGCATGCCCTTCTCAAAGATGGTGGTGACTGCTGCCTATGTCATCGCGTTGCCCACAGTGTGCGTCCTCCATCATTGGCTGAAAAAGGGCGCTGAAGCATCATTTGAAACGTGCCATATTCGCCGACCTCGTGGCCGACCTCACGCTATGGTCGGGTTTCGTTTCATGAAACCCGACTTTTGCGAAAGTCGGCGACTTTTGAAATTGACCGACCTGTTTCACTCAACTCTACTGCTCACCTATCCCATACATAATCCAACAATATTTTTAGCCCAGGCAACTCTTTAAAAAAAGTCTGTCCCTGCTATAGAAGCAAAGAACTGTAATGTGTTGCATATATTAAATTATACCTGTAGTTCTTGAAAACTTTTGTTGATCAGTAGACACTGGGTGGTGAGATCATCTACAGTTGTCAAAAAGAAGCTGGAGATGGGTTTATCTGACTGCTTTGCCTTTTTAGCTAAGATCAGCTTTTCTTGGTTCTCCATAAAGATACAAGCAAAGTTCTGTACAGATCCATACCTAATATATGGACTCAATCTTCTCTTCTTCAAGCAGGAGTAAGCAAAGCTGATGGGGAACAGTTTTTGCCCCTTCCAATCCAGAGATCAGTGGTGATCTCAACATCTTGACCCCACTGATCAAAGCTTATGGCATGATCAATGGTCCACTTTACTTGCCATCCTAAAGATTGTATTCTCATATCGATCAGAAATGAAAGTTTCTAAGATGTTCATTATCAATTTGACTCAACTGGAATCTTAAATCCAATGATTCAATTCTTTCATTTCGAGATAATAACTTTAGAAAATAGTTTTTTTAAAGAAATTCACTTTTGTCCTCAAACCTTTACTGTACATCTATGATTTATTATGTTAATTGTGAGAGGCTTCTACCCAACATGTCATGTGTCCCTTATGGCATCAGAATAGACGGATGAATGTTACAATATTACACGCAGATTGTATGCATCATAACTGGGGAGATTGATTAGTTCATACAACAATATTCGATTTTCTTAATTTCTGGGAAGACACACTGTCAGCAGCTGAACATAGGGAAATAAATTATGACAATTCTGTTCATCCGGTAGAGGGACCCGACAGGTTGTATGTATATTGATTGTATTTCTTGTATGTAGATGATGTGGGAAATGGCAGACATGATTTGATTCAAGACAGAGTTATCATAAGCCGTCTTCCAATGAGACCATTCATAACCTATCAGGGTTCAAGCTTAGACATTTGATGTCTGACGATAAGACCCTACACAGCGATAATTCCAAGAAGATACCAGTAAAGGTTTATTTAATAGTAAATCAAGTTCAGATTTAATTTTTTTTATATTTACACTTCTATCACCAAATATCTCCAGAATGATATTAGAATAGTTCCCCTGTTGTTTATATTAATAGCTTTGACCATGTCCACCTCAATAAACATGCCAAGGTGGACGCACACGCCCAGCGTTGCTTCTCTCTTTGCTCCACTAAGGCCTCTTTCACACATCAGGTTTTCGCCGTCAGGAGTGATCCGGCGCTTTTGACAGAAACCGGATCCGGCGAAATGCAATGCCGGATCCGGTTTCCCCCCCATTGACTTGCATTTGCGCCGGATCGCGCCGGATGGCCATGCGTTTCATCCGGTTTTCGCCGGATCCGGCAATGTGTCGCGATCCGGCGTCTGGAAAAAACGGCTACTGTAACGTTTTTTGTCTCCGGCGAAAAAGCCGGACCCGCCGGATCCGGCGCGTCCGGCTTTTTCACACAATGAAAGCCTATGAGCGCCGCAATGCGCCTGATCCGGCGAAAGCCGGATCCGGTGGCCGGATCCGTTTTTTTTGGTCTGAGCATGCTCAGTAGCTCTGCCCACAAGACATATATAAAAGCAAGACAGTGGGACCCACAGCCACACCCAACATGCCACCCAAGAAAGCAACCAAGCGCAGCATGAGAAGGCAGGAGACCACTGCAGCACCATCAGCACCACCACCACCCCAAATGGAGCAGCAAATGGAACATGCTGAGGAGGGGAGTCCAGCAGCAGATGAGAGACGGTAATTATCAAATCCCCCATTCCTCCAAACTAGGGCCATGGAATATCAAGATATTCATTGGCCCTTTGTTTCTCTTTATTCAACAGCCGCCCAAGAGATGCAGCAGCAGCAGCAGCAGAAATGGCATCACTGGCAGCAGCAACAGCAGCAGCAATACCCACAGCCATGGAGTCTGGCCATCAACAGGACAGCACATCTTCTTCTGGGAGCCCTCCCTCGCATCGTCAGCGTTTGACGGTAAGTTTTTATTTCCAAAATCCATCTTCTCTGTAATATATGTCTATTCATTGCCTTTTATTTCAAAACAGGAATCACAAGATGAAGAGGAGCTCCCAGAATAAGAAGGAAGGGGTGGACAGACACCTGGAGTGGGCTCACAATTGGTAAGTTTTTTGCATCAAACGCAGAAACACAACATCACACTACACACAACACATAGAAAACAATGTTCTGCAGACCACACACAGCAAACAAATGCCTACATCCAAAGACATAACATTTTTTGTTTTCTTCTCTAGTCTTCCCAATCTGGTGCTCGGCCAAGAGGTCCTTGCAGTGCCTCCCAGGGTCGTCGGCGACAGCAACGCGGCGGTCACAAGCGTGTAAGTATAAATATTTTTGCTTTGTTTTTTTGCACTTTTTATTTCATTTCTTTTGTGGAGGCTAATTATGTTATTTTTGTCTTTTTCTTTAACAGCCTTCACAGCGTGCTCCCGACTCTGACGGTGAGGATGGAGGACTCGATGTGGACCACCTCATCGATCTCGTCAGAGAAAGGGAGCCGCTCTGGAATATGGCTGACCGCCGCCACGCTGACCTGATCATTACCCGACGACTCTGGGAGGAAATCTGTTCTCTCCTTGTGGGCCGCTGGGAGGACCTCGATGTTTGGGCCCAGATTAAAGAGCGTAAGTATATACAGTACCGGTTGCTTGATGTAAACCAGTGTTTCCCGAACTCCAGTCCTCGTGGTCCCCACGGATCATGTGTTCAGGATTTCTATTTACTATGGAAATCCTGAAAACATGACCCCTGGGGACCATGAGGACTGGAGTTTGTGAAACACTGATGTTGTATACTAACCACTCCTTTCTCGTTTCAGGGAACAGAATTGTGAATCGGTGAGGGATCGTTTCAAGAAGGAGTTCAATAAAGAGATGCGGGCCCCGAGTGGATCTGGAGGACGCAGGAGCAAGTACAAGTACGCACAAGCCCTGTCGTTCCTCCGGGAAACAATGGTCACTAGAAGGTAAATATTACACACCACATGTGAAAAAAAATGTTAGATGTAACTTTTTTTTTTCAGCCAGGGCCATACCATGTCAGTATTTTAATTGTTTTTTTTTCTCTTTATTCCACAGCACGGTGAGCAGCACTCGGGAGCCTGCACGATTGGACCCTTCTGAGGCGATCCCTGAGGAGACCGGCACCGAGGGACACTTCGACCGCCCCGGTACATCTGCACCTTCCCAGCCTTCCCACACATTCGACCCATCTGTCCCATCCACCAGCACAGGAGCATCGTGGCCGCCTACATTACATGAAGCTGCTGGTGAGGAGATCGCTTTCCCTTTACCCCACCCTTCTGCCCCTGCCACCTCTAGTACACCTGCGGGTACTGGGCGACAGCGGCAGAGGGGTCAGGAAAAGAGTTATGCACAAGAGTTCTTGCATCTGAATGCATCTTTCCAGAACTGTCTAAAAGTCTTGTCAGAGCAAATCTCCGCAGGCTTTCAGCAGATCAACTCCAGCATTCTGGAGGTGAAGACACTTCTGCAAACCATGCATTCAGAAGCAAGATCTTCGCCAAACCACACCTTTTTCAGGTCTGTTGTGGAGCGCATGGCAACACTATCTCCTACCCAGCAGATGCATGTAATGCATTCGTGCCACGGTGCTCTACAGCAGGTTACCTCCCAACCTCCACCTCCCACCACTGTAGTTCCTCCACCTGCACCCCCTCCAGCCACTTTCCATCCTCCCCCTCCTATTACATCTGCACCCCCTCCAGCCACTTTCCATCCTCCCCCTCCTATTACATCTGCACCCCCTCCAGCCACTTTCCATCCTCCCCCTCCTATTACATACCAGCAACCTCACCAGTACCAGCAACCTCCCCAGTACCAGATATCTCCCCACTTCCAGCAACCTGCCCCGTACCAAACTCCTTCCCCGTACCAAACTCCTTCCCCGTACCAAACTCCTTCCCCATACAACTTTCCATCAACATCATCTGCTCCTACAGTCCCTGCCCAACCCTCCACTCCACCGCCCACCACCTCTTCTGCCTCCCACATGTCCACCCATTCTGTAGCTTTTTCCACACCTTCACCTCTAACTGTTCCTTCCCCACCACGATCCCAGTCCTCTCTCCACACACCCAGTGTCGAAGTGTCCCGCAGCCCCTCCAGCAGTATTTCCACCCCACACTACACAGATTTGTAATGTGTGTTTTTTAATAAAAATGCCCATTGGGTTTAAAACCTTTATTAAAAAAGTTTTTTGCACTTTAAAAACATTTTACAAAAAAAAAATAAATTTTAAATAAAAGTTAAATTATCGTTTCATAATGGTTGTCTGTCATTTCTTTCTGCGGCGAACTATGTTTAAAAAAAAGGTTAAATACAGGGTATTTCAAAGGTAAAAAGGTATTCAAAACCAGGTATATAACTGTGGGTAAATTTTAGCTTTTTGCCACAGTTGTGTTCCTGGTTGTGTTTGAAGCAAAGTATTTCACCTAAAAAGTTGTGTTTATTGTTGGTGATTTCCTAACAATGTACACAACTTTTGTTAAAAGATGAAATACTTTGCATAAAACACAACCAGGTACACACCTGTGGCCTAAAGCTAAAAATAGTAAGACCATGACAAGATAGCCAACTTTGGTTGGCAAAGGTATATACTGTTGGTCCAGAAGGTACACAAGTTTGGTTAGGGCACAAATCTCTCACACTCTGTCATCCTGCCAGTGTACTCTGCCTTGAGGTGACATAAAGTATAGTGCAAAATTGTCCCTCATTACTGAAACCGTCACAGAACTTCTAGTGGTAATATTTCCAATGACAACATCCATCTTCGCCAGTAACTTGCTCTTCTCTCCAACCTGCACTTTCTTCTCTACAACCTGTCAAAGAAGGGCTGTAGGAACATGCTATATATAGTTTTCCAGTAGCCAATCCCGTTCGGAAGGCCACAAGGGTCAATTTTAAAAACCGGATCCGGCGTAATCCGTCGAAAAACGGATAGAAAAACGGATGAACCGGATGAGACGGATCCGGTTTTGTCTGTCAAGAACAAGACGGATCCGGCAGAAAACCGGATCCGGCACATCAGGTTTTACAAAACATTTGCCGGATCCGGCATTCCGGCACGACGCCGGATCGCGCCTGACGCCGAAAACCTGATGTGTGAAAGTAGCCTAAGCTGGCCAAATGATGATTGGCGGTGCATCCATCTTGCTTCTTCTAAAGCTGCCCACCTTTTCTGGTTGTCAGAGGAGATGCTGAGCAACCACAAATTCCGTAATGCCACCTCACCCTCCTATCACTTGCTTATCCTCTTCAGTGACATTTCTCCCTTTCTTAGTTGGCTTCTTCACACCAGAATTTAAATTTTGCTCTAAATTGTGGGAGGCGCCATTAATACATTTGGTAAGCGAATGTGATGTAATCTGCAGTGCTTGAGAATGTGGTACACAACTGTGGCACTGTGGTCTTCTGACTCTGTAAGCTGTGAATATTCACCTTCAATATCTGTGGGTGCACCCGAACACGTAAAATGTGTGGGGGCAACAGATGATGAGGTAGGTAATAAGGATCGGGCAGTTTGAATTCAGTTTATGGATCTTTTCAATCTCCGAGAGGCAGTGGTGGACTTGGAAAAAAGAGGGCTTCTGTGCAAGAACCATATGTGGGCCCTCTATGAGTCTGTGATAAAAGTTGCTTGCTGCTTTGGAGGTGGTAAAGACCCCATTGATAAGTCCACCCCATTCCAGGAGGTAAGCCGCTGTCATAGATGTCTGCCAGTGGCTTTTCCCCATGGAGAACACGTGAAGACTCAGCAAAGCCCAGCATTAATATTTACTGTAGAGAGAAAGCTGTTGTCCAAAAAAGATTGTTCATCCAAAAGCTATCGCATGGGAATGGCCATCATAAGCTCCATCTCAACATCGTCTACTACTCAAAGGCGAAATGAAGTAACAATGAATCTCTATGTTCTCTGCACATTTCTACAAGATTAATGGGTGAAGGAAAGGTTGAAGATTTCACCTATTCCAGGCCTCATATGGTTCTGCCAAGATTTTTTTTGGATAAAAAGCTTAGCTTTTAAGATTATGTGACAAAATACAAATATTTCATTTTCATTCTATATTAAAGGAAAAGCCCCCACGGTTCAATCATTTGGTCAATCTGAAAGTTCAATCTTAAAGGGGGTTTTTCAAGCTGTAATTTAAGGAGCCTAGAGGCAGCTAAAGAGCACCAGGGGGTAAGTAAGGCTCATGTTCTCATTTTTAGATAGAGCAAGTTTGTGGAGTTTTAAAAAAAAAACCTGGAAAACCTCTTTAACGCTTTATTCGCACATCAGTATTTTTTTCCATATTTCATCAGTATTTCTATGCCAAAACCAGGAGAAGCTCCGAAACACAGAACAGGAGTCAATCTTTCAATTATTGTTTTTGTATGTAAGTTCCACTCCTGGTAGTTAGCTGGTCCATTCCTGCCCCATAAATTATAGTCTTTTTTGCCCAGGAGAGGTGACATATCAGGAAATGGACCCAGCTTTTGAAGGAAGCCTTGACATGGCAGATGGGCTCACATATATTGGCCAATCTATGCACTAAGGACTTTCTTTTCTACTGTATTTTTCATGGCAATTTTGCAGATGAATATTTCATATATACTTTATATAGAGCTTTTTTTTTATCTTTTCTTCCCTATTTTCTATGGCAGTAATGCAGTTTCAATGTTCTAGAATAATCATTCTTGGTAATTCATGGTGCAACCGTGACCGTTTTCCACTCCTTGTTTGTGCATACAGATACTGATGGAAAATAGTGGTGTGTGAATAACCCCTTTATCTGATTTAATTCCAGCTTGGCTAGAGCTATTCTTGGTATCAATTTGATGGATGTCATACAAACTGATCCTACCAATTTATAGTCAATATCTCGAAGTGAAAGACCATAAATATCAGAACAGTGGGGTCTAATACTCAACCAATCCACCCAATATCTCTTTGAAGGGGTTGCAACAGTCAGCGAGTATTGTCGCCACTTGTGCTCTGTACCTTTGCGGAACATACGGGGTATTGCAGTATTGTTTCAGTCACAGCAATATTCTGATCCCCAAAAAACCCTAAAAGCAGAAGCAGCACTTTATTTATCCACCTTGGGTCCACCACTCTGTCATTGCCATTTCCTTGGTCTATGTCATTTGTCAGCAGAGGGGACGTCATATGGACAGTGCTGCAGCCAATCACTGAGCGTAGCAGTGGGTGACATCTACAGAATTGCTGCGCTCAGTGATTGGCTTCATCTCTGTAGACTTGATGTCACCAATGCAGCCAAACAGCACAGACCGGGGCTGTCGGTGGTGGACGAATATCGTGGAACCCAGGGAGGGTAAATATAGTGCAGTTCTTGTTTTACAATGAACGGAGCTTATGGGGAAACATTTTCAGGGATAAACCCTTTTACTTATATCAAGAGCATCAAGAAATAACATCAAACTGGTAAATTATATTTTCCCCTCCTGGAACAAGTGTCCTAATATCTCTTTTTGTCCAATATATTTCTCAGTACATCTGAGATTTATTGTGGAAATTCATGTCAGTGCTACGAGAGTGATAGATATATAAACGCGCCTTGTGAGGAATGATCCCTTCATGGCGTCCTGTTAATCTGTTTGCAATAACTTCAACGTAAAGCAAGGCATGACAAGGAGAAGTAATTGATGATGCTCTACATTACATGCTGAGTCATCAGTGTTCCTTGGTAGGCACATAGCGGGCACACCTCACTGTCTTCCTGTTGACATCCATCAAGATAGGCGTAAAACTAAAGTTTCTTCAGGATGAACTTTAGGTGACTGTCAGTTTTTTTCAATGACTTTCATATCTTTTATTAATGGTCCTGTATGCCGTTCCTTTCCCACTGACTACCATACAGGCTGTGGCATAACTAGAGTCTGGGCCCTGGTACAAAATTTAGACCTGACCTGGGTCCCTACCTGCATGTTGGCCAGATGTATGGGCTTTTATAGCATTCTAGATCCTATTAAGACATGCATGTACCCCCTTCCATGTAATCCTGGCTGCATCTGTAATAATCTCCCCAACACTGGCTCCTTCCTGTAATAATATCCCCCATCTTTTACCCCCTCCCAGAATCATGCCTCCTTTCCAGGGTTCCATGAAATAACAATGTCCCTTATCCTGGACCCCACCTGGTCTAATATCCCTCATCCTGAGCTGATTCCAGTTATAATGTCCCCCATCCTGGTACAATGCCCTCCATCCTGGTCATCTTCCTGGTATATTGACCCCAATCCTGGGCCCCACCTGGTCTGATATTCCCCATCCTGAGCTGATTCCAGTTATAATGTCCCCTATCCTGGTACAATGTTCTCCATCATCGGCATATTCCTGGTATAATGCCCCACATCCTGGGCCCCTTCAGTTCCTCTCCAGCGCATTTTAAAAAGAAATGATTATTCTTACTTACCCCTGCTTCCATGGCATACAGCATCCTTCTCTATGAAACACAAAAAGAAAGCACAGAATAACAAATGTGCGAAAATACCCTGCAGTAAAAAATATGACAATAATCAGTAAGTGCTGGTAAAAAAATGACAACAAATACAGGGTATTTAGTCGATATGTTTTTTTGCAAAAAAGTGTATACCAAGCCACTCCACCTCGCCAAGGTAACCTTCCTAGTGCCCATACTAGGAAGCACCTGTTTTAATCCTGTTCATTTAGACACTGTTCATATGTTCAGGTTTTAAATACGTTAGATAGGGACTGCTCCATTAAGGGTTATCTTGATGAGGTGGAGTGGCTTGGGATACACTTTTTTGCAAAAAAAACGTATCGACTAAATACCCTGTATTTGTTGTCATCTTTTTACCAGCACTTGCTGATTATTGTCATATTTTTTACTGCAGGGTATTTTTGCGCATTTGTTATTCTGTGCTTTCTTTCTGTGTTTCAGTCAGTGGGTGGTGTGAACACTGTCCGACCGACTTGTTCACATTTGTGCATGTCACATATGTTTTTAAAGCATCCTTCTCTATGGCTGACACAGAAGCCATCAGCTGACTTCAATTTGTCAACGGGAGCAGTCTATGAAGTCACTGCAATGCGCTGACCATCATGAGAAGGCCAACATTTGCTGCTGGTCTCTGATTCCCCGGGAGCTTGCGCCACAATACATTTCAGCTGATTGTGTGCTTGAGGATGCACATCCATGTGAAATTGGCACTGTTATCGCTGGTCCCCTCCTTCATGGGCCGGTCTAGGTTACGCCCCTGCATATAGGCATCAAATATTTTATACACCAAACCGTCTGTTACCTGTTCCGTTTCTTCCATGACCTCTGCTGTGTGTCAGACGTCTCCTAGCCGCCTGTGGATTCCATGGTATTTGAACTTTCTTGTTACTCTGGAGTTTTTTCTGCTACCTGTCTGTGTCTCCATGATGCCTCCTGTCTACCTGTGGCTTTCAATCCTTGAGTCTCCACTCTGCTTGAATTGTTCAGTAACTCTGCAATCTGTCTAAGGTCTTCAGTAACTTTGTAATCTGCCTTTGGTCTCTTGGATGTCTCCCACCTGCCAGTGGTTTCTAGCTTCCTGCCTGCTTGCCTGTTGTCTCCTGGATGTCTCCCACCTGCCAGCAGTTTCCACCATACCATCTTCTTGTCTCTTGGGACCTGGATTTCTTCTGCCTGCAGCGCTTTCCAGCACCCTGGCTGATTGCCTGAGGTCTCCTTCCTGCCATCGGTTTCCAAAATCCCACCTACTATCTTGCAGTTTCCTGCATGTTTTCTGCCTGCCAGAGGTTGCCAGCATCTCACCTGCTTGCATGTGGTCTCCTGGATATCTCTCACCTGCCAATAATTTTCTGCAACTCGCCTGCTTACCTGTGGTCTTCTTGGCATCTCTCTCCTGTTAGTTGTTTCCAGAATCCTACCTGCTGTTCTGTGGTCTCCTGCCTGCTAGTGGTTTCCGGCATCCCACCTGCTTTCCTGTACTTTCCTGAACATCTCCCAGCTGCCAACATTTTATAGCATTCTGCCTGCTTGCCTGTGATTTCCTGAATATTTTCTGCTTGCCTGTGGTTTCCAACATCCCAGCTACTTGATTGTAGTCTCCTGAATGTTTCCCACCTGCATGTCTGTGGTTTCCAGTACTTTATTACCACCTGCGGTTTCCAGAACGTTTCCCACCTGCTTGCGGTTTCCAGGTCGTTATTAAAACTTTTAGTTTACCTTATATGTGTTCGCCTTTTTCCCTATGGTTTCCTGGATGTCTCCTGTTTTCCTGTGCTTTCTAGCATTCCACCGGTCTACCTACAGTTTTCAGTCCCTCAGCTTTCCATGTTCTGTGTGCTCCACCTAGTTGCTACACCGAGCCTTGGACTGAGATGATCCACCTTACCTAGTGAACCCGCATTATGTAACAGGTAATTTTGTGTTGCTCATCTCAGAATATGTTGAACCAAAAGCAAAGTTAAGAACGGACACATCTATTTACGTGATCAAGCCACACTTATGTATGTAATGTCTGAGCAAGTTGTTATATTTTACATATCACATTATAGGGGGCATGGGTCTAAGTTTAGGGGTGGTGCGAATAATTTCATGTGTCTGTACTAGGACAAATGACCTATATTAACATATTTCATATTTCCTATGTTCTGAGAGCCCTACATCCTGATATGTTATCGTGTTAAGGAAATGTATGGTAAAACTTACAGGTTTATTGTCATGATGTGTCTGCAGGAGCTCACTGCTCCCCTGCCTCCCAACTTTCTTCTTGCCAGGGACAGTGGACTAATCACGAATGACAGTTTAGACCAGATGTGTGGCCAAGTCACCAGCCTAAACTTTGCGGTCTTCCTTGTTTCAAGCAGAGGCAACTTTGTTTTTACAATATCAGAGGAACATAGGAGCCAGATCTAGCAATTTGGACAGCTTCAGAGCGGCGCTTGCAAGCGCTATATCTTGGAGCTTAAAAGCACTGCGCTCCCTGCCTAGGAAACCAGAAAATGCTGATAGAAAGGGCAGGTGCAGACGACCGTATTTTCGGTCCCAGTGTAATTCAACAAAACATTGGATCGCACTCGACCAATGTTAGTCTATGGGGCCGTGAACATGCCCGATTGTTCCCTCGGACAGAATCTGTTGGAGGAAAAAATCTCAACATGCACGAGTTTGAGCCAAATAAAGGCCATGCAATTCAATGAGTCCATAAAAATCATCGGACTGCACTTGGGTGACATCTGAGTGCAGTCCATTTTTCCACAGATTGACAGAATGGAGAAGGTGGAGAAAGTTTTTTTCTCTGTCTTCTCCTCATCTGAGAAAATCAGATCACACTACGATCAAACTCCGATGAGGGTTTGATCAGAGTGTGATTTGCATAATCAACACGATTCTCTTGGATGTGAGACTACACGGTCGTCTGCACTAGCTAAACAGACAGCCACTAACTAAGGTAACAAGCAGTCAAGCACTAGACAGTTGAAATAAGAGATATTTAACAAAGAGTAAATTGCAAACTTACTCTGAAAATTTATCATTTCTGACGATTAAAAAACACAGAACGTATCTACATCAAAAGAAGTGCATTCATATAAAGGTGGTAACATAAAACCATATTTGCATAAATCCTTTTTTTTTTTGTTTTGTTTCAAATGAAAACTCTTGAAACTCAACGAATCCATTGAAAAATAATTTTTGCTAGACACGAGTGACCTCGAAAATCATGTGTGCACCACTCTAATGCCGTAATATCCTAGAGAAATGGATGTACTTCTGCATAATTTAATAGGTAGAGAGATTTCAAGAGTGAATTTAACTGAGCATGCTGAACAACTATGACCCTGTCCTTAATTAATCTAGAACAATGCAGCACAAACAATAGGAAGAGAAAAAGAGAACATTTCATCATTTCAAAAGACTCAAATTTCAGAATTCTGAAACTTCCAATTTGTTTAACTTCTGTGGCCGTTGGTTCGACTTAAAGGGGTTGTTGAAGCAAACATTGCACCCACCCACAGGGTAGGATGCCTATCAATCTCAAGGATCATCGTCCTAAAATCTTTCCATTAAAGGAATGTGTCATCAGAAAATTACCTATTGTGTAAATATTTACATATTTACAAATAGTTACATAAATAAAAATTAATGATGTTTGATTTTTATTTTTTCCAAATAAATAAATATATATATATATCGATTTTCACACTGGCCACAAAGTCTAATGCTAGACTCTTTATTTCTTGCTGTTACCGATGACTTTTCAGCAGTCTCATTATCATCGCAGACAGGATTAAAATTTTAGCTCTGTAAAGGGTAGATAGCACAAAATGTGCTATTTACAATAGAAGATGTAACAGCTCACCTCCTGCCTCTTCTTTCACAATGTATGTGATAGATAGATGATAAATAGATAATAGATAGATAGATAATAGATATAAAGATAATAGATAGATAGATAATAGATAGATAGATAGATGATAGATATAAAGATAATAGATAGATAGATAGATGATAGATAGATAATAGATAGATAATAAATAGATAGATAGAGATAGATAAATAATAAATAGAAAATAGATAGATAATAGATAGATCGATAGATAGATAGATAATAGATAAATATATGATAGATAGATAATAGATAGATAGATAGATAGATAGATAGATAGATAGATAGACACTAGTGCACATTCAGTAGTGAGTAGAGGTCTGCGATGCTGTAATCAGCAGATTCGCCCAGTACACCAGTGGAGTAACACCAGCATATCTGACCATCACGCTTGCATTCCCAGGTGGCGGTTTTGCTTCCCTCCGCTGTACTGTAACTGTACTGTTATTTACTGTTTCACATTCCCAATTTGTCTTCATTTTTCGGTAAACACAATATTCCTTGTGACACATTGATTCACACTTTTCACGGAGAGCGCACAACTCAGTCACACGTCCCTCGTATTTAGCGCAGCAAATAACAGTGTTGGCTTTGTTTTCTGCCTACACTTTAAATTAAAAAGACGTTAGAAAAAGTGGGGGAAAGTAGCACTTTTCCAGACAGAGAACACTTTTCAGCTAGGCAATTACGGCCGTTTGTTACATCGTCTACTTATTCATTAAACTGTACTCATAATGAACAGTTTTCGCCAAAAGCTGCCACCTCTTTTGTTTCCGACGTAGAAACCATTATGCAAATTAATATCCCAACAGGTTTTTGTTTCTCAGAGCTAATATTACTTCTTACCGCACAGTCAAATCAGAACCGCCTCAATATTAGAAAATCTGCTCTGCTTATACAATGTTCTTTTTGTGAATATTCCACGTAATAATGATAATTATTAGGGCAGGTTTTACGTGAGCGGAAAATATAAGCACCCAGCCGTCAGCGTCTAAACTCTTGTCCTACCAACGATAGAACACTCTGTAACTTTTCTGCGTCTGCACCATAAAGCTCCCATCTTACCATTTTTTCTCCTTCTTGCATTTTAAATGGAAGCTGTTAATAAAAAAGCCCATTCAGCCATAAGGCTCGCACATCAATACCCGGCACTGCCGCCGGCACTCGGATTGGAACGTTCAGCTGCATGTATTTCTATGTAGCCGCACGCTCCGGTCCAGAGTCCCGGCGGCAGTGCCGGGTATTGATGTGCGAGACTCGAGCGAGTTTCTCACATGTCTGACCCCGGCCTAAAGCTAACAATAGCCAACCCAGCAAAAAAGGTTATAGATGTCAAATGATGGAACGTTTTTTTTCTGAAGGAAAAGTTAGAAAGAAAGAAAATAAGGGAAGAAAGAAAGATAAAAATGAAAAAAAGGAAAGAAAGAAAATAAGAAAAAGAAAGAAAGAAAGAAAGAAAGAGGAATGAAGAAAAGAGAGAAGGAAAAGAAAAGATGGAAGGAAGGAAGAAGGGAAGGAAGAAATGCAAGAAAGAAGGAAAAGAAATAAAGAAATAAGGGAATGAAAGACATAAGGAAAAGAAAAAAAAGAAATAAAGAAAGAGTAAGGAAGGAAAAGAAAGAAAGAAAGAGAAAGAAAGAGAAAGAAAGAAAGAAAGAAAGAAAAAAAGAAAGAGAAAAGACAAGACTTTAGCTGGAAGGCTCGTCTGTGTAATGTGTTTGAGAGCCTCCCGTGTTTTCCCCAATACTTTATGTTGGAGCAGAGAAGGATCTGTCCTGTTGGATTCCACTTGCTGATCCATTTTTTCTCCTTAGATCAGCAGCAGCAGCAGTTTCTGATTTTGGCAGCGGCTCTCACAAAGAGAACACATGATCTCTCAGCCGAGTTGTGTGTTCCTGTATACAGGGGAGTCTATGTGGAGGGAGCGGTGGACCATGTGCAATGTACTCTGTATTTATTTTACTCACTTATACAGTGCCATTAATTCCGCAGCGCATTACAGACATTATCATCGCTGTCCCCATTGGGGCTCACAATCAGTCTGTGGAGTGCGGGAGGTAACCGGAGAACCTGGAGGAAACCCACGCAAACATGGTGTCATGTCGGACGCTATTCACACCACAGCGTCCGGCAGGCAGCGGTAGTTCCATCTCCGTCCACTATAGCCTCAGTGGCGCCGGCTTGATTTTACTCAGGTTATCTGGGGTCAATCTAGCTGGAAATCAGGTGGGATGTTTGGTCACACCCATGGTCTTTAAATAGTCGTGCTGGCCTGTGGGTGTCGCCGATTATAGCTTGTGTTTTATGCCAAGTGGTTCCGGTCAGGAGAGGAGGTGTTGGAGAGAGAAATTCATATCTGGTGTCATATGATCCGTTGTTACCTTTTCGTCTTCCTATATTTGTGCTTTGTTTTGCCCTGTTCACATTACAGTATTGTCCTGTGTGTTTGCGGCGCGGTGTGGTTTGAGTTCTCCCTGTCTGTCATTACTGTGTGGGCTTTGGTGGTTTGACAACTCACTGGGTGGAGGGTTCAGCTTAGGGCTGAGCAGGAGATAAGGAAAGGCTGGAGGCTCAGGCATTTGCACCATTAGAAAAAACCCTGGGTTGAGGGTCAGACAGGGTTTTCCCTAGTTTGAGGGACTCCGCAGGGGCCCCGGGTATGTCAGCCTCCTTTGACCTAAGCCCCGCATAACACATGGGGAGAACATACAAACTCCTTGCAGATGTCGTCCTTGGTGGGATTTGAACCCAGGACCCCAATGCTGCAAAGCAACAGTGCTAACCACTGAGCCACCTGATGCCCATACTTTGTATGAGAGCCTTTGGCTGTGCAAAGGATTTAATAGAATGAGTATCACTACTTTTATTATTTTTTTACTTATTTCACCATTTTTCAGAATCATTTTTATTTTGCTGAAAAAAAAACCCTTAAATAATCAGCAAATATCCATGGAATTCCGCAAAGTAACTAAACAGTTAACAAGTTTCCCTTTATCTGTTAGGAACACTCTGGAATAGGACACAAGCACAATCCTATATTAATGCGAGACTAATGGAAGCCATTGACCTACAGTTCCCGGCACATAATTAAGCACAGATGGACAAGTGGAGAATGTGGAAATAATAAACAAATATACGTGATCATTCACACTGCGGCCGCAGCGCATCGGATGATATTATTTATTGTATTGTTTACCAGACAAGGTAGTTGGAGCGGGAGGATTCGGCTCTCCGGTAAACAAACAGATGACTGTAATGGGAAACTGAGCAGTAAAGTAAATGAGCCTTGATGAGCCAAATGGTCTCCTCACACTCCCCCAAAACTGTGTCACCATCATATTTTCTTATTTGTGCTATGTAAATAATGAGAAACAACAACCCTAATAAGGCTAATCATTGCCTTTAACAGGCAGCTGCTACAGAAATTTATGGAGCCGTTCAGGTCTGGCCGGGTCTCCTCGTAATTCAGAAAAATTCAATTAACGTGTTCTTGCATCTAGAACACCGGTGATCCGATGATGTACAGTAACTGTCATGATGGCTCCACACAACAGCTGAATCCTTCTAAGCTCTATGTAGAAACAGACTTTTTTTTTCTCTGAATGAGTCATCATTAGAACTACAATTCTACTCACTGCAAGGTCCCTGGCAGTCTAGCTCCACCTCCTCTACAACTTCTGACTGATCTGCTCCCAGGCCATTATAGAGAAATTACATAACGTAAAGTTATGTAATAAATAGTAACTATGAAAATAAGCAACTTTGTATATTATTAGAGAAATCAGCTTCTTTCTCCTCCCAGACTGATATTTTACTCTTAATTAATTGGTAGAATCTGTAAAATCTTGATTCAGTGAAGGCAAATTTTGCCATTAACACATTCACGACCTTTCACATACATTTACGTCAACGATCGAGTCCCTGTCTCTGATGCCTGCTCACACGCTGAGCCCACATCTTTCCCAGCACATGATGGCTGATTTAATCAGTCATCATGTGTCTTTAAACCACTTAAATAATAAAAATAAATAATTAAATAATAAAATGAAACATACATGTTTGGTATCTGTGTACTCGTACTGTCCTGGAGAATCATATTACCTGGTCAGTTTTACCATGTAAAGGAACCTGGTGGTGAATAAAAAAAAAAAACTATTGTGGAATTGTACTTTTTTTTTTTTTTTGCAATTTTTACAGTTTGAATTTTTTTCCCATTTTCCAATGTAACACATAATAAAATGAATGGTGTCATTCAAAAGTACAACTTGTCCCACGGAAGACAAATCCTCATATGGCTATGTGGTTGGAAAAATAAAAAATAATGTATGGCTTTTGGAATAAGGGGAGAAAAAAACGAAAATGGAAAATGGTCTCAAAGGGGTTTATGAGATACGAGGGGCTGCTGAAAAGTGTTTGGCTTCATGATCTTTTTTGTTTCTATGGTAACGAATGTCACATCACATGAAAAGCCTTATGTGTCTAATATATGTTTTCAAAATTTTGTGTTTTTACCTTAAGGCGACAGTGTTCTACGTACGCGGGAAAGCAAAATGGCTGAGTGTAATGCGATATTCACAGCACATAAGAGCAGAGGAGCGATAAAATTCTTGTTTCTGCAAGGAAATTCCGCGAAGGGTATTCATGGTGATATGTCGTAGACATCGGGGGATCAATACCCTTCATATTCTACAGTTAAGAACTGAGCTGCCAAACTTAAATCGGGCCACTTCATGACCAATGATGAGGAACGTCCTAGACGACCAAGAGTGGTTGTTGTTCCAGAGATCGTCGATGCTGTGCACAATCTCATACTGGACAATCTGCAAATTTCAGCTAAAGCAATAGCGGACATCATGGGGATTTACCATGAACGTGTTTGTGTAATTATCCATCAACATTTGGACATGAAGACATGCTATCTGCAAAGTGGGTCCCCAAATGTTTGACAACAGAACAGAAAAGAATGCGAGTGAAAACTTCCCGGTCTCTTTGTCAGCATTTCCAGACTGATGAGAACTTCCTGGATCGACTGGTCCCTACGGATGAGACCTGGATTTATTTGTATGACAGTAAAACCAAGGAGCAGTCAAAAGAGTTGAGGCACAGCGGTTCTCTTCGTCCAAAGAAGTTCAGGGTGCACAAATCAGCCACGAAGGTGATGGTATGGTATCTGTGTCCTGGGGTAAGGAGGGCGTGCTGCTAGTGGACTACCTTCAAAAGGGTTCCACCATCAAAGCAAGCTATTACATTGAACTTTTGGACCAATTGAAGGTAGCTCTAAAGGCCAAAAGACGTGTCAAGTGGTCCAAAGGAATCTTGTTCCTACAAAGCAACGCCTCCCCTCGCACTGCACAAGCGACCAAGGCAAAACTAGTGGAGCTGGGCTCCCAGCTGGTTGACCACCCACCTTATTCACCAGATTCTGCTCCCTCCAAATATCATCTGTTTCCAAATCTGAAGAAACACCTCAAGGGTACCAAATTTCACACCATTTCTGATGCCATGACTGTTACGGATGCTTGGTTTGAGGCACAACCAAAATCCTTCATTTTGCAAGGCTTACAGAACTTGGAATACCGATGTAAGAAGTGTGTTGACATCAGCAGCCCATCGTATATGATGAAAGTTGTAGTTTATATCAAATTCTGGCCAGAAAATGTCTTATTTTGCATGTGTCTTGTCAAGTAATTCCCCTCCTACAGGTGCTGTTCGCTGGGGTCTAACCTTTGGGAGCCCCTAACGATCTTCAGAATGGGGCTCAATATTATCCTGTTTGAATGGAGCAATAGGTGAGCATGCACCCCACCATTCATGGTCTTTTGGATTGCCGGTGACAGCGGGTCAAATTATAGTATTGCATCATTACAGCCCAAAAGAACTTGCTCTTCAATTAAAAATAAA
The DNA here is from genome assembly GCF_039654945.1 of Dendrobates tinctorius. Lineage (NCBI taxonomy): Eukaryota > Metazoa > Chordata > Amphibia > Anura > Dendrobatidae > Dendrobates > Dendrobates tinctorius. Next base: position 15,006,085 of record NW_027361695.1, read on the forward strand.
CAAAATAATAATTTAAAAAACATTTACAATCTCCAACATTATACACTTGCATAATAAATGTAATAGTTTAATGGTTACTACACATAAATATAACAGCGTTACATATACAGTCCATATTTCTGCAACCAACGCCTCGATTGGTGGTGTGCAAATTACTCTGGTCAAGTAGGATTTCTATCTGAGCATCCTGCTCTGTTGAAGTGTTTAAAAATCACTTGGTCACCTTGTTTTCTAAAGCTCGGAGGGTCTCGAGTCTTTCACTCAAGGATTTGAAAGCATCATGATTGCCTGAGAAGCCGTGTTTCACAAAATCGTTCATACATCCTATTCAGTGCAAAGAGTTCTTGTAGACATCTCTCTGTCTCTATTTGTTCTTTCCTAAAAATATACTAAAACCAGGAAGAATGTTAGAACCATGTTTTTTTTGTCAAGGATGGGAGTAAAGCTCATGGTACCAGAACTGCAAACAGAGCATGAACCCCAGTGCAAAGTCTGTAGAATGGTCCCCACCTAACATTCAAAAAACTGTTATCTTCTTACTTGGGAAAGGCATTGTTGATGAGCGAACGTGCTGGGATAACGTCTTATCGGAGCATGTTCAGGCGTTATCTGAGTATCTTGTAGTGCTCGTATATTGTGTTCCAGTCCTCGCGGTTACATGATTTGTGGCTGATAGACAGCCTCAACAATTGTGAGGATTGCCTGTTTGCTAGGGAATCCACACGTGTTCAGGCTGTCTAACAGTCGCAAATCATGCAACCGCAGGGACTCAAACGTAATATACGAGCACACCCAAGATACTCTGATAACAATCTAGCATGCTTGGATAAGACGTTAGCTGTAGCGATGAGCGAGTGTGCTCATTACTCGAGTTTTCTGAGCATGCTTGGGTGTCCTCCGAGTATTTTGGCGTGCTCGGAGATTATGTTTAAGTCCCCGCAGCTTCATGATTTGCAGCTACAAGACAGCCTAAATACATGTATGGATTCCCTAACAAACAGGCAATCCCTGCATGTATTCAGGCTGTCTAGCAGCCGCAAATCATGCAGCTGCGGGTACTCAAACATAATCTCCGAACACGCCCAAAATACTCGGAGGACACCCAAGCATGCTGAGAAAACTTTAGTAATGAGCACACTCGCTCATCACTCATAGGTAGAGTTGAGCGAAATGGGTCGGTCAATTTCAAAAGTCGCCGACTTTCGCAAAAGTCGGGTTTCATGAAACAAAACCCGACCATAGCGTGAGGTCGGCGACCATGGCGCCAAAGTCGCGTTTCAAATGATGCTTCAGCGCCCTTTTTCAGCCAATGATGGAGGACGCACACTGTGGGCAAAGCGATGACATAGGCAGCAGTCACAACCATCTTTGAGAAGGGCATGCAAGTGATTGGCTGGCTTTGTGTGGCGACACAGGGGCTATAAAAGGGCGTGCACGCCGACCGCCATCTTACTTCTGCCGATCTCAGAATAGGGAGAGCTGCTGCTGATGATTCTGTAGGGAGAGCGTTAGGCAGGGAAGAAGAACAAAAAACTGCTTCTGCTGCTAGCGATTTTGCCTGTAAGACACACCAGTTAGTGAGCAGTGACAGGGGAGGCTATATTTTGGTGGATCAGCTCTGTTGGTTATTAGGCTGCCTTATAAGGCTCCCTGATAGCTGCATTGCTGTTTGCACACTGCTGTGTAAACTGCTTTTTTAAAAGCAAAAATACTTTTCTTCCTCGTTTTTGCACAGTTACCAAGCGTTCATTTTTCCACCCTTTTGTGTGTGTGCAGCAGTCCTGCTTATTAGGCTGCCTGCTGCCATACTTGGGACTGAGGCCGGTTTCACATTAGCGCTTTTTCAGCGCACGCACGGCCGGGGGTAGCTCCGCCCCCGAGCCGGCTCTCTGCCCGGCGTGCCCGCCCCTTGCTTGTAGCGCTGCCTACTAGCGGACAGCGGCGCCTGCGATCGGCGCACCCTATCTTTAGCATAGGGTGCGCAGATCGTGCGCAGGCCGTGCGCTAGTTGCGCTTTGACCTGCGCTGCGCACTTTTGACGGTGCGCCGTGCGCGCCAAAATGTTTGATTTTGGCGCGCACGGCGCACCGTCAAAAGTGCGCAGCGCAGGTCAAAGCGCAACTAGCGCACGGCCTGCGCACGATCTGCGCACCCTATGCTAAAGATAGGGTGCGCCGATTGCAGGCGCCGCTGTCCGCTAGTAGGCAGCGCTACAAGCAAGGGGCGGGCACGCCGGGCAGAGAGCCGGCTCGGGGGCGGAGCTACCCCCGGCCGTGCGTGCGCTGAAAAAGCGCTAATGTGAAACCGGCCTGAGAGCATCATTGTCAGCTTGCTAAAATCTCTAGTGAGATTCAAATTCTCCCCAGTCCTATATAGACATTTTATACACCATCCAACTTCAGCCTGTTATATTGAGGTGTAATCTACACTGGGCCAAGTTTATGGTCACAGTAGTACCAATAGATGAGATATAAAAAAAAAAGGAACAATCTCACCGGTTTGTGCAGACGGAGAGGAGTCTCCAGGGATGCTCTGTATACACACAGGAAGATCACGATGGGGGGACAATACCCTGTCAAATCCCTACAAAAACTAGCAATCATCTGATCCCCAAACTCCCGCCCTGACAAGGGCAGTCCACAGCTCACCCTATTGGTACTACTGTGACCATAAACTTATTTGGTCTAGTTATTAATATATATATATATGCAATTGGCTATGGCATTATGTGCTAATTGTTAATTATGCTGTATCCTCTATATAAATTGTTGCTTGATATGGAATAGTAGCAACATTGGATATCTGTATGATGCATTTAGGTGGTCTCTTTTCCCTTTAGGGATTACCCACTGAATTGGCATCCTTTTTAATCACTTTTTGGTGACACATATTGGTTGGTTCTTTTAATTTACATATTAAAAGTTATGTTTTAATTCCACCTATTGCTATATACATAAACTTTTTTGGGGGTGAGATTTGTCTGTCAATTTTGACAGAAATTGGCTTTTTTGCTGTATTTGTCGAATCCATACTGTGCCTGAGACCGTCTGAGTCTGCCTCCTGATTACAGATGAGTGGTGTTTGAGTGGAACTGTTGGCCAAGTTCAAATTCTAGCTGTTTTGGGCGGAGTTAGATCCGTTCGTCGAACTACAACACTTTGATTAAAATTCGGCTGTTCAAGTTTCCGTTCGAGAACGTTTCGTTAAACGAAAGCGTATCTTTTTTTCACATTAATAATGGTTTTCAATGATAATAGACAGTTTTAGGGCATAGTAGCGGTGTCTGGTAGCCAGCGGTGTAGTACACCTGTGAAGGAGCTACACCATGTGTGTTTCTGATAATTTTTTACCTCATATTGTCCTGAAAAACCTTTTGGGCCTAGTAAATGTGTCTGCTACTCAGAAGAGGAGCCCACCCGTGAACCGAGCTATGCCGCCTGTTTATGAAAGAACCAGTTTTTTACTGCATTTACACCACTTAATACTTTGGGCCTAGTAACTGTGTATGCTACTCAGCAGAGTTGGCCACCCGTGAACCAAGCTATGCCGCCTGTTTATGTAAGAACTGTGTGCTACTCAGCAGAGGAGCCCAGCTGTTAAGCAAGCTACAGCACCTGTGGTTTGAACACTTAATTTTTTCACATTCTTTCTGGAATGCCGTTTAGGCCTAATTCTGGAATTATGGCTGACCTGCACTTACTGGTAAATGTTTGTTCGCGGGGAAGAATTGTAATCCCAAATCCCCATCACTAACAGGGTTCAGCGTGTTATCCGCACCTGTAAGCGATACACGCTGGTCCTTTCATTGTAGCACGCGTGCAGCCCCGGACATGTAAGGGCATAACAGACCTGTTATTGGCCGATCTCGCATGCCAGAGCCTCGCGTGTCCCTCTACTAAGCTGGACTCGGACCGTGGGGGCATGCCTGAGTCTCAACCGTAAATGGAATTAAGCTTGCAATCTGTGCAGCTTTTTTGTGCATGGCATGGTTGAGGTTGCCAGTGTTGAGTCCAATTAAGCCGCAGGCTCCACTCCTGGTGGTGCCCTTCTGGACATTCCTTTAAGGTTCAGCTATGCAACCATACTGCCCCCGGAAACCAAACACTTTTCCTGACAGTGACATTCTGGTCAAAGAGCGCGATGACATCACGTCTGTACGCCCTGTGCCTAAACAGTCCAAGTGCAGAGAGATGGAAGATGGGGATGACGAGGAGTCCAGAGTACAGGGATTCCCTAGCGAGGAGACTTATTTAATTGTTTTAAAGGTTGTGAGAAATTTTTGGGGAGCACGATACTCTGGAGAATGATATCTGGGGCCCACCATACACTGGAGCAATCCAAAGGTGGACATCAGTCACTGGAGCAGCATTTACAGGGCCCATTATACACTAGAGCATTAGAAATGGGGCCCATTATATATGGAGCATTATTTGGGCCCATAAGACAGTGGAACTTCATCCATGGGGACCAACATATACTGTAGCATTATGTGGAGCTCATCATATACTGTATGGAACATTATATGGGACCAATGATTCTGTATGGAGAAATAGATGGGCCTCATTACTCTGTATGGCGCACTATGCGGTGTCCATAATACTGTATGGAGTAATATACTGTCTGTTTTTGGAGCTATTGGAGAATTTAAAATGAATATCAGTCATGTGATGTAAGAAGTGAAGTATTTTTCATTGCACTATACCGCTATTTCTCTGCCATATCAGAGGATCATGAATTGTGTCATGTGTTAAAGGAGCCCAGTGACACTCTTTGGCCCTAGGCCCACGAAAATCTGGAGCCAGCCCTACCCCCCACAACTTTAGCCAAATAACCCCCAGTTTTCAATGCCTAACTATTATTATAAAGTAAATTAAGGTTGACAAGCTTAAGGAATAAGAATTGATGTTTTTGGCATTAAAATGGGCACTGTAGGTGTGTTTCCTGTCCTCCACCCCCTGCCGACTTTTCTTCCCCATTGACATACATTGGGTTTCGTGTTTCAGTCGGACTTCGACTTTTCACAATAATCGGCCGATTTCGTTCGACCAGACTATTGCGAAAGTCGGGTTTCGTGAAACCCGACTAGACCCAAAAAAAGGCAAAGTCGCTCATCTCTACTCATAGAGATCTATTGTGCCCTCTTTATAGCTCCAACCTTGATTCCAATTTCTTCAAATTGTCCATGACTGTAATTTACTTAAACAGTGACCCAGGGGGTGTGAAGACAATGGGGCAAGGATATTGGCATTGTTAGAATCATTTTGGTTCCAGCTTTAGGGTCATATGTTCCAATTTCTAATATCCTCCGCTGATCATCAAAACTGGGGAACCTGTGCATGCTCAATAGTTACTCCATTTTCTAAAGGATTGCTGGAGATAGGCACATACTGTACTAGGCTATTTTCAGCAGTGCTATAGAAAATGTATGGAATGGTAGTCGAGCATGCACACTGACGATCCATTTAAATAATCAATGGGAGCTAAACATTTGGACCCCAAATAGCTAGACGTTATCAGTTATCCTCTACTTATCCTTTTAACTTAAGGATATATCACTATATCTTCTACTCAGCCTTATAACTTGCTCTTACTTTAATACTCAAATTTAGTTTCATGGTAAACTGCATCTTTTCTATTAACCAGATGTCCTGGATGTTGCACCAGTACAAAAATAATGTGTTCACGATGATCATGTGTCCCAATGGCTGACTACAACTTTTTCATTTAATCCCATTGACAGAGATGTGTAATATCCATTTACTTGCCATGCCATCTTCCTTTACTAATATTTGTGAAAGAATGGCTTAGCTCAGTGAACTTGAACATGCCACTAAGGGTACTGAGTGCAGATGTGCATAATCCATAAAAAACACCAATGCTCTGCTGACTCCATAACTGCAAAGTCCAAACCTCCTCAGGCATTAAGATCAACTCAAACTCTGCTCCTGGACCTTCAAGGTATTTTCAACCATGGCCGAGCATCTGCATACAGCCTTACATCACCAAGCACAATGCCAAGCGCCGGATGGAGTGATGTAAATCTCTCACCACTTGGCTCTAGAACAGTGGAAGTGTATTCTATGCAGTCAGTGATGGATCACACTTCTATATCTGGTATCTGATGTCTGGGTTTAGTTAATGCCAAGAAAACATTACCCGAAGTTTGTTGGAAGAGGGCTTGTTTTTCAGGGTGTTCGGATTCGTTCCAAGAAAGGGAAATCTAGGATAACTGTATGTTTCCAACTTTATGGAAACATTCGGGATGGCCCTTTTCAGTTCCAGCATGACTATACTCCAGTGTGTGACGCAAGATCAATACATTAGAGTCAGTAATGAGCGGTTATAGAGGAGCGCTTAGGAAGCAACCCAGGGGCAGACTAGGATGTCAGGTCTCTACCACAGCTCCAGCCAAAAACCTCCAATGGAGGATAGGAGCAATGAGAATGTGGAAAACGGTCTTAGGAGCGCAGTAAAGAGACTCAGACAAGAGATGGGGTTAAACCACAATGCATTTCGACGGAGGATCCGTCTTCATCAGGTGGATTTTCCACCTGATGAAGACGGATCCTCCATCGAAACGTGATGTGGTTTAGCCCCATCTCTCATCTGAGTCTCTTTCCTGCACTCCTAAGACCGTTTTCCACATTCTCATTGCAAGATCAATACAGGCCTGGTTGAGTAAGTGTGGTATGGAAGAACATGACAGGCACACACCAAGCCCTAACCTCAACCCTAATGTACAACTTTGGTATGAACTAGAACATAAATTTGAGCTGGACCTCTCCTCCAATATCAATGTCTAATCTCCCAAGTGATGGGCAACTGGTGAGTGGGCAAATGTTCCCACAGACACCTCTAGAATCTTGTAGAAAGTCTTCCCAGAAGAGGTGAAACTGTCTTAGCTGTGGCGCCCCTGAGGCTCAGTCACCACAGAGGTACTGCACCTTCTCCTCAGGTGTAGTGCCCCACCATCCAGGTAAGGTGGGAACTCCTTGCTACACTACAACACCTGCATCCCACACACAGGATAGTTCAGCAGGGCCACATTGCAGCTTCAGGCTCAGGGTAGCAGAGCACCCTCCGTGGAACCCTGCTTCGTAACACGAGATGTGCTGGGAGGTGGGTGGAGTTAGTATAAAAGAAGGGGAAAGATAGGAATTACAGTTCAGTCTGAGGTCAGTCTCACAGGAGGGTGAGAGGGAAGGAAGTCACTCAGACAGGAGTGAGGATCCCTGGAAGAAGGGATGGAGGAAGGATTGCTGCAGCTGCCTCAGTGACCTGAGCCAGCTGGCACGGGAAGGAAAGGGAGAAGGAGAGATGTAGAACTGTAACCTAAGTTTCCATAGGAAGAGAAAGACAAGTACGGAACGAAGGAGAGAGAACAGAGAGGAGTTCTGGGTTGAGAGAGTACTGTTGTGAACTCATTTTCTGCTCCACCAGTTGAGAGTTCTCCTTCCGTTCTCCCTCTGGTGGTGAAAGGAGGTAGTGAGGTTAGTTTAATTGGTAGTGATCTGCCACCTGATGAGGAGGATAACGATTGGATCTCTGGAGTATCAGACTGGATATAAGACAGCCGACGCCCTATGCTGGTGCTGGTGATTCAGTCTGCTTCTCAGGTCTTGGACTTCAGCTCTGTTCCAGTATTCTCAAGCTAAGTTTGTTTTTGATAATGTTCACACTTGCTCTTGTTGGTCAATTCAGTTTTTTGTGTAGTCAGCCAGCCCCGGCTAGGGCTGTGCTGAATATCCATTCTTATTGATCTGTATTTGCCAATTTTTTTGTCCCTTATTAGATTGGCCTCTTTTTGCTCTGTCTCAGAATATTTCAGAGTGCTGATATAGTGGGAGAAGTCTAGTGACTTCAGGGTTAATTTTGCTATCAGAAGTGTTGGACATTATTTTGATAGGGTTTTGGCAGATTGCAGACAGTGTCTTTCCTTTCCTGTCCTTTCTAGTTAGTTTGGTCCCATCGTTTGCTCAGCCTTTTTTCCTGCCTGTGTTTGTGTTTTCATCTTGCTTCACCATCAATACATGTGGGGGGGCTGTCTTTCCTTTGGGGTCTGCTCTGGGGCAGTTAGTTTTCCCCTTTTCTTGCTTTAGGTTTATTTAGCTCTCCGGTTGTGACGAGGCGTCTAGGTTCATTGTAGGTACGCTCCACGACTGCTGCTAGTTGTGTGGTTAAGATCAGGGAACTGCATCTGCATAGTTACCAACCTCTCTGGTTTTCTGGGACTTAGCTTTTGTTGTCCTCCTTGGTGACCCATTCATAACAGAGTACCCTGCCTGTAGGTTCTCAGCGCAAGGCCGAGGCCCGGTCCCCGAGGTTGTATGGACACTTATGGTTCTGCAGCAGACACCAGTGGAGTAGTTGGCTGTAAATGCACTACTCCCATCCAAGACTTGGGACACAACAGCAACTGAATAGAGAGCCGGGATCCAGGAGGTCCCCGAGCAGGCTACAGCTGTCTGTCATGCAAGTGAGAGCTCTAGGAACATCTAGAAGGAGGCATTCCAGGGTAACTAAGTACTGGAGTGCATCACCATTAAGGCGCATTGGCGGAGTCGTTCAGGAAGGCACATGTTGGCGGAGTGTTGGCGGGAAGAGCCCTATCTTGCCTGGAGGTTGGTTGAGTCTCTGCCCCGGAGGACACGGTACTGAGGCGGGCACCTGTGTGCACTACGAACTGAGAGTAAAGCCTTGGAACTACAACCGCAGGTGTCTTCCATTCATTCTGCGCCGGCACACTCAGCCCTGCTACATCTGGGCACCAGTGTCTACACTGCCCTGGGACTACAGCTCCACCTGTGGGGAGCTTTACCATCTATGCTGCGCACACCATCAGTCCCAGAGGATCTGCCCGCAGTGTCGGCCTAATATCATACTTGCCGTACACCACAGGTGGCGTCACGAACTATCCATATAAACTACATCACAAACCACCATTTTATTAGGCGCCCAGCACAGACCGGGTCACCGCTGCTGTGACACATCCCCCTGACACCGGCCCGGTACCGAGTACCCCACAGCCCTGGGACGGGGGCGACCCATTAGCTACAAAAGCGAACCACATTCATATTAATGCTGATGGATTTAGCTTGGTAGGTCCTAATAACTCATGTAGGTGTAATGTGTAGGTGTTACTTTTGTCCCGTATAATGAGTCTTTGATATATGGCATTGTCTAGCAAGTGATATAATAGCCATATATGATGGAGATACCCTTTATACATTTCTAGTAATAAAAATAAAGGGCATTTCAAAAAGTCCCATTCCATTTCTAATTGTTTTCATGTCTACTATGATCTGTTTCATGAAAGAACCTATTACTTTACGTTCTATATAAGGCAGGTTCTGACTTGAAAACAAAGAATTTTATATCAACCGATGAAAGTCTATTATTGCGCAAAGAAGGGACAAGACAGTACACGATGAATTTATAATTGTCTCGCTCGTCATCTACGCAGAAATTTTGTTACCGTAAGTTGAAAAATTAGAGAAAGTCGGAACATGAAATCTCAAGTTGATTTCTAAACAAAAATCGGATAACAGCAGCTATGCCCATTGTCTTGTTGCCACACTTATCGTCTCTGGATTTTCTAATACACAGACCCTCATGTGGAGAATGATGAGGCAATACCTTGGAATACAATCTGGAGATCGCTGCACCATTCTTTCCTGATTGCTTCAAAAACAACTTATCACATCTTGCACTGCTTCTGGACTTTCTAATACACACATTCACAGGTGGAGAGTGATAAGGCAATCCTTTGAAGACACAATCTACAGATTGTTTCACTATTTTACCTTGATTGCCTAAAAAAAATGGTCAGAAGTTGTTATGGAAAATTTCAACCACAGAATCTCAAAAAGACTCACATAAAAAAAAACTGAAAGTGTCGAGTAAAAGTTTTGTATGACTTTAAAAGTCATGTGCACAAACAAATTGAAACAATATGGTGTGTATTTTTGAAAATAGTTTTAAGGAATAAAACCTTGTAAAAGTGTTTTATGTGTCCTCAGTGATGGCCCTCAAGATGTAAAATTGTAAGGAGAATTCAGGCACCTGGTAGCTAGAGATGATGAAATCTTTTGAGTTTCAGAACACTGGCTCAAACTAATGATGTCATTGTCAGAAATAACATCGTCCACCTATCGTATATACTCATGTATAAGCCGAGTATTTTAGCACTTTTTTGTGCTGAAAACGCCCCCCCTCGGCTTATACACGAGTCATTGTGCCAGAAGTCAGCAGGGTAGGGGTAGCGGAGGAGTAGCGGGTAACAGGAGGCAGGAGCCGGTGGCTGTGGCTTTAACTGTGCCACTGCTAAAGAGAAATGAATATTCACTGCGCTGACAATGAATATTCATTTCTCTTATAGCGTGCACAGTTACAGCCGCAGTCGCTGGCTTCCAGCAGCTGTAAAAAAAGCAAACTCCTACTTACCTTTCCTGTGCGCCCTCGCAGCATCCTGTTCTGGCTTCCAGCAGCTCCTGCGGTGGAGCAATCACGTGTCCCCGGTAAGTGGAGAGAGGTGAATATTCATTACCTTAATGAGTGGGGACACGCGATTGCTTGGCAGCTAGAGCTGCTGGAAGCCGGCACAGGATGCTGCGAGGGCACGCAAGGAACGTAAGTAGGAGGTTTTTTATGCTTTTCTCATGGGGGGCCATGCATTCAAGGATAGGGATGAGGAACCATGCATACAAGGATAGGGATGAGGAGCCATGCATACCAAGACAGGGATGAGGAGCCATGCAGGCAAGGATGGGGATAAGGAGCCATGCTTACCAGGTCAGGGATGAGGAGCCATGCATACAAGGATAGGGGTAAGGACTGGGAGCCATGCATACAAGGATAACGATGGGGGGACAATGCATACCCGGCTTATAGTTGAGTCAATACGTTTTCCCAGTATTCCGTGGCCAAATTAGGTGCCTCAGCTTATACTCTGGTCGGCTTATACTCAAATTTATACAGTATGTCTTAGACAAGTGATGTGTAATATATTCCATAATGCCCTCTGCATCTTACTTGCTAATATACTTGCCAGAAGCAAAGGAGGCCTGTATTTGGTCATATTACTGCCTAGAGGGATAATGCCGGTGGTGGTGGTGCGTCTGCTGCTGCTAGTAGCTGTGGTATCGATTTTTATATTTAACACTATTCCATCCATTGCCATGTTTTCTTTTACCATACATTTTGTACAACACAATAATGAACTTTTGAAAATCATTTCAACCCCCAAAAATTCCTTCCTTGCCAAAGACGCAACAAGAAACACTAGGTAGTTAGGTACATGTGCGAGAAGCAAAATGTGGCTGTAGGTCGCAGTAGACAGTAGTTATGGCATGTACAGTTGTCAAATTGGACTAGTAAAGCAGATGTGTGAAAACAGACATTAACAGTTAAGTGTCTACTTTTTTTAAATCCTTTTTTAACATTTTTTTTAAAGCAAAGTTCTACCCTCTCCACAAAAATGACATGATTAGAAATGCTAGGTAGGTACACAACCAAAAAGGCAGCACTTGCAACAAAGCGTTGTATTGATGTGGCATGCGCAAATATAAAATGTAACTAGTAAAACAGGTATGAAAAAAATTAAATAGTTTCTAGTCCTGGGGTTTCTTTTCCTCTATCATTCCCTGCCAAGTACGGACTGAGGCTGAAATTCAGCCCTGGCATTTGAAATCACACAGGCCCATGTTGTCCCCATCCCCAAGAACCAGATAGGATATATCACTAATATTACCCTGGATGGAGGAAAGCAAGATTTACTACAAGACCAATATTTGTAATGATACCCATGCCCTGCTGGAGTAAGTGGCGGAGTCAGCGACCTGTGCTCCGTCACAACTCTTAATAGTATGGGTATCTTGAGAATGCCGATTCTGTTAGCAATGTAGCAGTCAAGGCAGTCCACGACCAGACAGGCCCTTCTGGCATTTGCCAGAATTGCCAGATGACCAGTCCACCCCTGTTCCCTACTATATGATATGATTTTCAAGGCAATTGGAGGTTTTGTACTACTTGTAATTCATGGCAAATCAATTTAAAAAAAAACAATTGTAGAAGCTGGTAAGTTGAGTTTGAGTTTCAAACATCTGCTCATCTCTACTGTCTTCCTATCTGTGTATTTCTGGTAGCATGTAACGTCCAGACACCAAGAGCATAGATATGAGGATTGCAGAGGTAGCATTCTCTTGACTTGCTCTGGTTACAGGAGGGGGCTAATACTCTTTCTGTCAGTTGAGAACACAAGACTTTTATGAATAGGTCCTGTTAGATGGAAAACCCATTTCATGGGTACCCAGAAGCTTGAAGTTAAGCCTTTTTTAGACACCCAGCCTATGGATGCATGACTACCTGCTGCCAAGGATATACTGTTACTGGATATAGGTAACTTTTGGGTTTCTGGATGCTATGGGAGGCAACAAGAATCTTCTTTACTTCGGTTGGAGTATGCAAATACAGGGTAATAGCAGCACACTGATTATTTTGCCCCAGTTGCTTCTGCTCTGTAAATTTAAGAAACAAGGCTACTTTAACTGGTTGTACCAAGATTGTTGTCTAGGGTTTACAGCGGCAGAGAGGAGCTAGAAGACCACAGCATCTGATTATTTCTGACTAGAAACACTTCACCTTCTTATTAAACTGTATAGATTTATTTTGGCAGTGCTGGGATTAATCTTCTCTGTTGAGAGCTCCTGTAAGCTTTCATGTGTTAAGGCTCTCAGCTGTTCACTGTTAACCACTCCCATCTCCAATAAAATCAGGGCCCTGGCTAGCACTCATTGCCAGAGCTAGGTTATGCTGCATGGCTGGAGGATGTTGTTGGTTATTGTAGTGTAGGGTAGAGCAGGTTTGCAGGATGCAGTGACGAGACACTAGACGAATGGTGGTTTACGAAATTACTTTTATCTAACTTTAGCCGCTGGGCTTGGCTGAACAAAACAAGAATTAAGAACAAATCAAACAGTCCACGCAGGGACTCAACAATCTTAACCAAATATAATGCCACTTAATCTTCCAGGGACTACTGGTTTCGGTAGCATGGCCGCGTAGAGGTCGCTGAGGCAGCTGTCCTGAAGTCTCGCTACCCCGGGTAGGAATGGGGCTCAACAGGCCCTGAAGAAAGTGATGATGGAGGGGCGCAACAGGCCCTGAAGACAGCGATGCCGGTGGGGCGCAACAGGCCCTGAAGAAAGTGATGCCGTTGGGGCACAACAGGCCCTGAAGAAAGTGATGGCGGTGGGGCGCAACAGGCCCTGAAGAAAGCGATGCCGTTGGGGCACAACAGGCCCTGAAGAAAGCAATGCCATTGGGGCGCAACAGACCCTGAAGAAAGCGATGCCGGCGGGGCGCAACAGGCCCTGAAGAAAGCGATGCCGGCGGGGCGCAACAGGCTCTGAAGAAAGCAATGCCGGTGGGGCGCAACAGGCCCTGAAGAAAACGATGATGGTGGCGCGCGGTGATGATGCAGTTCTCCAGATGACCTGTAGCCATCTTTTATCAAGGAGTCTCTCCCAAAGCCGGGGCAGCGGGCCTTTTATCTCACCTGTGACGAGGTAGCGTATCTTCAGGCCGGTGACGGCCGGGTCGGCGTGATGGGGGAAGGCTGGGGGGAAGTGTCCAGGCCTCTGTGACCTGGTTACGTGTACTCATGGCCACAACCTGAGGTAAAGTTCCTCTCCCACCAAGGCGGGGGGCAGCGGGGATGATTCTCTCAGAACGGGGGCGGGGAGCAGTCTCTGGTAACAGTCTCTCAGGTCTCTCTAGTCAGTCACTGCGCAGCTTTCTCCTCTCAGGCTCCTCTCCGTGCCCCTGCAAGTCACCCTGCTTCCTGCCTTCTCTCTGGCTCTCTCCCAACTGCCACTGCCGCGCGTCCCCTGCTCCTTTTACCCTAGCCTCGCCCCCTGTCGCCCTGACAACTTCCGTCGCATGTCTCCCTTTGTAATCCTCCTGATGTGATTCCTTCAATAACCCTGATGTCGGTCCCCCTGGTCCCGGCCCAAACTCTATATGGGGGCCCTCCTTCCCACATTCCCCCACCCTGTAAGCTTGCCAGTCCTCGGGCGAGGGCGTCATTCTATTGAGATTGGCCTGTAAGGGTGTCGATATTCGTTGCCATACGAACTGGTCTTGTTCATACCGTTCGGGGGGTTTGCCGGCTGTTGACCGCTCGGAGCGTCTAAGTTCTACTGGGGTGAAATCTTCTGGGGTGGTGGACATTGGGGGGCTGCAGGATGCAGGTGGGTTAATTGGGTCAACTGGTTCATTATTGAATGGAGGGCCTTTGGGGTTTGGAGGGACATCCTCGTCGTCCGAGTCCCAGCATCTGGACTCCGGTTCGGATGTCAACAGGATGGGTTCCAGTTGTTTCGGGTCAGTGGAAATACACGGGCGTAACATATTACGATGCACAAAACGGGTGGGCAGTGTTTCATCCTGCTCGGGCCGTATTTCGTACACAGGTCCTTCTGGGTGGATACGGCGTAATACCCGATAAGGACTCTCTTCCCAATGTGGCTCCAGTTTGTTCTGGGGGCGTTGAACCAGTACCAGCACACGGTCTCTGCTTTGGAGATGAGGGGGGGAAGTTGTATTCTTTCCTGGGTGTTCCCAGTCTTGGAGTTTGGTATGTACAATTCGGTGAAGAGTTTGCAGCCTGTGGCGATGATTTCGGACCCAGGACGACACTCCGGTCCAGGGCTGAGGCTCTTCAGGGTCCAACTCTACCTCCGTGATTCCTTTACCCTCTCGTCCAAACAGCAGCAAATAAGGCGTATAGCCCGTAACTCAATGTACCCGGTTATTATAAACCCATACTAGTTCAGAAACATATTCAGGCCAATGAGCTTTCTTGTCACTCTCCAGAGTACGCAGCATTTGAATCAATGTCCGATTAAATCGTTCACAAGCCCCATTTCCTTGCGGGTGATATGGTGTGGTCCAGGATTTGTCAATCCCATAGAGATGATGTAGTTCCTCCATAACTTTCCCCAAAAAACATGCTCCCTGGTCGGAATGTATACGTTGAGGACAGCCGTACACTTGTATAAAGTTTCTGCAAATTGCGGAGGCGGCTGACTCCGTGGTCTGGTCTCGAGTAGGGGTGACCACAGCGAACTTGGTGAAATGATCCACCATAACGAGGCAGTGTTCGTATCCCTGGAATGCGGGACCAATGGTCAGATAATCCACCATCAGAAGCTCAAGGGGTGCTGAAGTCACGATAGTCTGTGTTGCGGCTCTCTGAGCGGGCGGTTTGACCAATTCACATAAGCGGCAGTTACGGCAAATTTCATCCACAACAGCCGACAACCGTGGGTGATAAACTTTCTGTTGTAGCCATTGCAAAGTCTTTTTAACTCCAAAGTGGGCCCCTTTTTCGTGAGCCTCTTGAACCAGTTTGTGTAGTTGAGCTCCAGGCGTAACCACCTGCCACACAGTCGTTGAGGTTGTTTGCGACGTGAATTTACGGTACAGTAGTCCCTTTCGGATAATCAGTCTCTCCCATTGTCGCAGCATTAGCGACAGGTCTTGGGTCAAAGTTTGCCGTTGAGTACCAGTGGGTAATTGGCAAGCGGCGACCCATGTCCGGAGAAGTCCAATTTCTTCATCTTCTTGTTGTTGTTGTATCCACTTATCCCGAGATTGTTCCAGGATGCCCCTGTGGGCCTCTGGGGAAGATACTTTTGAATCAACATTAGTGAGCACGGCAGTGGTGAGAGCGAACGGTATTTCTTCTCCTTCTAATTCTTTGTCTCGATTCGGTCCGGGAGTTGTATGTCGAATCCTGGAGAGGGCATCTGCATGGACATTCTCGGCCCCTCTTTTGTAGATAATCTTATAATTGTACTTCGCCATCCGGGCCACCCATCGTTGCTCCAAAGCCCCCAACTTGGCGTTTTCCAGATGTGCCAGTGGGTTGTTGTCAGTTCGCACTACCACCTCGGAGCCCGCTAGGTACTCTGCGAATCTCTCCGTCATAGCCCACACCACTGTGAGGAGCTCGAGCTTAAAAGAGCTGTAATTGTCAGGGTTACGCTCAGAGTCATGGAGTGAGCGACTTCCATATGCGATCACTCTCTCCCGGCCATCCTGAACCTGTGACAACACAGCCCCCAGCCCGTGAAGACTCCCGTCAGTGTGCAGGATGAACGGCTGAGAGAAATCCACATAAGCCAACACTGGGGCATCCGAAAGTGCAGCCTTGAGGTCTCGGAAGGCCTCTTCTTGAGGGTGTTGCCACTGGATTTTTCACCCATTGGCCCCAGCGGGAGCCCCCTTCAGCAGGTCATGCAGGGCTCGAGCTCGACATGCAAAATTCTTTACGAAGCGACGGTAATATCCAGCTAACCCCAGAAAAGCCCGCACGTCTTTCACCGTCTCGGGGGTAGGCCATTTCTGGATAGCAGCAATCTTCTCCCGGGATGGCCTCACACCCTCTGCCGAAACGACATGACCCAGATACTCAATCTGAGAGCAAAATAGGTGGCATTTCTGAGGCTTCACCTTCAACCCGTAAGTTTGCAGCCAGCTGAGTACCTGTCCCAACTGCTTCAGGTGGTCCTCGAAGGAGGCGGCATAGACAATGATGTCGTCCAGGTAGATCAACGTGGCCTCAAAATTAAGATCCCCTAGACATCGCTCCATCAATCGCTGAAAGGTCCTGGGGGTGTTGGCCAGCCCGAATGGCATCCAATTAAACTCAAACAGTCCCATGGGCATTATGAACGCCGTCTTAGCTCTGTCCTCTTCTGACATGGGCACCTGCCAGTACCCACTGGCCAAGTCCAGGGTCGAAAAATATGTTGCCTTGCCCAATGCAGACAGAGACTCTTCTATGCGGGGCAATGGGTATGAGTCTTTAATAGTGCAAGCATTCAGTTTACGATAATCCACACAGAATCGTAGTGTACCATCTTTCTTCCGGACCAACACGATGGGGGCGGCCCAGGGGCTTTGACTTTCCCGTATCACCCCTTTTTGCAGCATTTGAGCCAGCAAAGTTTTCACCTCTTGATAGAGTTGTGGCGGAATCTGTCGATATAGTTCTCGGATAGGGGCCGCTCCTGCTGTGGGGATCTCATGAGTGATGGCGGTGGTACACCCAAAGTCGTCCTCATGGCTAGCAAATACTTCATGGTACTGTCCCAGCAATGCTTTTACTTGTGAAAGTTGAGCTGCAGTTAGTCCAGAAAGCTCGGCCCACATCTGCTCCAAGAAATTTCGTCCCTTCTCTTGTGTCGAGACTTCGTGGGCTCGTAAGGTTCATATTGTTACCTCCCAAGGATCCTCGGGGTGTACTTGTAATTGAACCGCAGGAGCGGGCAGCACTTCTTCTAAAGGCTTTACTAGTTTAGCCAGTACACTCCGTGCTTTCAGAATGGTATCTCGGTCTTCAAGGTTAACGCAGCGTACCAGGATGGTTCCTTTTTGCACCGTAGCAAGGGAACGGGCCACCAGTATGCCAGAAGGCAAGTGCTCTGAGTGACACGGCTCCACCTGCACCTCAACGCCCTCCAAAGGTATCGGGGCCCGAATTGGCAGGGCCACCACTGTCTGTCCTGGAGGCAGCACAAGCAGGGGTGCCGCTGACGCGATGACCTTGCCCAGAGCCTCACCCTCCTGGCAGTCCCGATGCACCCGCGCACCTCGCACCAGCTGCTGGAATACCTGTCCCTGAGCTGTGCGAGAACCCCACTGCTTCAGTGTCCTTTGTGTGGGATCATTAAGCAACAGGTTACCAAACTCTTTTAAAATATTCATGCCTAGGGTGACGGGGTGTCGTCGATCAGCTTCTCCTTGAGTCAGCACCACCCCTCTGCGGCCAAGTGGTTTACCGCACAACGTCACCTGCACCCACACTACCCCGGCAACTGGGACCGGCAGTTGGTTGGCGGCTACTAGTCTAATCATGGGCCCCCACCGAGGCCTTGCTGCCTCCGGAAAGTTTCGTTGAAAGTACGCTGCAGGCATAGTGGATACTTGTGACCCAGTGTCCACCAGACACCGGACGGCCCGGCCCTCTACTTCTGCCCAAACTACCGGACACTTTGCTTCCAAATCTTTGGGACTTCCACCACCCCTAGTTGTGGTTTTCGGCTCCGAGCGGCGTCTCCCCAGCCCGGAGCCCTTTAGTTTAAGGCCTCTTTCACACTTCCGTTTTTTACAATCAGTCACAATCCGCCAGGTTTTGAAAAAAAACGGATCCTCAAAATTTTTTTCCCATTGACTTGCATTAATGGCGGATTGTGACGGATTGCTGTCCGTTGCATCCGTTTTTTGTGAGGATCCGCCAAAAGTTGCTGTCCGTCACCATCCTCAAAAATTTGAAAACGGAGCTTGTAATTTCTTTCTGGGTGCCGGACCAAAAAAAAAAAAAATTCTCTCTCTCTCTCTCTCTCTCTCTCTCTCTCTCTCTCTCTCTCTCTCTCTCTCTCTCTCTCTCTCTCTCTCTCTCTCTCTCTCTCTCTCTCTCTCTCTCTCTCTCTCTCTCTCTCTCTCTCTCTCTCTCTCTCTCTCTCTCTCTCTCTCTCTCTTTTTTCCCGGCCAGCGATTCCTTTAAATTTCTTCATTTTCAGGATCCGTCTAAAAACGGATCCTGTGCCATCCGTTCACATCAGTTGAGAACGGATCCGCTTGTCCGCCTTTTTGGCGGATTATAACTGATGCAAAAAACTGAAGTGTGAAAGAGGCCTTAATGGCCGCCGGGGTGGGTATCTCCCATGCCGTGGACACTCTCAGGCGAAGTGGCCTGGTTCTCCACACTCATAACACCGGGCCGGTATAGACTGATCACCCTGCGGAGAATGTGACCCCCAGGGACCAGGATTAACGCTAGGTAGTCCAGTCACCGGTTCGGTTCTTCTCTATACTTCAGCCAACTCGCTCTTAATGTTTTTCAATTCTCTCTTCATCTCCTCCACCCACTGAGGTTCCTCAAAGGTGTTCGAGGAGGCCTCCACACCTCGGACCTTCCCCATGGGGACCGCCATCCCTTGCTCTTGCTGCCGTACCCGTGCCTGACTTCCCACTTCTGAAAAGTCTACTTGGGGATTCATTCTGATCTGTTCCCGTAATGCAAGTGGATCTCGCAGTCCAGTCACCAGTAGGTCACGTAGGGTAAAGTCAACAGGTCCTACCCCTACCCCGTCTTTTCTTTCAATAGCCGTATGTAATTCTTGGAGTACATTCATATACTGAGTAATCGTCTCCCCCTCTGCCTGCATCCGACTAAACAGATGGGTCCTTAACTCTCCCACATTAGTGGGATCCCCGTGGGTCTGTTCCACTATCTGCAACACCTTTTCAAAAGTGTTGCGGTGCCCCGGAGGTTTCAACATCACTGACCTCCGCACCTAACCGTCTAGAGCCATGAGTGCCACTTCAGTTTCCAGGTCAGGGGTCATTGGGTGCATCCGAAAGAGCCCCCGCATTCACTCTGTCCAGCTCATAGCATAGTATTGGAGCCGGAGAATCTAGGCAGGTTGTTCAGCATGGCCCCCAATGAAATGCTAGTACGGGGGCCCTCATTATCTACAGAGTTTATAGCTTCCCCCTGACCTGGGCCACCACCGTCCATGCTCGGAGACTGCATCCTGCCGACTACGCCAAGTGTAGGGTAGAGCAGGTTCGCAGGATGCAGTGACGAGACACTAGACGAATGGTGGTTTACGAAATTACTTTTATCTAACTTTAGCCGCTGGGCTTGGCTGAACAAAACAAGAATTAAGAACAAAACAAACAGTCCATGCAGGGACTCAACAATCTTAACCAAATATAATGCCACTTAGCTTTCCAGGGACTGCTGGCTTCGGTAGCGTGGCCGCGTAGAGGTCGCTGAGGCGGCTGTCCTGAAGTCTCGCTATCCCGGGTAGGAATGGGGCTCAACAGGCCCTGAAGAAAGCGATGACGGTGGGGCTCAACAGGCCCTGAAGACAGCAATGCCGGTGGGGCGCAACAGGCCCTGAAGAAAGCGATGCCGTTGGGGCGCAACAGGCCCTGAAGAAAGCGATGCCGTTGGGGCGCAACAGGCCCTGAAGAAAGCGATGCCGTTGGGGCGCAACAGGCCCTGAAGAAAGCGATGCCGTTGGGGCGCAACAGGCCCTGAAGAAAGCGATGCCGGTGGGGCGCAACAGGCCCTGAAGAAAGCGATGCCGGTGGGGCGCAACAGGCCCTGAAGAAAGCGATGCCGTTGGGGCGCAACAGGCCCTGAAGAAAACGATGATGGTGGCGCGCGGTGATGACGCAGTTCTCCAGATGACCTGTAGCCGTCCTTTATCAAGGAGTCTCTCCCAAAGCTGGGGCAGCGGGCCTTTTATCTCGCCTGTGACGAGGTAGCGTATCTTCAGGCCGGTGACGGCCGGGTCGGCGTGATGGGGGAAGGCTGGGGGGAAGTGTCCAGGCCTCTGTGACCTGGTTACGTGTACTCACGGCCACAACATGAGGTATAGTTTCTCTCCCACCAAGGCGAGGGGGCAGCAGGGATGATTCTCTCAGAACGGGGGCGGGGAGCAGTCTCTGGTAACAGTCTCTCAGGTCTCTCTAGTCGGTCACTGCGCAGCTTTCTCCTCTCAGGCTCCTCTCCGTGCCCCTGCAAGTCACCCTGCTTCCTGCCTTCTCTCTGGCTCTCTCCCAACTGCCACTGCTGCGCGTCCCCTGCTCCTTTTACCCTAGCCCCGCCCCCTGTCGCCCTGACAACTTCAGTCGCATGTCTCCCTTTGTAATCCTCCTGATGTGATTCCTTCAATAATCCTGATGGCGGTCCCCCTGGTTCCGGACCGAACACTATATGGGGGCCCTCCTTCCCACAGTAGGGAAAAGGCTTTTGGTGGGTTTATCTGAGACTGTTGCTAGGTTTTGAGCTTGTGATAATTCCCTTTCCTCTCCTACTTTGATTTAACCCCATCCGCCACTCCCCAATGCATTCCTCTGTAATATGTGTGAGTATATTTGTATATGTGATATTTTTTGTTACCCCTGTTCATATTACCTTATTAGTCTGTTTGGTATAGTACGGTACACTACTACTCCTCTCTTCTCTCGGTGGGGGAAGGGTACAGACTGGAAGCAGATTCAGGAGCTAAGGTAAGGTACATGGCCCTGGCATCTTCATCATTAGAAGTAATCCGGAGAGCAGGGCAAGTTAGCGTGCCCCTAGCGTTAGGGACAGGGAAGGAGCTCCTGGTCCTGGGACACCCAGCAACAAAATTGGGACAATTGTTTTATCCTATGGATAGGGAATGACATATTCATTACAAGGGGATGGAGGAAGAAAAATGCTGATTCAACAGAGCCTGATCTGCAGGGAGTATAAGCTGATCATCTGCACGTCTGCTCCATTCATTGACTATATTATATTGCTCGCTTATCTCTGGCAGTTCCATAGACAATGAATGGGTCGAAGTGTGAATACTCAACTTCCACTCCATTCAGATGTGGCTTTGCAGAGTCCGATTCTCATAATTGGTAGAAATCCCATCAGGCAGACCAATAATAATCAGTAACTTTTACCCTATCCTTAGGATAGGGGATAACTTACAATCTTAGAACAAATACAAGCAGCAATTAGTGAAATAATCCAGTTTTATATAAATTAGACTTAATCATTATTTAATGAAAAGTTCTACAACTTTCTAATATACTTTCTAACTACTTTTTGATGTATGAAGCCAATCTAAGTGGGTAATATTAGTATCTAATATTACACAGTTCTAAAATTAATTTTGCATTTGATGGTATTTTCATATTTAACCCCACTAATCTAAGGAAATCATTTCAGCTGTCAAGCTTATGTGTTGCATTAAAGTAGATCCGCAGCCACAATGTCTTACATTAAAAATAGATCTGCTGAACTCAATTAATTGAATTCTTGATGACTATTTCCAGATATTTCCACACAAATGGATCACCGATAGTGTTGAGCATTCCGATACTGCAAATATCGGGTATCGGCCGATATTCGCTGTATCGGAATTCCGATACTGAGTACCGATATTTTTTCTATATCGGATACCGTAATTGGAAGTTCCCATAATGCAATGAGCCCGCTCGATTTGATTCAGCCAATGGGAATCCTCAGAAGTGTGGGCACATCCTGTTAGGCATGTAGGCATATTAACTATTGGCATGGCTGTGATTGGCTGTTTAAATGATGTCATAATGATGCGCGGTCAGTGCGGGCCTGCCGATGGTCTGTACGTGCCTCTCGGGAGCCTGTGCCGGCTGTCGGTGGTCTGTGTCGGCTGCCGGTGGTCTGTATGGGCCTCTCGGGGGCCTGTGCGGGCTGTCGGTGGTCTGTGCCGGCTGCCGAGGGCCTGTGCCGGCTGCCGGTGGTCTGTGCGGGCCTGCCGGTGGTCTTGTGTGTGTGTGCAGGCATCGTCCGATGGGACTACAAGTGCCATCGGGCGATGCCTACTACACTGACAGTGATTGACACATTAGCCAATGATGGGACAGTAGTTCCATTTCAATGACCAATTTTGGAAATTCGGAAATTATTATTATAACATGATTTTAATAGGAGTCTGGTGCGAGGCATTACTAAACATAACCAAAGGGTTAGAACTGTCACAGTCATATTCAATGCTGACATAATATGTGCAATAGAATAATGGCCAGACACGGACTAAAACTTAACCCTGGCAATATTTAAAGAGAATCTGTCACTGGTTAAAAAGTGGCCAGTTTTTGTTCTTATTTGATTCTTGCTGCTCCCCTGAATATTATGTTTTATTTTTTCATTTTGTAAAATCCACCACATGGTTCCAAATGTATTGACTTTTTTTTCATCTGGAATACATTTTTATGATCTTTACTAAGGTGTGTGCCTCACAGGATCCCCTGGGGCGTGTCTTTAGGCTGCTCCGCATCAAGACCCTAAGAGCCACACCCCCTTACTCCCTTGATATGTGTTCTGCTTGTTTTTTTCTTGATTTTCTTGATTTTTTTTTTGGTGAAATGGCCACAGTTTGACTGTATACCAACTTATGCTCCAGCTCATTTTTTTTGGTTTTGCTGTAGTTTCTTGTACTTTGTACAAATAGAGATGTGCCCCCCCTTTTTTGAGCTAGGCTTTTCACCTATATGGCTTCCCATGTGCATGTGGCTGATCAGTAGAGTCCTAGTCCTGCTCTTCCCTTATCTACATTGAGGTCAGCAGACCAAGGTAAGGTTTAAATACTAGAGACAGGATCAGACCGTCCCGATTGAGCACACCTTGTTGCAGTGGGATGCCTTATACACTTTTTGATGAAAATAGCGATAGCAAAGTATTCTATGCTGTTTACATGTACAATTACTAATAATGTATTTACTTGCTATAGGGTATATGCTCACTTTGTTTTATTCTAGTGTTTTGTCTGTGAAATTTCCACAGTGTGAATGCGCTCTAAATACAGATGGGTGAACCAGAAAAATAAAGTGTGGGTTCCATACAGAACATCTAGTATCCATCCCTGAACACGGACTTCTCCAGGGAGTCCATTTTACATTTCATGTACAGCACGCTGAACATTGGCTGTTTCCTACGCTGTCATTTGTGTGACAGCGCGAGAAACACCAGCGGCTCTGAATGGCGGTAAGTTAGTTTCCACTAGTCAGATCACTGCAGTTTCCATGCTGTCAGATGATCACACTCCTGCAGTGTATAGCGGTGATAACAGAAAGGTCACCGGAGTTCATAGCTGATGAACCCCGATGACCTCATTTATGGCACAGCTTGCTGCGTGACAAAGTTCACAAACTCAGATTACCTTTCTCAAGGGAGCTCAGCGTTACGCACTGCAGGAGCGTGATTATGCTTCTGTCTCAGTTTGAGCTGACTGTCGTGGATAGCGGTCACATGACTGATGTGACCCAGGGCCGGACTGGGACTAAAATTCAGCCCTGGCATTTGAAGTTACACAGGCCCACTAGTCACATGGTGACTATATAATATCTTTGTACACTTGTAGGTTACAAGAAGTGAGAGGAGATTAACACGACTATATAACATGTAGTCACAGCTGTGCCCACGATTTCAGCTCAGTCCTATTTATTGCTTTTAGGTACAGTACTCCTCCCAAAGCTCTGTCCCCTTTTGTACGCAAAGTGACAGAATTCCTGGCAGAACTGCCATCCATTGGGCAACCAGACCCCCTGGTCATAGCTGCCCCTATCATACCTCCCAACTTTTGAAGAAAGGAAAGAGGGACAAAGACTGCGTGCGCGCAGCGCGCTGCTGCAAATTTTAGGCCATGCCCGGCCACACCCATTTCGCAACTAGTCACACCCATGTCCACGCCTAATCGCACCCATTTAGCACGGCTGATCACACTGACTGGTACTGAGTGCACAGTGGCTGGCATTATGGGCACACTGACTGGCACTAAGGAAGAGAGAAAACAGAGAGAGAGAGAGAAAAAACAAAAAAGAGAGTGAAAGAAAGGAGAGTGAGGGAGAAAGAAAGAACAGAGAGAGAAAGAAGAAAGAACAGAGAGAAAGAAAGAGGGGAAAGAAAGAACAGAGAGAGACAGAGAAAGAACAGAGAGAGAAAGAAAGAAGTAAAGAAAAGAAAGAACAGAGAGAAAGAAAGAGAGGAAAGAAAAAGAAAGAAAGAGGGGAAAGAAAGAACAGAGAGAGAGAGAAAGAAAAAAAAGATTAGAGTGAGAAAGAAAGAACAGAGAGAGAGAAAGAAAATGAGGCAAAGACAGAACAGAGAATGAGAAAGAAAGAACAGAGAAAGAAAGAAAAAGAGAGAAAGAAATAAAGAAAGATTCTATAAAGATACTATAGCAGCCCGGCTCCCATTGTAGTGCCCATCTGAGCCTCCCGGTGCAGGACATATCATGATCCACTCACATGACCAGCATCCCGGATTCCAAGGCGATACTACTGTCTGCGCTGTCGGAGGAGGATACGGTGATGGATCTGAAGCATTCCTAGTTCCGTCACAATCTCCTCAAGAAACTATTTCATTTCCGGTCAGCTTCCAGCACATCACTTCAGGTGGAACGTCATGTGTGTGTTTTAAAATGCTCCTCGGGGCTCCGCCGTGTACTCCTGTGTCTGTGGGAAAAGCCCACTTTGTATGCTTCGTACACACTTGGCTCCGCTCCATACATCCCGTACACATATGGCTCCACTCCGTACACACACGGCTCCGCTCCGTACACCAAGTACACACATGGCTCCGCTCCATACACCTCGTACATGCGCGGCCCGCTCCGTACAGCTTGTACTCACGCGGCTCCGCTCCGTACACCTGCTACACGTGTGGCTCCGCTCCGTACACCTGCTACACGCGCGGCTCCGCTCCATACACCTGCTACACGCGCGGCTCCGCTCCGTACACCTCGTACTCATGCGGCTCCGCTCTGTACACCTCGTACTCTCTCGGCTCCGCTCCGTACACCTCATGCACACACAGCTCTGCTTCGTACACCTCGTACACACACGGCTCCACTCCATACACCTTGTACATATACGGCTCCGCTCCGTACACCTCGTACACACACGGCTCCGCTCCGTACACCTCGTACACACATGGCTCTGCTCCGTACACCTCATACACACACAGCTCTGCTACATCTCCCTGTAAACCCCTCCTGACCCCACACATACTTACCTCATCCAGCACCATGACAACCAGCACAGCAGAGTCTTGCGGAGACCAAGAGGCAAGGCTGAGCGCACAGGACCTGTGATGAGGTCACAGGAGGGGCGGAGTCAGGGGTGACATGATCAGGGGTCTGGACAAAGGCTCCTGATCATGTGACCCCTGACTCCTCCCCTCCTGTGACCTCATCACAGGTCCTGTGAACAGAGAAGAGAGCAGGCAAGCAACGCTGTGAGTGGCTGCGGGGGGGAGGTCTCATGCTACGGCGAGGATGGGGTGCATGGGAGGGGGCATGGTGGCTTATCTCCCTGCAGTGCTGGAGGGTTGGAAACTATAAGCGCTGTGCCCGCAGAGGGCCGGCAGCAGGAGCAACAGCCTGTGGCCCACATGACAGCGGCCCAGCGGGAAAATGCCCAGTTGGTTATATTACCAATCCAGGCCTGATGTGACCCCTATCCAAATCATCCAGATGTTCATGGGATAGACAAGTATTATCTTCACATCGGACAAGGAAGGATATACCTTTTACAGGGGACATGAGCATTGGTGGATTAGGTGTGAAAGTGAGTATTATGGTTGGTTATTATTTTCTGTCTTTTACAGGTGACATGGACTTCAGTAGATTAGGGATAAAGGTGAGCATAACATTTTTTTATTTTTATTTCAAATAAATGAGTCTGTGCCATTATTGTAATTAAAGTAGTTTATTCTGGCGGTGTTTTTTTTTACAATATATCTAAGGGGTTAGTAATTGTCCTGTTTTATAGAAGACTCTCGACTGTTAACCTCTCAACTTGATGTCAGCGGCCATAAAACAGCTGACATCAACCTCACAAATATTACCGCACTTGTGACTGCACCAGGGCAAGTGGGAATAGCCAGGCAAAGTGCCAGAATTGGCGCATCTAATAGATGCACCTTTTATGGGGCAGCTCCGGGCTGATACTTTTAAGCAGGGAAACAACATCCATGGTCCCTTACCGGTCTCAGACTATCAGCCCCCAGCTGTCTGCTTTAGCTTGGATGATTGTCAAAAATGCAGCTGATCCTATGCCGGCATTAAAAAAAGTCATGGGACCCCTCTATTCTTGATAACCAGACATGATACAGCTGACAGCTGAGCATTGCAGTCGGCAGCTATCTATTTTTTTAACGTATTTATTTCTAGTTGATGAATACTCCCATTAGCTGCTCATGCTCTCGCTGTATCAGAGACAGCAGGTGTACGCTGATGGGAGTAGTACTCTCTCATCAGTTGACTCTTGTGACTGGCAGTAACCTTTTTACCCCCGGTCACAGCTGCTGGCTCACGCTGTCATCTGACAGCATGGGAGCCGCAACTCTCTGACCAGCAGTAATGATCTTACCACTGATCAGAGCCTTATTTGCCGCTCGGTCACTCAGCTGACAGGATGGCAAATAACGGATGTTTGGGCACCCTATTCATCTGAATGGGGTCTGTGTTTGGCTTCGGGTACCATTCATTTTTAGATGTTCTGCTGAACCAGCCGGACCTGAACATACATGGGTTCGCCCATCCTTATCTCTAACACATTGCACGTGTATTAACTTATGCTCTGGCAAATTTTTAATTGTTTTATTTTTTAAAGAGTACCTGTCACTAGTTAAAAAGTGGCCAGTTTTCGTTCTTGTTTTATTCCTGCTGCTCCCCTAAATATTCTGTTTTATTTTATTTATTTTAAATCCAGAGATATTGTCTTCTTTTATATGGAGTTAATTTTTATGGCTTTTACTAAGCGGGGTGTGACCCATAAGATCCTCTGGGGCGTGTCTTTAGGCTGCTCTGCATCAGCACACTGTGAGCCACACCTCCTTGCTAAAGACCAGAAAATTAAGCGCTAAAGAAAAATGTCTTTATCTCTGGAACCGTATTGTGGATTTTAAAAAAGAAAAAAGCTGAAGACTGAGGGGAATAGTGAGAATGAAATAAGAGCAAAAACTGGACACTATTGACTTGATGGCAAGTTTTCTTTAGGCTGTGTGCACACGCTGCGGATTTTGCTGCGGTTCCGCAGCGGTTTTGGCAGTTTCTGCTGCGGTGTACAGTACCATGATTCCCTATGGGAATCAAAAACAGCAGTGCAGACGGTGCGGAATTTTCCGCGCGGATTATCTGCGGTTTTCAATCGGCAGAAAGAATTGACATGTCAATTCTTTCTGCGGATTCTCCTGCGGTTTGCCATCTCCTCTATTGAGGAGATGATAAACCGCAGGGCAAAACCACAGAGCAATCCGCAGGTAAAACCGCAGGTCTTTTGACCTGCGGTTTCACCTGCGGATTTTACAAAATCCGCGCGGATGAATCCGCACCTAATCCGCAGCGTGTGCACACAGTCTGCTATTTGCACATGTCCCCTTCTTGTCCTTTTTGTGTCCTTTCTAATAAAGAAATATAAATATGATGATAAAGGATCTTTTTGTCGTAATTTTGTGGTCTCCACATTCACGTCTCTTAAAGTACACATGTGCATGTGTTGCTCTCCTACACTTGCTTGTTGAGTTCAGTGTGCCAATTACAAATATGACATTGGTGGAAATAAAAATTTACTTCATAGGGAATCTGTCATCTCATTTTTGTTCTATAAGATAATTCTGTAGATAAGCCCCAGATGTAACCTGAAAGATAAGAAAAACAAGTTAGATTATACTCACCCGGGGATCCGGTCGGGTCCGATGGGTGTCACGGTCCCGTCTGGTGCCTCCCATCTTCATACGATGATGCTCTCCTTCTTACTTCTGCCGCGGCTCCTGCGCAGGCGTACGTTATCTGCCCAGGCGCCGGACCTCTCTAACCTTTCCCAGCGCCTGCGCACTGCCTCCACAGGGCAGATAAAGTACGCCTGCGCAGGAGCCACGGCAGAAGTAAGGAGGAGGACGTCATCTCTAGAAGATGGGAGGCGCCGGACCGGACCGCAACACCCACCGCCCCCGACCCCCGGTGAGTATAATCTAACTTGCTTTTCTTTCAGGTTACATTGGGGGCTTATCTACAACATTACAGAATGCTGTAGATAAGCCCCTGATGGCGGTGGCTGCAGCTCATAGGCCGAAAATGGGGTGACAGATTCACTTTAAAGAAATTATAATTCCGGAACATATGCTAGACGTCTTTTCTTCTAATTAATAGGTTACACCAGAGTGTCCTGTTATAAAGACAAAAAGATGCACGGCATAATCAGTGGGTCACATACAACAAAGCTATTACATAATTTTCTATCTATATTTATATATCTCTAAAAAATAAAGTCATGCAATTACCACATAATATAGCACAATGAACAGATAATATAATATCATCACACTGCTAATGACCAAGACCCAGTGTACCAATCCCAATATTACCAATAATATCACCATATATTGGCTGAATAATACTGCCTGATCATGAGCGCATATCACTACAAAAATAACCTTTTTTTTTCATTGAATTAACACTAGCTTTGTCAAATTTTCCAAAAATTTAATTCACGGTAAATCAATTTATAGCACATTGCAAGTGTTGAAAAGCCCCCAATTTCCCTGAACACATGAATGTACACTTTGATGTCTCCTACAACTTCATTTCCAGCTTTTTAAGCCTTAGTACGGTCAATGAGACCTCAACATGTATGTGTTTCTCATTATTTCTAAGCCAAGTACCATGTACTATAATTCCATAAAGTACTCTCAAAGCTAGGATCACATACTCTAGCCACAGCGTCTGTACCATATAGACAGAAGGCATGTAACCCATAGAGTACCCAACCCACAGGTTATAGGGACCTCTGGGATTTAAAAATGGGTTGAGTGGAGAAAACTTGCCCTATAATAATTTTTGAAAAAAATCGGATATAACTTATTTAATAACTTTTACGGCACATGTGCCATTAGATTTACCCATGTCTGTGCTATAGTAAGAAAACAAGGAGGCGGCGAGAGAAATCACAAAGCCTTACCATTACCCTGCACTGTATTGCGGTCTTATATTCTTTGCATGTGAAGAATCTGTTAGGTTATTGTAGCAGTGTTATATGGAATTACTGCGCTTCCAGGCACATAGAGGATATTATTGTTTCATATAATCTTATTGCTGTAATACTTTTCAGGAATTGTGTGGTTATGAGGCACGTAGCAGCTACATGGCTCGAAGATATTGCCAGCACTCTGTTACTGTCTTAGAACAAGTGTCTATGGAAGAGGAAGAACAAATGTGCAAAGGTAGCAGCTAAAGCGTGCATCCCACCCTTTGGAGGCCCACCGGCCCCATGAAGTAAAATGATGGAACATGATGTTGAACTGCTACTCATAGTTATGTTTGTATTGTAGATTTACAGTGACCTAGAAGAAACACATCAAAACCACTTACTCGATATAGTATTTTTTTCTCTTCCTGCCATCAAAAGAGTTCTGAGGCATGGACAAAAAGTTTGAAGGTGTTCCATGGTATTTGACCCCAAGATATTTTCAGCAAATCCTTTAATTTCTGTAACTTGTGAGGTGTGGCCTCCATAGATCAGACTTATTTTTCCTGCAGATCATTGATTGTATTGAGATCAAGGCTTTGGAAGTCAAGTCAACATCTTGAACTCTTTGTCATGTTTCATCATTTTTGAAGAATGCCTGCATGACAGCTCTATCGTGTGGAAAGAGGACACTGTCAGCAAGGAATACCGCTTTCATGGAAGGTTGCAATTGGTCTTTACAATGTTTAAGTTGGTGGTTAGTGTCAAAGTAGCATCCAAATGAATGCCAGGATCCAAGGTTTCTTAACAGAATATTGGTCAAGGCATTACACTGCCTCCACCGGCTTGTCTTCTTCCCATTTCTGATTCATTAGACAAGACCATCTTCTTACATTACTTACTTTGTGGTCCAAGTTTGTTGCTTACAGGTCCATTGTAACCCTACTTTGCAATGGGCAGGAGCAGAATGAGAAACACCTTGGTTTTTTCCCAGAGGCCAAGACTTTAGTGGTTCCTTGGCCAAAAAGCCTCCATGATAGGTCGGGGTCACACTTGCGAGTGCAATTCGAGAAACTCGCGCGAGTCTCTCGATTCAATACCGGGTACTGCGGCCAGCACTCGGACCGGAGTGTGCGGCTGCATGTCTTTCTATGCAGCTGATCGCTCCGGTTCAAACCGTCGGTGGCAGTGCCGGGTATTGAGGCGAGAGACTCACGCGGGTTTCTCGCATTGCACTCACAAGTGTGACCCCGGCCTTAATCTTGAACTCTGCAAGCCAGTGATGGATTCCTGAAACTCTGCCTGCCATACACTGTACAAAGAGCAGTGGTGCTGAAGGAAGCCATCCTGACCTACCGGTCATGTGTATTCTCTATAAAAGAGGCTGCACTAACATGTGTTTGCACCGCCTACGTCATTCAGCAGATCTAGGCCAGAAGAGGTCAAGGGTGTTCCTGGAATTGGCACTGGGTGGACCATCAGTAGGTGAGCTTTTCTTTCTTTCTTTCTTTCTTTCTTTCTTTCTTTCTTTCTTTCTTTCTTTCTTTCTTTCCTTCCAAAATGTATCTGCTATTAAACATAATGGCTGATGGGTAGGGAGGAGATAAGGACAGTGGGTAATGAATTGGAAGGAGTTGAAGGGCAATGGGTAATAATTGAGGAGGACGAACACAGTGGATAATGAATGGACTGCACAGTGTAATGAATTAGCATATTTAATAAGAGGACAAATAATGACAAAAATATATATTTTTAATGGAGAGATTAGGTTATTTGTAAATAATTGGGGGTACACATTGTTAGTTAATTTTTTTTATTTGGGGAGCTCAGTAACTAGCATACCTTATACCCTTTCAGGCAGAGCAATTTTCTAATTTTATGCTTTTATTTCCTCATAATAATTTTGAACTATTACATAACAAGGACTATCATAGCCTCTATAAAAGCAGAGGCAGGGAAGGCAACGACCATTTCCTGAGTGACTTTGTGGTTTTTTACCTTCAGCGATTTTTGTGAGCCTTTTCCCATTTTATTTACTGGCACTTTCGAGTAATTTTTTTTAACTGTATTCAATAATTCAGAAATCACTGGTGTTTTCTTTTTAACCGAAAATGCAAGGAAAACACTCAAAAAGACCCATGGAAGTTCTTCGGGTGTCGTTTTAGCCTTTCCACTGATTTGTATTGTAAAGTATAGAGCGTCTTTGAAGTGGAAGATGCCTGATGAATGATCCTTTTACTTTTTAGCTTAGTAGCTTTAGTTTAGCTACTTGATGTATTTTGAAACCTGAAGTTGCTAAAAGACGCTCAAAGCCTGAAAATATAAACAGCAAGTTTTTCATAGTAATGCTTGGGTTAATTCTTTTCAGCTTTTTCTGTGTGCTTTTTTCAGGTGGATTTTAAGGGGAATCTACCTGAAAAGACATTGTGTGCACATAACCTTGTGTTCACCACTCGTTGGCCCTCCTCCTACCAACCCTGCCTCTGCCAATCCTAATATCGGCACTTCTGTTTCTATTCTTGTCTACTTTCACTCTCCTTCTGTGTCTGTAACTCCGGTGTCACGCACAGTGTAGGACAGACTAAGTGCAACACAAAGGGATAAGGGGAAAGGGAACCAAACACTAGGGAAGGGGGGAGTGGAGGCCCCTTGGCAGAACACCCTATCTGCCCTATCATCCTTATATAGGTTGCGCACCTATCACCGAGCAGGATACCTAATCCCTGCCTAACCCTAGCGATAAGCCCTGCACCAGGAAGGACAGGAGGAGGGCTAGTCAACCCCCAATACCACTAAAAACAGATGGGATATACAAACAAGGGGGGACACTTAGCTTGAGTAGACTCAGAGAGAAACACGGATGTCCTCCAAACACCAGAGAGAAAGATAGCCGACTGCTATAGCTCCAAGCTGCAACAGGGAACTGGAAATAGAATTATCAATTTCGCCTTCCAGCAGCAAGCTGGGAGTTATAAACACCCGGTCCAGGTGTGCCAACTAGAGCCGGGAGAGGATACCACTGGGTCCTAAAGTCAGAAGTCATTTTTTCAGGAAATTCTTAACTAGTTTGATTCATTATACATCAATTTGCTCTTCTCTAGTCCTCATTCTTATAAAGTAAAAGGGGTTGCTGTCTAATAAAGTCTTAGAGACCATACAATGATACAGTGTCCTACCCGCACTAGCGATCTCAATCTTAGCCTCTAAGGTCTTAGTTTGGGCGTCAGTATATTTCCATTCCGTGAAGCCAATGCCGAATTATCTGCCTCTTATTTATCTCTGCCTATAAACCTGTATTAAACTTTGGACTTTTCTTCTAAATAAAATAATTTATTTGTCAAGTCCCTTGGGATGATGTGTTATTGATTTCTGTAGTTTTCGCCCCGGAACGCAGCAGGACAAGATGACAAGCTCATGAGAAACACTGCAGCATTTGTGAACTGATTAAAGGCCATTCATAACGACCAGAATGTAAAATCAATGGCATAGCAAGGCTCTCGACTGTAATATGTCAAAGGCTATTTAACAATGCATTGAATAGTGATTTGCGTGATGTTACTGTCCCTTCCTTTCACACCGTTCACGTTGGGTTTCCATTTATGACAAATGTAGATGAAATATGCAGTTGATTTGAACTGTTAGGGCATTGTATAATGGGAATGCATCCTTCGATATCAGCTACTATCAAAACAATATTTTATAATCATACCATGGATACAGTCATTTATAAATGCTATAGCATCAACACTTTACTTAATCAAGATGTCATTAGGATTATCAATATCTGATCACTGGTGGTCCGATACACGGCCGGTCTGAAAATCGCCTGAATGAAGGGACAGGAGGACTATTCATTTCAATATTGGTGGTGGTGCCTAGTTCTCCAGCTTAAAAGCAGCTCAGTCCTATTCAAGTAAAAGGACTGCAATGCAGTACCAGACACAGCCACGGCCAAAAGCATGGTGCTGTGACTGCTGAACAATCAGAGTAAAGCAACGCTCACTTTAGTCAGCTAAAAGTTTGACCCCCATCGATCAGATATTTAAATCTTATCATAGGGTAGATCATCAATATGATAATCTAGGAAAACACATGGATCGGTTTTGGTGCAGGTTTGTCAACGTGTACATACTATTATTTATTTAATTTGAGCTATCCACCGATGTTGCTCATGGGTAACATCGTAGTGATGAGCGAGTATACTCATTGCTCGGGTTTTCCCGAGCATGTTCGGCGTGGTCTCCAAGTATTTGGATGTGCTCAGAGATTCACTTTGTGTCGACACAGCTGCATAATTTGTGGCTGCTAGACAGCCTGAATACATGTGTGAAATGCCTGTTTGTTAAGGAATCCCCACATGTATTCAGGCTGTCTAGCAGCCGTAAATCATGCAGCTACTTCGACAAAAACTAAATCTCCGAGCATGCCAAAATACTCGGCGGTCACCCAAGCAACGAGTATACTCGCTCATCACTAGTGACATGCTGAATCTACTAGTTACTAATATACATGTCATGCTTCCATGTCTGACCTGGGGCAGACAGTAATGAAGTATTCCCAGAGAAGAAGCTGAGTTTGTGTAATGAAGCTGAACAGTCGTAGCAGAGCTGAGAAGTGGAATACTGGAGTAAAGACGACCTAGTGGTAGCAGAACTGGAGCAGTGGGACTTGGATACAGCAAAGCTCAGAGCACAAATGGAGTAGTGGGGACCTAATTGTAATATATCTGAGCAGTGGAAATGGAGTTATGGAGACCTAAATGTAGCAGAGCTGAGCAGCAGAACTGGTGTAGAGGAGAACTGGATATAGCAGAGCTGTGCAACGGAACTTGAGTAGTCAGAGACTTGATCGTAGTAAAGACGAACAGCAGCACAGGAGTAGTGGAGACTTGGATAAAGTAGAGGTAAGGGAGTAGGGTTAGAGTAAGGGAGATCTGGCAACAACTCCACCTACTTAAATAATTAGGTGGAATTTCATCACCTGATCCAGGTTTCAATGACCTGGCAGCATAACACCATAGGATAGTGTCTGGCTGCTGTGGCAACCTGAAACACAAGACAGACAAAGACTGGCCCAGATGGGTGGGAGATGTCATGCAGCACTCGGCATTGAAACCGGGACAAGTGAAAAACTCTCTTGTTAATATGGATGGATCCACCCACTATACGCTGGGTCAATATACTGTATATTTGTTGCACATGTCCCTGGAAACAGGGATGTCATTGATGATGTCCCATTGGTGGCCATTGGGACACGTTGGGTAAACCGACAAAGAAAATTGAAATTGGGAAAATGATTTACATTTAAATGAGAATCATGCAATGTTTCTTCATTTAACCTGCGAGAATATATCGGAGGAAAACTGAACTCTTGCCACTGGATTCCCTAAAAGTGTGCAGCTGGTGACTGAGGTTCCAGTATGGGGTGTCCAAAGAGGCCTGAACCTTACAGAGTGATTACGCCATTTTAGGATGTGCCCTTTCTTATTTTTCCTCTTCATTTGTCAGATCTCAAGATGAGAGGCGTGACACGTCCAGCTTTGAAAAACAAACCAACAACAAGACTTTGTGATACTCTGTCAAGAGAAGTTCATGTTCTAAGTGTCTATACGTGGCCATTCTGTGATTGTGATATGAATTGAAGCCTGTCAAGGGTTTGCTAGCATTTTATGATAATATGTTGAGTCTGTTTTGAGTGAAATTGAAGTCCATCATGAAATTTTTGGAAAATTAAGGGTGGACTTATCCGTTAAAAAAAAGACCATACTTGACAATATTTGGATACCACTACCATACAATATGTGGTGGGCCCCCTTGATAAAAGGCAGAAGTATCACAGGTTCAAAATGCGTAAGTAGAACCACTCACATGCCTGTCATTCATGAAGGAGGTGGATGCGTAGTATTAATACTGGCTCGGATGAGAGTATTTGATGATCTGTATATGGACCTCAATGTCCAGGTTGATTTTGGGTCTCCTCACCAAAACTTACAGCCTTTTAGACATAAGGCTGGAAGTTCATGTCGGAAGAGCTACGATCCTCCAATCCTTCAGGCATTGTGATCCGTATATGGACTGTGAAATATGCCCATCCTGCAGTACATTGGTATTATACTCATGTACTGGTAAGTATAACCTCTTCCTTTATCTGTGATGAGTTTGGCTTTGATGTCCTATTTAATGCGTCGGACCCATTTGTACCATCAATGATTTAAAAGGAAACTTTCACCAAGATTTTACTATGTAATCGGATTTAGGAGCAGACACCCCGATTCCAACGATGTGTCACTTATTAGGCTGTGTTTTTCTGTTTCAATACAATCATTTATTTATCAGCAGGAGAATATCACTATAGGACAACTGTCCTCATGCCTCCTAGACCAACCATGCAAAAACCTGCTGACAGACTCCCATTAAAGGGGTAAACTGGAGACAACTCTTGTCTTTATGACTCACTAGCTGAAGAGCCCGGCGCTGTCCAGGCATAGTAACTAACTACGGTTAGTTATAACAAATTATAATGATTATATATATATATATATATCAAGCTGAGTGTAGAGCCCCGCCCACTCCGCATAGCCACATTCACTATAATATTCCATATCATCCCATCAGCCAGAGCCACCGGACAACTAATATCCCACATCATCCCGTTAAAGCCACCGGACAACTACCCCTAATATCCCACATCATCCCGTCAGCCAGAGCCACCGGACAACTACCCCTAATATCCCACATCATCCCGTCAGCCAGAGCCACCAGACAACTACCACTAATATCCCACATCATCCTGTCAGAGCCACCGGACAACTACCCCTAATATCCCACATCATCCCGTCAGCCAGAGCCACCTGACAACTACCACTAATATCCCACATCATCCTGTCAGAGCCACCGGACAACTACCCCTAATATCCCACATCATCCCGTCAGCCAGAGCCACCGGACAACTACCACTAATATCCCACATCATCCTGTCAGAGCCACCGGACAACTACCCCTAATATCCCACATCATCCCGTCAGCCAGAGCCACCTGACAACTACCACTAATATCCCACATCATCCTGTCAGAGCCACCGGACTACTACCCCTAATATCCCATATCATACCGTCAGCCAGAGCCACCGGACTATTACCCCTAATATCTCACATCATCCAGGCAGCCTGGGGTTAGAACCAGAGCATTTGAAGGCAATTGCCCTCACTTCCATACCAGGGATCCCTTTAAGAGGGGCCTTGGGTCAAAACCAGAGAGCTGAGTAAATTTGCCCTAACTTCCATACTGGGGATCCCTTTAAGAAAGCCTGGGATCAGAAACAGAGCGCTGGATGGATTTGCCCTGACTTGCATACCAATGATCCCTTTAATAGAACCCTGGGGTCAGAATCAGAGCGCTGAGGGATTTCCCTTTAATAGAGCCTGTGGTCAGTACCAGAGCATTTGAAGGCAATTGCCCTGACTTCCATACCAAGGATCCCTTTAAGAGAGGCCTGGGGTCAGAATTAAAGCGCTGGATGGATTTGCCCTGCCTTCCATACCGGAGATCCCTTTAAGAAAGGCCTGGGGTCAGTACCAAAACACTGAGTGGATTTGCCCTAACTTGCATACCATTGATCCACGGGAGGGGGGGATTCATTTCTGTCATGTGCTCTGTGCTCCTTTCTGGGGGAAGACAATGGCTGGGAGCTTATGTTCCCAGGGATGCTAGATTTCTCCCACCAAGTCAGTGTCTGCTGAGGTGTTGTCATGCAGTGAGAAAACTGTTGATCATAGCAACTAATCAGAGCTGAGCTTCTTTTGAACAGCTCTGGTGAAATGAAAGCTGCTTTGTGATTGGTTGGTGATACACACATACATACATTCATTTTTATATATAGAGATAAAATCTTTTTGA
Organism: Dendrobates tinctorius; assembly: GCF_039654945.1. NCBI lineage: Eukaryota > Metazoa > Chordata > Amphibia > Anura > Dendrobatidae > Dendrobates > Dendrobates tinctorius. The sequence goes on from NW_027361695.1 coordinate 15,043,545, forward strand.
CCTTGAAAAGAAGAATCGCCTTTACGTAAATGAAAACGGATACCTGCTATGTAATATATATAGACACTCATTTATATGGGTGAATGGAAATTGTCTGGAAGGTATAGGCTTTTCTCTGGCAATATAAGCTATTTTTTCAGGTTGGAAAGGGGGTGAACAGCTAATCGTCATGATGACGCCCATTTAAATCTATATGGGATTAACCCTTTCCAATGTCAACCTATACCAATGCTCGTAAAACAACCAACATATTTTTATTAGTTACACTTTTGCATAGTAGCCCGTACATTTTTTCTAGTTTCCTTGCTCACGATTAGTGAACAAGGCATTACAATTCACGAAAAAAAAGCCCCGTAACCTGTGGAGCCTTCAGTGCTTTCCCCAATCTGTAATTGGACCGTTAGTAACTCTACAGGAAAGTCGGTTTAAATTAGAATGGAACCTTGTATCTTATCACCATGGCAACAAAAATCAGACTTTTTCATTTAACTGTCAAAGATGGCTGGAGAATTGGTTTTGAAGCGCGCAGTCTATTAAGGTGTTATTATTGCAATCAATGCCGGCAGGCACTTCCCGGCTGGAGCTTGTAGCGCCTGTATTGTACATGCATTTAGTTGCATAATAGAGGAAGGTTCGGACATTGGATTAAGAGACTGAGCCGGAGAGTCGAAACTGACTCTTGAAATGATGACTAGTAAGTAATAGAGATTTGGTGTCAGACGGGAGAAACGGTTTTCTGCCTTTATTTGAAGCAAATAGGATCTAAAATAGAATGTCAGTGTCTTTCAAGAGCCGACGCGATTCCGGCATTACATTTCTATATTACTTACGTGGACTGGCGACATCTCTCTGTATGTGGAAGACATTCATAGGATGTTCTCATGGAAATATTCCACTGACTTGTATGTAATTGGAATGTCTAAAAGGGACCAAGTATTTATGGCTGGAGGGTCTCCAACAACCGAAAAGGATTCTTTACTGTCAGAGCTGTACAGGTGTGAACAGAAACAGAATTGTAAGCTATGGACCCTAATGCAAAATACTTGCTGAGATGAATGGATCTGCCAAAATTTTAATTCGGACTTCTTTTACATTTTAAAAATTACATAAAGGAAAATGGGCAGATGCAAAGTTTTGGGCACCATTGGAGATTTGAGTGCTCAGATGGCTATGACCAAGGTTTCAGACCTTAGTTAGCCTGTTAGGGTTATGGCTTGTTCACTGTCATTGTCAGGAAAGGTCAGGTGATGCAAATTTTTCAGCTATATAAAAACCCAGCCTCCTCTAAATCTTGTGCCAAAAAACAGCAGCCACGGATTTTCTAAGCAGCTGCCTAAGCACTCTGAAAATGATGGAGGTCCACAAAGCAGGAGAAGACTATAAGAAAATAGCAACGTGTTTTCAAGTTGCCCTTTCCTCAATTCGAAATGTAATTAAGAAATGGCAGTTATCAGGAACAGTGGAGGCCAAGATAAGGTCTGGAAGACCAAACAAAATTTCTGCCCATAGGATTTCCTGAGAAGCAAATCAGAACACCCGGCTTGACTGCACAAGACCTTCAGAAAGATTTAGCAGACTTTGGAGTTGAGGTACATTATTCTACTGTTCTGAGACACCTGCACAAATACTGCCTTCATGGAAGAGTCATCAGAAGAAAATCTCTCCTGCATCCTCACCATAAAATTGATGGTCAGAAGTATGCAAAAAAACATCCAAACAAGTCCTGTGGACCAATGAGGATAAAATAGACCTCTTTGGCCACAATGATCAAAGATATGTGTGGTGAAAAAAGGACACAGAATTTCACTGAAAGAACATCTCGCCATTGTCGCCAACCATTAAGCATGAGGGTAGATCAATCATTCATTGGGGTTGTGTTGCACCCCATGGTGCGGGGAACATTTCATGGGCAGAGGGAAGAATAGATTTATTTTAATTTCAACAAATTCTTGATGTAAACATAATACCATCTGTAAAAATGCTGAAGTTGAAAAGAGAATGGGTTCTACAAATGGATAATGATCCTAAACACAGATCAAAATCCACGATAGAAGCCCTCAAAAGGCGCAAGCTGAAGGTTTTACAATGGCCCTCACAGTCCCCTGATCTGAACATTATTGAAAATCTTACAAAACCTACAAAAGATAAAATAAAAAAAAAACCCTGCTATAATTAAATAAGTAAAAAGCAAAAGTGCATTTAAATCATACAGAGTTCTTAGTAATACTCAGGCTTCCCGTGACTTGTGTCCGGTGGTTGGGACCCGGCCCTTGTCTGCCCTTATTCACACAGACGTCAACTTTGACACACGATAAGGTTACTAATACTAGACAGTGTAGGACCGCCCCGACCACAGAGTCACCTTGTCGATGGTGGGATGGCTTTGATGCTATGTTTTATCAAATACAGTATTACTAAGAACTATGTATGATTTAAATGCACTTTTGCTTTTTACTTATTTAATTATAGCAGGGTTTTTTTTTTATTTTGTCTTTTGTAGGTTTTGTATGCTTTTTGGCCATGTGAACATGCATTTATATGCTGTATGTGTACCAACTCAAACCAAGCTCAATTTTTGTGTTTTTTCATTATTGAAAAAATCTGTAGCTAGACCTCAAAATAGCAGAGATGCAAGACGACCCAAAAATCTCACAGAACTGGAAGAATTTTCCAAGGAAGAATGGATGAAAATCCATATTAATTTTTGCACATGCCACTGTAGGTGGGGGTCATTATGCTGTTTGGAGGGATGTGGGGGGGGGCATTATACTGTGGTATCAAACTGTGTGAGTTGAGGACACTGTGGAGGAATTAACTGTGGTAGTGTCATACTGTGTTTGTGGGGCACTTTTGGCATCATTCTTTATGGAGGCAATGAAAGGGGGAATCTAGGTGCTTCAGCAGTAGGAAAATTACTTTGCAAGAGCTGCAAAGTTGTGAGATAAGATCTTCTGTTACCCCACCAATTTTTTTTTTCCGGTGGGGGGGAGGTGAAACGACTAAAGTAGAACTTTGGCTATGGGGCCACATGATTTCTACGTATGCCCCTGATAACATGCTAAATGTAGGGAGAAAAAACTATGACTTGAGCGAGTCAGTCATCCTGATGCTTTATTATGACCTCTTGTGATCTCTAATATTCTAATACTGTACAGTGAGGGTACAATATTTTATCCTCTACATTACACATGTAATTGTTCCTGTAGTTTGCAAAATTACACCTTAATCTTTGATAATTCAATGTATTTGCTCCTGTCAGAGACAATTCTTCTGTGCAACTAGAAATAGCAGATGGTGCTTTTCCCTAAGCTTTTGTTGCAATGTCTCATGTTTTATACATAATTGCAGGAAAGATTTATCTGATTAATAACAAAGATGTTATATTATATCTCATTCACCCCGTCTGGATACTTGAGGTCCATAATTATAAAATCCTTTCATCTTTTACAGGTATAGAGGTAAATTTAAAAAAATAAATGGGAGAACATAGATAGATTTTACTGTCATATAGATGAATCTATATCTATCTATCAATTATCTATCTAGTTATCTATTATCTCTCTATCTATCTACAGCTGAAACCAGAAGTTTCCATACATTATATAAAAAGACATCTGCATGTTTTTCTCAATATCTGACATGAAATCAGAATAAACCGTTCCCGTCTTAGGTCAATTAGGATTACCATAATTATTAATATTTGCCAAATGTCAGAATAATGAGAGAGAGAGAGTTTTAGGCCATTTTAATTACTTTCTGCAAAGTCAAAAGTTTACATACACTAAGATTGCTATGCCTTTAAACAATTCTGGGCTGCCCATATGATGATGTCGTGTTTGGAGGCTTCCGTTTTTTGGCAACCTCTGAGTTAATTAGATATACGCCGGTGGATGTATTTTAATGCACACCTGAAACAAAAAATGCCAAGCTTTCATCTACTGAAGTATGTGCCCTGGCACCCCGTGGCATTATTCCGACTCCAAGCTTTATCTGTCCCCTGAATGGCCGGTCAGCTGGCTGACTTGCGCAGTACCTGTCATCAAAAGAGATCAACTAACTCCCAATCCCCAGTCTGCACAAATTATTCTCCCTCACCTCACTCAGGTCTGACAGCGCTGGGAGCAGATTCCTGAAAGCACAGAAGCATGTCAGTGATTCTCCACTCCCTCCGCCCCATCCCCGCACTGACACAGGAAACATACTTTAGCAGATGAAAGCTTGTTGTTTCTGCCACGTTGGAGGGTTTCCGAGCATGAACCGCCTTTTTATGGTCATGCCACAGCATCTCAATCAGATTAAGATCAGCACTTTGACAAGGCCACTACAAAGTCTTAGTTTTGATTTTTTTAAGCCATGCAGAGGTAGACTTGCTGGTTTGTTTTGGATCATTGTCCTGCTGCATAACCCGAGTGCGCTTCACCTTATGATCAAGAACATATGGCCGGACATTCTCCTTCAGGATTTTTTGGTATATGTCAGAATTCATGGTTCCAGTTACCATAGCAAGTCTTCCGGGTCTTTAAGCAGCAAAACAGACCCAGACCATCACACTACCACCACCATATTTTACTGTTGGTATGATGTTCCTTTTCTTAAATGCTGTGTTACTTTTACACCAGATGTAATGGGTCATAGACCTTCCAAAAAGTTAAACTTTTGTCTCTTCAGTCCACAGAGAATTCTCCCAAAAATCTTGGGGATTAAGATGTTTTCTTGCAAAATTGAGATGAGCCTTTATGTTCTTATTTCTCAGCAGTGGTTTTCATCTTGTAACTCTGTCATGTAGGCCATTTCTGCCGAGTCTTTTTCTTAAGATGGAGTCATGAGCACTGACCTTAACTGAGAAAAGTGAGGCCTGCAGTTCTTTGAATGTTGTTGTGTGGTCTTTTTTGCCCTCTTGGATGAGTCATTGCTGTGCTCTTGGGGTAATTTTGGTCAACCAGACACTCTTGGGAAGGTTCACCACTGTTTCATGTTGTCACCATATTAAAACATGGAACATGGATAATGGCTCTCACTGTGGCTCACTGGAGGCCCAAAGCTTTAGAAATGGCTTTAGAACCCTTTGCAGATGGATAGATCATAATTAGTTTGTTTCTCATTTGTTCCAAAATTTATTTGGAACACGGCATGATGTCTAGCTTTTGATGATATTTTAGGCTACTTCACTATGTCAGGCAGGTCCTATTTAAGTGATTTCTTGATTAAGAACAGGTGTGGCAGTAATCAGGGGTGGGTGTGGCTAGAGAAGTAGAATTCAGCTTCCCAAAGATGTGATAAACCACAGTTAATTTATCTTTTATGGGGGGATCACTTTTTCACACAGGGCCTGTAGGTTTGGATTTCTTTCTCCCTTATTCATAAAGATCTTTGTGCTTTATTTCAATTTGTTTGGTGATCTGAAACATTTAAGTGTGACAAACATGCAAAAAAATAGGAACTCAGGAAGGGGGAAACACTTTTTCACACAATTGTACTGTAGATAGATAGAGACAGTATGTTCCATATTATCAAAACCAATAGAATGCTCCCTGCATGCTACATTAAAAAATGAAAAAGTCACTATGCCGCCCTCCCACAATGGTCACTTGGTCCTCCGTTGACATACATCCTGTGAGGCCAGCAGAATTCATCCAGACTTGTGTACTTATGTCTGCCTCACTTTACAAAAAGTGACATTAAAACAATTTGGAAAACGTATATTTAGCTCGTCAAATGGAATTATTGAATAAAGCTCAGGGAGAGGAGTGCATTAAGGGATTTGATTATGCAAATTGAAAAAAATGCAACCCAAACTAGAATTACAATTAGAGCAGAGCAGACTGTCCTCCTGCATCACATATGTCAGCACCAGGTACTCTATGCAAAGAGTGTTAACTCTTGGTAGGCCGCATTCCTGTCTACACAGGGGTTAAATAAAGTTGGTAAGCATTTAGTTTAGGCTGCCTGAAAACTTCAGGATAGATGACACTTCTTTGCCATTTGCAGAATTTTATATTTTTTTGTTATATTATACTTTTCTCATATTTTTCAAACTTCAGCTTCAGGTGCAATCTCACTCTGTAAATAGCAGCTGTTTGTTATATTGAAAAGGAAATATAAATGACCTCTCCCGAGCGCTGCGGCTATGTGACAGAGACAATTCTGTGGTAATAACAGCACCAAGCTGCAGCATGCCCGAACCTCTCCTGACATGATAAGTAACCTTTAGTATGACATGGTCATTGTGTATCCTATGGTGCTTCAACTATAGAAAATAATAACTATATATAATAGTATCTATCTATCTATCTATCTATCTATCTATCTATCTATCTATCTATCTATCTATCTACTGTATCTATCTATCATCTATCTATTATCTATCTCTCTTTCTCTCTATCTATCTATCAACTATTTATTTACCTTTTTTCTGTTTTCTATCTATCTATTATCTCTCTATCTATCTATGTATCTGAAAATTCAACCTCTCTGTCTGAAACTCAACCTCTCAAAAACTGTACTTCTTCTGCTCCCGCCGTCTACTAACCTCCCTAAATCTGACATTTCCCTCTCCGTGGGTGGCACCATAATAACACCCTGGCAGCAGGCTCGCTGTCTGGGTGTTATATTTGACACCAATCTCTCCTTCACACCCCATACACAATCTCTTGCCTACTCTTGCCGCTTACACCTAAAGAACATCTCTAGTATCCGTCCTTTTCTTACCATGGAAACAACAAAAACCATCACTGTCACCCTGATCCACTCCCGCCTGGACTACTGCAACCCTCTTTTAATTGGCCTCCCCGTTACTTGACTTTCCCCTCTCCAGTCCATCATTAATGCAGCAACCAGGGTCATCCATCTGGCTAATCGGTACTCGGACGCGTCTGCTCTTCGCCAGTCCTTACATTCGCTGCCCATTCATTATAGGATCCAATTCAAAGTACTTGTTCTCACCCACAAAGCTCTCCCCAGTGCGGCACCCCCCTACATCTCCTCCCTCGATTCTGTCTATCAGCCTAACCGACTGCTGCGCTCTGCAAACGACTTTCGACTAACCTGTTGTGAGTTCATTTTCCCCTTCGTCACTGAGGTCTGGTGAACTCCCTATTCTGGTAAAGGAAGGTAATGAGCCTGATTATCAGGCACCTGAGCCTAATGAGGATGACTGGCTGAGTGGAGTCACGGACTGGATATAAGGCTGCTGATGCCCTTCTGCCCTGCGGGTGATTTTTCTGTGGACTTCTAGGACACCAGCCTGATTCCTGCTTCTCTAAAGCTAAGTTTTCTGCTTTGCCTGTTAGCATTTGTGTTTTGTTTTTGATTTCCTTGCTTTTCTGGATTCTGCCATTCCCTGCTGGGGTGAGCTGAATCTCCTTTTGCCGGTTGCTCTGTCTTCAGAATATTCCTGAGTACTGACATAGCTTTTTTGAAGCCTAGCGTCTTCAGGGCCTTTTTCACTGTCAGTCTGTTGGCTCTTATTTTCATAGGGTTTTTCACGGATTGCAGACAGCAGCCTTCCTGTCCTTTCCTATCTAGTTAGCTTGGGCCCCGTCTTTGCTCAGTCTATCTTTCTGTCTGTGTTAGTGTTTTCATCTTGCTTCACCGTCATTATTTGTTGGGGGCTGCCTATTGCTTTGGGGTCTGCTCTGGGGCAGTTTAGATTTCCCCTTTCTTTCTTTAGGCCTATTTAATTCTCCGGCTGTGATCGAGGGGTCTAGGGCATCGTAGGAACCCCCCATGGCTACTGTTAGTTGTTGTGGATAGGATCAGGGGTCTGCAATCCGATAGCTGCCAACCTCTCTGGTTTTCTGGACTTAGCTAGCATTTCTGTTTTTGCCTCCTACGGTGACTCAATCATAACAGAATCACCCGCCATACCGCAGATCCTAGGGTACTCAATAGCAGGAAAGAATTGTGTTTAAAAAAAAAAAAAAAAGTGTGTGTATATTCTTTCCTCTATATCTCTGAGGCTGTAGGGGGAATTTTTTTTTTTCTCTCAATGGAGATAAAGCAATTGTCTGATCATGTGGAGCAGCTCGCTGCGGAAGTGCGGGGAATTTCCGCCTACCTTGCTCGTTCGCATGCTGTTGAACCAAAGATCCCAACACCTGATGTATTTTTTGGGGATCGATCTAAATTTTTGAATTTTAAGAATAATTGTAAATTATTTTTTGCCTTGAAGCCTAACTCGTCAGGGAGCTCCGCGCAGCAGGTTAAAATTGTCATCTCTTTGCTGCGTGGTGATCCCCAGGATTGGGCGTTTTCTTTGAAACCAGATGATCCTATTCTGACTAATGTGAACGCATTCTTTCAAGCTTTGGGGTTGTTGTATGACGAACCTAATGCTATTGATCAGGCTGAAAAGACCCTGTTGGCACTGGACCAGGGTCGAGATTCTGCAGAGTTGAACTGTCAAAAGTTCTGAAAGTGGGCGGTCCTTACCACCTGGAATGATAATGCCTTGGCTGCTCTCTTTTGGAAGGGTTTGTCAGAAGCCGTAAAAGATACTATGGTGGGATTTCCTGTTCCCTCTGGTCTGGACGATTCTATGTCATTAGCCATTCAGGTTGATCGGCGTTTACGTAAACGCAGGATTGCACGAGAGGTGTTGCCACCGGTTGAACAGACGTCTGAACCTATGCAATGTGATAGAGTTTTGTCTAAGGTGCAACGTCAGGAGTTCAGAAGGCGTAATAAGCTGTGTTTTTTCTGTGGAGATGCCTCGCATATTATTTCTGTTTGTCCTAAACGAGAGAAATGCTTTGCACACACGTTTTCTGTTGGTGGTGTTCAACCTAAGTTTCTTCTGGCAATTACTCTGATCTGCTCCCTGTCCACATTTTCCGCCAAGGCTTTTGTGGATTCGGGAGCAGCGCTAAACCTAATGGACTTGGATTTTGCTAAACGTTGTGGATTTCCGATGACACCTCTGCAGACACCTATCCCTTTGAGGGGGATTGATGCTACTCCTTTGGCTAAAAATAAACCTCAGTTTTGGACCCAGGTGGTCATGCGGGTCGCCCCAGACCATCAAGAAAATTGCAGATTTTTGGTGTTGCATGGTCTGCATGATGCCGTTGTTCTGGGGTTTCCCTGGTTGCAAATTCATAATCCAGTTTTGGATTGGAAATCTGTGTCTGTGGTGAGTTGGGGTTGTCGGTGTGCCTTTAGTGAGGCTCTGGTTTTTTCCACCTCTCCTCAGTCGCATGATGTTCCTGACTATTTGGCGGACTTTTATGATGTATTTAGTGAGAATGAGTCTGCGTCCTTGCCTCCTCATAGGAGTTATGACTGTGCAATTGAACTAAGCCCGGGGTGTAAATTTCCCAAGGGTCGGCTCTTCAATTTATCTGTACCCGTGCACGAGGCTATGCGGTCCTATATTAAGGAGGCGTTGGAGAAGGGTCATATTAGACCATCCTCTTCACCATTAGGTGCCGTTTTTTTTTTGTGGCCAAAAAGGATGGTTCTTTAAGGCCTTGTATTGATTATCGTGCCCTCAATAAAATTACTATTAAATATCAGTATCCGTAACCACTGATTTCAGATCTATTCTCTAGAGTTAGAGGTGCTTGCTGGTTTACCAAGCTTGACCTCAGGGGGGTGTATAATCTTATCTGCATTAAGCAGGGGGATGAATGGAAGACGGCGTTTAATACTTCGGAGGGACATTTTGAGTACCTGGTGATGCCTTTTGGGCTCACTAATGCCCCTTCTGTCTTCCAGTGCTTAATGAACGATATTTTCCGAGACTTTGTCGATAAATTTTTGATTATCTATCTGGATGATATTTTGATCTTCTCCAAGGATTGGGATTCTCATGTGGAACATATTCGGACTGTGTTCCGGATCTTGAGGGAGAATTCCCTGTATGTCAAAGGATCGAAATGCCTTTTTGGAGTACAGAGAATTTCATTTTTGGGATTTATTTTGTCTCCGTCAACTATTGAAATGGACCCGGCCAAGGTACAGGCCATTTATCATTGGGTTCAGCCCACTTCTTTAAAGGCCCTCCTGAAGTTTTTGGGTTTTGCTAATTTTTATCGGAAATTTATAGCAAAATTTTCTAGTATTGCCAAGCCATTGACTGACCTGACTAAGAAGGGTGCTGATGTGTTGAATTGGTCTCCGGAGGCTGTTGCTTCCTTTCAGGAGCTGAAGCGAAGATTTACCTCCGCCCCGGTTTTGCGGCAACCTGATGTCTCACTCCCGTTCCAGGTAGAGGTGGATGCTTCTGAGATTGGTGCAGGAGCTGTTTTGTCCCAAAAGGATCCTGTAACATCTAAAATGAATCCCTGTGCTTTCTTTTCCCGAAAGTTCTCTCCATCTGAATGTAACTATGATGTGGGGAATCGGGAACTGTTGGCCATGAAATGAGCATTTGAGGAGTGGAGACATTGGTTGGAGGGAGCTAAACATCAAGTTGTGGTCCTCACTGACCACAAGAATTTGATTTACCTAGAGTCGGCTAAACGCTTGAACCCTAGACAGGCTAGGTGGGCCTTGTTTTTTACACGTTTTGATTTTGTGGTCTCTTTTCTTCCTGGAACTAAGAATGTCAAGGCAGACGCCCTCTCTAGGAGTTTCTTTGCTGATTCTCCTGTGGTGACCAAGCCTGCTACCATCTTAGGCGAAGGGGTAGTTCTTTCTGCCATCTCGCCCGATTTGAGACTTGCTCTGCAAGAGTTCCAGGAGGACAAACCTGAGCGTTGTCCCAGTGGAAAGTTGTATGTTCCTGACCAGTGGAAGAAGAGAGTGATGTCTGAAGTTCATTGCTCTGCATTGGCTGGTCATCCAGGTATTTTTGGTACTAGAGATCTGGTGAGTCGCTCTTTTTGGTGGCCCACCTTGTCTCATGATGTCAGGAATTTTGTGCAGTCCTGTGGGACTTGCTCCTGGTCTAAATCTTGTTCTCGCTCTAGTGGGTTGTTGATGCCTTTGCCGGTCCCCAGGAGGCCATGGACCCATATTTCAATGGATTTCATCTCTGATATGCCGGTCTCTCAAAGAATGACTGTTATTTGGGTGATTTGTGATAGGTTCTCTAAGATGGTTCATCTTGTACCACTCCCTAAGTTGCCATCTTCCTCTGAGTTGGTGCCCCTGTTTTTGCAACAGGTGGTTCGCTTACACGGGATTCCTGAGAACATTGTATCTGACAGAGGAGTTCAGTTTGTGTCTAGATTTTGGAGGACCTTCTGTTCCAAGCTAGGAATTCAGTTGTCCTTCTCCTCTGCTTTTCACCCTCAGACCAATGGGCAGACAGAGAGAACAAACCAGACCTTGGAGTCGCATTTGAGATGTTTTATTTCCGCTGATCAGGATGATTGGGTTTCATTTTTGCCCTTGGCCGAATTTGCTTTAAATAATAGAGCTAGTTCTGCCACTTTGATGTCACCTTTTTTTTGTAACTTTGGGCTTTATCCTCAATTTTCTTCAGGGCAGGTGGAGCCTTCTGCCTGCCCAGGTGTTGACACTGTGGTGGAGAGAATGCACCAGATCTGGGACCAAGTGGTGGATAAGTTATCTCTCTCCCAGGAAAAGGCCCAGCGGTTTTCCAATCGACATAGGACCATTGGTCCCCAGTTTAAGATTGGTGATATGGTGTGGTTATCATCAAAAAATATTGCTATGAAGGTGGCTTCTCCTAAGTTTAAGCCTAGATTTATTGGACCTTACAAGATTTTGGAGATTATTAATCCGGTCTCTTTTCGTTTGGCTCTTCCTGTCACATTTAAAATCCATAATGTGTTCCATAAGTCCTTGTTGAAGAGGTTTGTTGAACCAGTTGTTCCTGGGGTCACACCTCCAGACCCTGTATTGGTTGAAGGTAACATGGAATATGAGGTAGAGAAAATACTGGATTCCCGTCTGGCTAGACGGAGACTCCAGTATTTGGTTAAGTGGAAGGGTTATGGTCAGGAGGATAATTCCTGGGTCTCTGCCTCTGATATTCATGCCAAAAGATTGGTGCGTGCCTTTCATCGGGCTCACCCTGATCGCCCTGGTGGCGTGGTTGAGGGTTCGGTGACCCCTCCTCAAGGGGGAGGTACTGTTGTGAGTTCATTTTCCCCTTCGTCACTGAGGTCTGGTGAGCTCCCTATTCTGGTAAAGGAAGGTAATGAGCCTGATTATCAGGCACCTGAGCCTAATGAGGATGACTGGCTGAGTGGAGTCACGGACTGGATATAAAGCTGCTGACGCCCTTCTGCCCTGCGGGTGATTTCTCTGTGGACTTCTAGGACACCAGTCTGATTCCTGCTCCTCTAAAGCTAAGTTTTCTGCTTTGCCTGTTAGCATTTGTGTTTTGTTTTTGTTTTCCTTGCTTTTCTGGATTCTGCCATTCCCTGCTGGGGTGAGCTGAATCTCCTTTTGCCGGTTGCTCTGTCTTCAGAATATTCCTGAGTACTGACATAGCTTTTTTGAAGCCTAGCGTCTTCAGGGCCTTTTTCACTGTCAGTCTGTTGGCTCTTATTTTCATAGGGTTTTTCACGGATTGCAGACAGCAGCCTTCCTGTCCTTTCCTATCTAGTTAGCTTGGGCCCCGTCTTTGCTCAGTCTATCTTTCTGTCTGTGTTAGTGTTTTCATCTTGCTTCACCGTCATTATTTGTTGGGGGCTGCCTATTGCTTTGGGGTCTGCTCTGGGGCAGTTTAGATTTCCCCTTTTTTTCTTTAGGCCTATTTAATTCTCCGGCTGTGATCGAGGGGTCTAGGGCATCGTAGGAACCCCCCACGGCTACTGTTAGTTTTTGTGGATAGGATCAGGGGTCTGCAATCCGATAGCTGCCAACCTCTCTGGTTTTCTGGACTTAGCTAGCATTTCTGTTTTTGCCTCCTACGGTGACTCAATCATAACACTAACCTTTGCACTAATCCGTACCTCACACTCCCGACTCCAAGACTTCTCCCGCGCTGCGCCAATCCTGTGGAATGCTCTACCCCAAGAAATTAGGACTATCCACAATTTGCACAGTTTTAGGCGCTCCCTCAAACGCATTTGTTCAGAGCGGCCTATCACATTCCCTAATCAAAGTAATTTTATGTGTAAGTGTATGTGTGTAGCCCATTCACTATCTCCATCTATCCCTCACTCCCTCAAGATGGCTGGACCTTCATTGTAAATACATCACTGTAAATACACACCTGTACTTTGTATCTCCATCACCTCATTGTAGATATGTTGGCGCTATATAAATAAAGATTATTATTATTATTATTTATTTATATAGCACCATTGATTCCATGGTGCTGTACATGAGAAGGGGTTACATACAAATTACAGATATTACTTACAGTAGACAAACTAAAGATGACAGACTGATATAGAGGGGAGAGGACCCTGACCTTGCGTGCTTACATTGTACAGGATTATGGGGAACCAATACTATAAAACACGAGATAATTTATAAATATTTATTAACATGATAGCACATAAAGACAAAATAGCAATTTCAAATTCTCTCAACAGAAAAAGTGCGAGAGTTGAGAAATGGCAGTATGACACAATTTGGGTAGTAATCAAGCAGCATAGTGGATGAAAAAAGTAGTATATGTCCAGTGTGGATAAGAAATCCAATAAATAATACATAAATACATAATGAGAGAAATTTCATAGCATATAATAAATACAGAGTGCTCACAGATAATGGTCAACCTGGGGTTATAGTAAAATCTAAATCACAGTATTAAACCTGCGTTGATACAATAGCAGTATCCGCAATGTACATGCAGAGGAAACATAGACAATAAGATAAGAAACACCAAACTGTATAATGATTAAATCAACGTGATGTAAAGTGACTCTTGCATAAAATTATGAAGCCAAAAATAAATGACGGTCATAGGAGCGCAGGAAAGAGACCAGGACAGGAAGTTAGGAGTTTACCACAACGCGTTTCGACGGGTCACCATCGAAATGCATTGTGGTAAACGCCAAACTTCTTGTCCTGATCTCTTTACAGCGCTCCTATGACTGTCATTTATTTTTGGTTTCATACTGATCCTCTCTGAAGGCATACAGCTGGAGCTGCAGTGGACCTGAATCTGCATTTTATCTCCCTGCCACATCTACAGCGCTCCTGCTTGACCTCTATTTTTCTAACTTTTAGTACATAAAAGTGACAGCAGGAAAGATGCCAGATGGTGCTATGAGATCCTTACCCGCTCTCTCGCCATGTCCAACGTGTATTTTGCTGCAGCTTTTACCAGGGATCAGGGAGGATTATTTGGAAGGAGACAGTAGACTTGGGGTTGCAGTAGCTCCGATGGTGTTGAGGTGGTAGTATGGTCATTGTAGGTTGTAAGCTTTCTTGAAGAGATGGGTTTTCAGGTTCCGTCTGAAGGATCCAAATGTGGTGGATAATCAGACAGGTTGGGGCACAGAATTCCAGAGGATAGGGGATTTTCGTGAGAAGTCTTTGAGGCAATTGGGTGAGGAGTGAATAAGTGTGGAGGAGAGAAGGAGGTCTTGGGAGGACCAGAAATTACATGAGGGAAGATATCGGGAGATTAGTTCAGAGATATATGGAGGAGAAAGGTTATGGATGGCTTTGTAGGTCAGTGTTAGTAGCTTGAAGTGAAAACTCTGGGAAATTGGGAGCCAGTGAAGGGATTTGCAAAGGGGGAAGCAGGAGGGTAGCGAGTATTGAGATTAATTAGTTGGGCAGCAGAGTTAAGGGTAGACTGGAGAGGTGCGAGAGTGTAAGAAAGTAGGCCAAAGAGGAGGATGATGCATTAGTCGAGGTGGGAGATGATTAGGGCATGCAAAGCATTTTGTTAGCGTGGGGGTTGAGGAAACAATGGAAATATTTTTGACATGGAGGCGACAGGAGGTGATAGAGGAAAGATAATTTAGTCATATTTGTCCACATTGAGCTTGAGGAAGCGAGAGGCGAAGAAAGAGGATATGGCTGACATACACTCTGGGATTCTGGACAACAGAGAGGTGACATCTGGGCCAGAGAGGTAGATCTGAGTATCATAAGCATATAGAAGGTACTGGAAACCATCGGACTTTATGAGTTGTCCAAGGGTGCAGATGGAGAAGAGTTGGGGTCCTAGGACCGAGCCCGCATGGACACCAACAGACAGAGGGCGAGATGAGGAGGTTGTGTGGGAGTAGGAAACAGTAAATGTGCAGTTGGTAAGGTATGAGAAGATCCAGGATAGGGCAAGGTCTTTGACGCCAAAGGAAGAGAAGGTCTATAGTAGGAGGCAGTGGTCAACTGTGTCAAACGCAGAGGACAGGTCTAGAAGGAGGAGTATAGAGAATTGTCTGTTTTCTTTGGCTGTAAGTAAGTCGTTAGTACAATGCTGTGCAAATTAATTGGGGCAAAGCTTTTTTTTTAAATAAAATCGTAAGTTGGTTACCAGTCAGTGATTCAAACCAGTTTTAAAGGGAATCTGTCACCCCTTTTTTGAGATATCATATAGTGATATCATTCAATTGTGTGTCACATAAGGATTCTCTTAGTACTTTTGCTTCCCCCTGACCCCGCACCTTTCATGCATGAATACCTTTTTTATATAGGTTCAGATGTATGTAAACTGCCACGGTCCGGTCCGCTGGGCGGGGCTTATTCAACTGCTCCCCCCCTCCCTGTCTTGCTCTATGCATTTCTTCTTGTGTAGAGCAAAACAGGGAGGGGGGAGCAGTTGAATAAGCCCCGCCCATTGGACCCGACCGTGGCAGTTTACATACATCTGAACTGATATAAAAAAGGTATTTATGCATGAAAGGTGCGGGGTCAGGGGGAAGCAAAAGTACGAAGAGAATCCTTATGTGACACACAATTGAATGATATCATTATATGATATCTCAAAAAAGGGGTGACAGATTCCCTTTAACTGCTTTGAACAGGTGTGAGTGCCTGTTCAAAGCAGTTAAAACTGGTTTGAATCACTGACTGGTAACCAACTTACGATTTTACTTAAAAAAATGCTTTGTCCCAATTATTTTGCACTGCATTGTAAGTTTGGTGAAAGCAGTTTCAGTGGGATTGTGGGGACAGAAACCGGATTGTAGGTTGTCAAAGTGTGAGTTAGATGGAAAATGAGAGGAAAGTTCTGTGTGGACGTGCTGCGCAAGGAATTTGTAAGCAAATGGGAGCAACGATATGGGGCGATAGCGGGACATAGCGCTCAGGTTAAGGGATGGCTTTTTGAGGATAGGTGTGATTGTGGCATGTTTGAAAGCAGAGTAGAAGGTACCAGAAGTTTGTGATAGGTTGAAAAGATGTGTTAGTGATGGGATAAGTATGGGGTGAGGTTGGGGAGGAGATGGGATGAGTTTAAGTGCACAAGTGGTGAGGTGTGATTTGGAAAGGAGATGAGTAAGCTCTCCTTCAGTCCTTCAGTGATTTTAGAGAGGGAGGGAATGGAGTCATTGGGGCCATTGGCCTGGTATTCAAAGGGGTTGTGGTGGTCGGACAAAAAAGACTTGCCTTCTTTGGTCTATCTCATTTTTCAAGTGCGTGGCAAAGTTCTCGGCAGAATTTAGGGAAGTTGCAGGGGGCAGTAGTGGGTGGAGGAGGGGGTTAAAAGTGTTGAATAGCTGTTTGGGGCTGGGGTTGTAGGATAATGAAGATAAAGGGGATGTGAAGTAAGCCTATTTGTCAGAGGTGAGGGCTGATTGGAATGCGAGTGTTGCTTGTTTGAAAGCGGTGAACTTGTCTTGCGAATGCATTTTCTTCCAACCCTGCTCTTCAATTCAGGATACTTGCCAAAGCTTTTTAGTGGTGTTATTGTTCCATGGTTGTCTATTGATTTGTCGCACTCTGCTATGCGTGGGAGGGGTGACCGAGTCAATAGCCGATGCGAGAGTGGCATTGTAGAAACTAGTGGCAGTGTCTGTGTTGTGGAGTGAAGATTTGGAGGAAAGTGGTAAAATAGAGTAAAATAGAGTAGAATAGAGTCAGAGAGCGTGTGGGTGTCTAGGTGTGTGAGGTTTCTGCGGGGGTGCGCTAGTTGTTGGACATGGGTGACAGGTGAGGAGGACAGGGATGAGAACGCGAGTAGATGGTGGTCAGATAGAGGAAGAGGGAAGGTTGTGAAATTTGATAGGGAGCAGAGATGGGTGAAGACCAGGTGTAAAGAACGTCCGTCTGTGTAGGTGGCTGAGGAGGATTACTGAGTAAGTTCAAAAGATGAAGTGATAAACCAGGAGTTTGGAGGCTGCTGACTGGCAGGTGTCAAGTTGGGATATTGAAGCCACCTATGATGATGGTGAAAATGTCAGCAGAGAGAAAGTGAAGAAGCCAGGTGTAGAGCTGGTCAATAAAGGCAGTGGTTGAGCCTGGAGGTTTGTATACGATGCTCACTTGGAGGTTGCAGGGAGAGTAGATGCAGACAAAGTGGACTTCAAAAGAAAGAGGAGAAGAGAGGGAAGAGGTGGGATTGGGTTAAAGGTGTAGTTAGTAGAAAAGAGAAGGCCCACTCCTCCACCATGTCTGTTGTCAGGGCAAGGAGTGTGGGTGAAATGGAGTTTATCATAACATAGAGCAGCAGGGGAGGCTGTGTCAAAGGGTGTTAGCCATGTCTCAGTGAGGCCCAGGAAAGAAAATTACAAGAGGTAAGGAGGTTGTGAATCGCATGGAGTTAATTGCAGACAGAGCGCCTGAGTGATCGAGTGACAGGGAGCATGGGGGTGGGAGTTAAGGGCACGGTTTTTACGTAGGAAAGTTTTTAGTGGTTTATATTAGGTTGGGAGCGATACAAGGGGGAAATAATGGGAGATATTAGCTGTAGGGATCCAGGATTGGGAGATATGTTGTCAGCAGTGAGGAGAAGCAGAAAGAAGGAGAGCAGGTGAGAGAAGGAGACTGACCAGCTTGTTTTTTGTGCTAGTAGGAGAGGTCTGACGTTGAGAAGCAGGTCAGGTGGGGAGGTAAGAGGGAAGGAGAGATTATTATTTGGTTAAAGAGTGCTGGTGATTGGGGATAGCGAAGGAGAGTGAGGAATAGTGGAGCAAAAACTGTCAGTGTGTATGTAAGCATGGTGAGAGCAAGTTAGAGGAAAAAGAAAAACCAGGTACATTTAATAAAAGTGGTTACTCGTACTGACTGTTCACTTCTGGTCTATTTCTGGTCTGGCATATATCTTCTGCACACTTAAAGAGCCATACTTATGGAGCCATTTATCTATCTATTGTGATAGTTCAACTCACGTGGCGGTATACAGAGGTAAAAAATAAGATAGAACACCGTCTCCTTAAATTTTCGTTTGGTTTATCGTTATGCAACATAAACCAACAGGAAGAGAAAATAAATGCAGCCTTTACGACTAAAACAGAAAACAACAAAAATAAACACTGTAAGGCTAGTTTCACACTAGCGTTTCCTGGAGCTGCATCGGGCTGCGCATGGCCGCCGCTAGGCTCCGCCCCCTGCCGCGCCTCCTCCGGTCACCTCCGCCTATGGGTGCCTGGCGCTGCATGCGACCTGCTTACCCTATCTTTAGCATTGGGTATGAAGGCTGTGTGCAGGTATGCATTTGCCGGCGCATGCATCCTTTTGACGGTGCGCCGATCGCACCAAAATGCAACAGGGTGTTTTTGACGCAGGTCGGCGCACCGTCAAATGAACGCATGCGCCAGCAAACACATACCTGCTCATGGCCTGCATGCCCAATGCTAAAGATAGGGTACGCAGGTCGCATGCAGTGTCATGCGCCAATAGGCAGAGCTGACCGGAGGAGGAGCGGCAAGGGGCGGAGCTTCGCAGCGGCCGTGCGCAGCCCGACGCAGCTGCAGGAAATGCTAGTGTGAAATTAGCCTAACACAGTCCACATGTATGCGGGTAGCACCTTGCTCTGGAGCAATCCAGGTTCAGACTCTCTTCAGATCACAAAACCACTGGTGAATCCTCTCTCCAGTCTAGCTGAACCCAGACTGCCTCTAGAGCCCAGTTATCCCAGACCATGTAGCTCTTTCAATCATGTGACTGACCACATGATCATGACATCACACAGGTCCTGTCAGCTGTGCAGGTGGAGATAAAGTTGACATTCTCCCACCCGCTCTATGAATGTCCACATGAAACCAGTCCATTATACAACGTTAACCTAACCCTCACAACACGTAGTGTGCTGGAGGAAAATACTCTCGTTTCATATCGCTGACGCCATTAAGCACAGTGACACATATTTCCCCTCTATTACTCATCTGTCTATCCATCTATTTATATATTATCTATCTATCTACCTATCTATCTATCTATCTATCTATCTATCTATCATCTAGCGACAAAATGCAAAAGCAGGCAGCGCATCTAAATAGTTACAGTGAAAAATGTGTGATTTATTCCATGCCAAAGAACATCACATTTCAGCTCTCTTGAGAATACCTCTGTCTTAGAGCATGGAAAAAAAAATCACAATTTCTTTCATTTTGATATTTGAAATTGATGGCCGTTCTTTGCTTTATGTATTGTGTGGCCCTTTGATCTTTGGGCCCTAAAGTTTGCTCTCACTTTGTACTTTAGATTATCGCTGCTTTGCTTTGTGATTTTTTTATATATCTGTCTATTGTAATATATCTATCTATTAATTTCTTGTCTACCTGTTTCCTTACTTCCTTTTAGATCAGTTTTATCTTACTAATTTCTTGTCGACTTACAGTGCAAATATATATATCATTATCATACATAATACAAATCTTTCATTCTTTCTTTCTTTTTTTCTTTCTTTCTTTCTTTCTTCCTTGCATCTTTCCTTTCTTCTCTTCCTTCTCTCTCTTTTTTCTTTCTTTTCTACTTTTTTTACATTTCCTTCCCTCCTTGTCTCCTTCCCTCGCTTCTGTCCTTCCCTTCCTTTCTTACTCTCTTTTTTCTTTTTCCTTCCTTCCATTCTTCCTTCTTTCCCTTCTTCCTTTTGTCCTTTCTTCCTTCCGTCATTCCTTCCTTACATCCCTTCCTTCCTCTTTCTATTTTTTTCTTTCTTTCTTTTCCTTCTTTCCTTTCCTCCTTCCTTCCCTCGTTCTTGCTTCCGTCCGTCTATTTCTTTCTTTCTTTCTTTTCTTTCCATCCTTCTTTATTTCTTTCCTTCTTCTTTCCTCCTTCCTTTCTTCCTTCCCTCCTTGCTTCCTTTTTCCTTCCCTCCTTCCTTCTGTCCTTCTTTCCTTCCGTCCTTTCTTCCATCCTTTTACTAGTTTTTTCTTTTTCTCTTTCTTTTCCTTCATTTCCTCCTTTATTTCCTTCCTAATTCTTCTTCTTTCCTTCTTTCCCTCCTTCATTCTGTCCTTCCTTCTATCCTTTCTCTTTCTATTTTTCTCTTTTTTCCTTCCTTCCATTCTTCCTTTTTCTTTCTTTCTCTTTCTTTTATTCTTTCTCTATTTCTTTTTCCTTCATTTCCTTCCTTCTTTATTTCCTTCCTTCTTTTTCTTCCATCCTTCTTTCCTTTCTTTCTATCTTCCATCCTTCCCTCCTTCTTTCCTTTCTTCCTTCCTGTCCATCCTTCCTTTCCTTTCTTCCTTCCTTACTCTTTTTTCTTTTTCCTTCATTTCCTTCATTCCTTTCTTCCTTCCCTCCCTCCTTTTGTCCTTCCTTCCTTGTGTCCTTCCTTCCTTACATCCCTTCCTTCATCGTTCTATTTTTTCTCTCTTTCTTTTTCTTCATTCCCTCCTTCCTTCCTTCCTTCCTCCTTAAGTCCGTCTATTTTTTCTTTCCTTTTTTACTTCTTCCTTCCTTCCTTCCTTCCTTCCTTCCTTCCTTCCTTCCTTCCTTCCTTCCTTCCTTCTTTTGTTCTTTCCATCCCCAAATCTAGTTCCAGCATTGAATTGACGATATTCCCTACTTCTAGCTCATTTGATGCGGATGAGGGTAAGTAAGCCATTTACCTGTAAATACAAACAATTATTTTTAACTTCCAGCAAAACAAAGTAAAGACATTTCCTCCCTGGCCTGCTGTGGAAAGCATTTTCCATCTGAGGATTGTTCTTCACTGACTTGAAAGGGAAAGCGATGGTGTTGTCAGGGATTGAAGCGAGTGGAGTGTCCAAGGAATTGGGTTGGCAGTTTGAAATCTAATCCCTGTGAGTTTCCTGAGGACGTGATCTTTTTTTTCCAGTCTATTCAGCATAACGTTGTTCATTTCTTCTAAGGAGCGGGTACAACACGAGCGAGACGAGTCTGGAAATCTCGAGGCCGTGCGATTTATGCCAAATTATAATTAATGGGAGTGATCAGAGCAGCAGCTCATTGTCATTAAATGTCAGGGAACACACCGGCAATGATGTACCTGGGAATAATGAGAATAAATCTCCTGGATATATTCATCTCATATGTTTACTGCTGTAATAAAAAGAATTACCAAATTAGAGAATTTATAAAGTCACGAGTAAATCTAAATCTCACTTCTGTGGAGTTCAGGACTCTACCTGAGCAACAAGTAATATGGTGGCATTAAAGTTCTTGTAGGATTTGTCGGCTTTACAGCCACCCTGAAAGGTTGCTTTTCCTTAATCACATTTTCTGATGGGCATATTACAGAGCAGTTGTTCATAAATCCCTATGAAACTGTCATGCTTTCTGATATTTGGCCTCACGACCGAGTCTGGACTGGAATCCACTGTTCAGTTGGACATATGCCCCCCATAATATGCATGAATACAAGGATGCATTGGTTGGACTAGTCCTTCAGAAGTCCAGGAGAGATGGGGGTATAAACATTTGTAACTCAGATAAAGAGGTTGTCCAGGACTTAAATATTTTGGCCTAGCCTTAAAGCCCCAATGCCCCTGACTCCTGACCCATCAACATTGGCATGCCTGGCGGTCAGTCTAATTTGTATGGGGACCACCCCATCCGGCTGAGCGACCACTTCTGTATATGGAGGACTTGGGTGATGTTGCTTCCCGCCAAACCATAGCTATTGGCTGTTTAAGGGACCCTTTAGGCTAGACTGACATTTTAATACATGTGGGGTCTGTTCACTTAATGATTCAATTATCAACTATTGCAGGTTCTCTGATCTATCAATCCCAATAGGTAGCCTTAAAGGGGTTGTCCAGGCTTGGGGCTCGAGATTGCAGTAAACTTGTGAATCCTGGCAGCGTGCACAGCACATGCTGTCAGGATTCTCTGGTGCCAGTGACGGAAGCAGGAAGGGCCATAACCGCAAGTATGTCATTTGCATTCATGTGGTCATGTGTTGACTAGACGTGCGCGACCTCGATTAATACAAGTAAATTCAGTTAGGCTGGACCAGTCTAGCCAGAATGTGGCCAGAAGTAGGCAAATCACATGAGCCAGCATCAGAGAATCCTGAAAGTGCACACTCTGCATTCTGTGAGGGGCCACAAGTCTCAGTCACATAGAGTGACTATGGACTTGAGCCCCAAGCTTGGACATCCTCTTTAAGGCCAACATATACATTTATCTAAAGGCGTTTTCCACCTTTGTCTTTAAATTTACTTACAATATAGACCCGGTCGGGTAAAAATATAAAAAATAGCATATACTCACCTGGTGATCCCCGGCCTCTCTTCTGTCCTGCTGGCTCTGTCCCCTGCCGGTCATCTCTCCTCATTTTCTTCCAGCATGATTAGGATTTGACAGCTGCGGCCAATCGCTGCAGCCACTGATTGACTGCAATAGTCACATGTTGGCCTCACCAGAAAAGGAGAGGTTATGGAAATGAAGATCAACCAGAGCGGCAGGAGATTGATAGATGAATATATATTATTTCTTAAGTCTGGGGCCAAATGTAAGCTTAAAAAAGGAGCGGATAAACCTTTCATGTTAGGTCAAAGTGCTCATGAGGGCATAATTCTCCCCCCAACATTAAAGGATCAGGAAAGATAAGCCACCAATGTGTCTTGAAGCTTTTCACTCATCATTCTTCTTTGAAAACATATGCATGCTCTGCCAAATCGAGCATGCATGAGTATGGGGGGAGTGAGATGAGTTAACTGTCAAATAAAAATCTATTGACTCCTTTACATTGTCTACAAGAAGGATCCAAAAGGGGCCTCAGTGATAAAAGCACGATACACATGGCCTAAATATCCTATAGTTTTTGAAATGATTGTATTTCTCTTTAATTCATTAAACTTTTATTTTAACCTGAAGTGGAGTCTTTGAATAATTCTGAATTTCTGTAAAATAAAACCAGTGTGCTCCATAATTCCCTTTGCTGCAAGAGCCTTATCTGTAATAGTACAAATTCTCCAAATGATTACTTAATGGATTCAAAAGCTTGAACAGCAAGAAGCAAAGCAATTATGCTCACGGAAATATGGAGTGACGTCAGCGGAAAGAATCTTTGTTAGGACAAATTAAAATTTTCAGTGCCCTTAATCTCACCCCACTTTTTATTCAAGAGCCGTTCATTACTAAAGTGTGTCAGAATTTTTCAGCACCATGATAATTAACGGCACAATTAGATGGCTTCTTTTTAGGATGGCTGTGAAAGTTCCTTTCAATTCTTGCTTTACAGAGCTACCACTAGAGGGTGCTGTAAAGCTGACTGCATACAGCTTTATTATTGAGTTTAATATATAAACTGTTCACACTTGGCTCTTGAGCTCCCTCTAGTGGTGGCTTCAGGCGGTCAGAATGTTATCATTCAACTGATCAACTCTATATCTATGCGTTGGATTTGGAGTTCTGCACCAGAAAAGTCGAACTCGAAACTTTCTTAGGTATATTAGGAAATTCAACTGCACAGAATAAAACACCTATGTGAAATAAAGACAATAAATGGTGTTGAAAGGTGGACATCTGCTTCGAGCACAAAGCGTCCATTATCGCAGACATCAGACAATTGATTCCTGTTAGTGGTTTCTATAGCCTCAGTGCATTTGTGAGCATCTTCCCAAAACATCCATTTTATGTAAAGTCTGTGGTGAGTCAGATATGATATAATCAATGGCTTTACTGATCATGATGACATCTAAATGATTGCATAAAATGCAGAGTTAAGGTAAAAATTACTTATTCTTTCTTTTTTTTTTTTTTGCAAACCTATCCATGTATTGTGCCCCCTAACTTCATACTGGTAAATAACAGTCATGATCATAATAAACTTGGGATTATAAATGCAAAAACAAAGTATCTTCCTGGCAAAAACATAAAGTTTATAACAGTTTTATAGTTTTAGAGAGTCACATACATTTGTTGTATGGTTGTCATTACTTGGCTGTCGGGTGACCTTGGAACAGGTGCTCCTTCCTTGTCCCTATCATTAGGGGGCATCTTAGCTTGCCCTATTCCCTGGGATACTTCAGAAGGTCCCGGGGCCTCCACCCTTGCCCTATTTCCTGAGTTACCCCAGGGAAGAGAGGTGCTACTGTGCACTGCAGTACACCAACCCGACGAAGAAGGCAACACAAACAAGGGTAACTGAAAATAGCATGCATACAAATATTCACTCACATATAACAGAGGAATGGACCGGGGAGTGGAGGATGGGGGAAAAACCAAAGTAGGAGAAGGAAGGGAATTATCACACTTACAAACCACGCAACAGTCACAGATAACTCCTCCATCACTCCTTCTCATATGAAAACCTCTCCTCCTAAGCCATGCAGCAAATGCTAGCTCTGACATGGATTTGAATCACGACCCAGATTATAAAGAGGATAGGAATGGCTAACTGATCTCAGCTGAGAGCTCAGAGTTTCCAGCATGGCTGATTAACCCCTGTTCTGCCAAAAGAAGCAAACACATCTAAAATGAAGGAGAAGTGCTTCCTCTCAGCACAGGAGTAGGAGCAATCCAGACGCTGCTGTCTTCTGGCTCCTCTCTTTTTCAGTAACCCTGTGGCAATGGATTTCAAAGGCAGCAGTTATATTTTAAAAGGGCAACTATCATTTCAAGTAATGTTCAGAATAAGATGGCATGTGTGTACATATTAAATAATACAATCTATGGCACTCTGTGACTTCCAACCTGCATTTAACCAGTTTTATTTTTTTCAGTTTCTATCTTTTAATTTGCAATTGGCTCTGAGCTGGTGGGAGGAGACGAGCTGTGAAATCTCCTGAGCACAGCTCAACTCACAAAGAGGGTTTCCTGGTCTTTGTTCCTTAGTTAGCATATGACAAAAGAAAATTATACAGCAGTACTATCTTTTAATTTGCAATTGGCTCTGAGCTGGTGGGAGGAGACGAGCTGTGAAGTCTCCCAAGCACAGCTCAACTCACAAAGAGGGTTTCCTGGTCTTTGTTCCTGAGTTAGCATATGACAAAAGAAAATTATGCAGCAGTACTGCCCTGAGCTGTGTAGATGTGAATCCAGCTCTGTGGTGATGTAACAGTCTTGTGAGAAAGCTAAACACGGTATTTCTGTGCCTTTTCTCTTATTTTTCTCTTCACTCTTCCTTCCACCTCTCCTCTCAAGAGAGTATAATATATGTAGTCTGACATCTCATTGTGTGGGAAGTCTGTTTTGTCTCGAGCAAGACGGATTTGAGCTGTTTATTTTGTTTTGAGTGGAGGAAAAGTTCGGAAGGATGGAGGAAAATAGGTCATAAGTGGAGAAAGAGGTAGAATTAATTGAAATATTGTAAAGTTTCTCAGATTCACCTATAGTATGTGCAAACTTTATTTAAAGTGCAGTTTTTGTTAAATGCAATACCATTTTGCATGCCACAATTTGTAGGGAGTGATTGCTCCTCAATTATTGATCATATTCAAAAGTTAAAAGCCTGCCCATAATATGACAATAAGTGAACTTTTCTCATGTGTCTGGCTATGATCTTAACACTCTTTCATTCAAATTATGAGAAACTGAAGGGTATTATAAAATTGCATTCCTTTAAGATATTTAGTATTAAAGCTTGAGTTTCACAGTGACATGGAGTCACCAACGCTTAGGTATTGCTGAGACTTTCTGAGTATATCAATGTCTGTTTATGAGAAATCAAACTGTAAATGACCTTATAAAATATGTAAAAAAAAATCTAAAATTGCCTAATAGATTATATATTGAAGCACCTCTTTATTTTACCTTCAGCTGTTCACAGTTTTAGGTTCGACACATAAATAAAATGAAAAGATGTTTTGTATTGATATTTTGACAGCTACCGAAGTGTGAAAACAGTAATTTGTACTTCCATGCACACATACGTATGTGGATTACTGTCATAGACACATGTGGAGTATCGTGTGGCCTTTCTAATAAGGGAATGTTCAGACGTGGATTGTAAGCTTGTGAGCAGGGTCCTCGCTCCTCATGGTATCCGAGTTGTGTCTGTAACTTCTATTGTTTGTTCAAGTCCTGTCCGAAATGTAAAGTGCTGCGGAATAGGTTGGCGCTATAGAAATAAAAATAATACTAATTATTATTCACAAACAATATCCGCCGCACAATCTTTTCATTTTGCAAGTTTATTTTCTCTGTAATATTCTGCTGTAATATAAATAAGTAGCTGCGACACGCACCATTAACAGGAGAGAAATATGCAGCATAAACATGGATCTCCTCGAGATATGAGACACTGAACTTAATTGAAGAAAGCTTCAGGGATAAACAACATAATGTGATTAGATATTCACTAATGTGTACTTGTACTTAAAGAGGTCGTAACCAGCATGTGTCAGACAGAACAGGAATGGCCAACCAGAGCGCTAGGGTATCCACCTGCGGGCCAAGGCTATAAAACACCGGTTACATAGAAAAAAAAAAAGGAAAAATCCAACTCCCAGGATCTTCTGATAAAAAACATAACATATTTATTGTAAAAAAAAAAATAAAATAAAAATAAAACAATTTCAGCTGAACAACACCGCAGTGAAAAAAATCAGACACGGTCCTTAGTCACTACAGATGTGCCTCATGACCTTCTGTCACGCCGTCCTTCCCACCTGTCATGCCGCTGCCCCCCGAGCCCCGGCATACTTACCGGTCCACGGCATCACGGCTCGCTTCCGCAGCAGGAGCGCATCACCCGGTGTCTGCTCCTCTGCTCTCGCGGCCGGCTCCTGTCTCCCGTTGGGTGCGCACGTGTGCTGGGTCCTGCAGCACACGCACGCACCTCTTTGTTTGATCCCAGCAGCTCCTTCCTGCCGACTCTATGCTCCTGGAGGACCTTGACCCGCAAGTCCCATGGAGCGCTCTGCTTATCAGGCAGTCTCTTCCTCCTGGCTGTGCCTGACTGTCATTTGTGCCCCACAAGTGATTCTGGCCCCAAGTGTCCCTGGTCTCTCTTCCCTGCCTACCTACTCCATCGTATGCCCTTGCTCCTTTATCCTTGTCCTCACACAGGTCCCCCTCTCTGCTCTCCTAGTGCCTGCCTGCCTGTGTCTCAGTCCTGCCCGTGTCCCTGTGTCTCAGCCATGTCTGCTCATCAGCGTCTCACTCCTGCCCGTGTTCCTGTGTCTCAGCCGTGCCTGCCCGTCTGTGTTTCAGCCCTGTTCACCTTTCTGTGCCTCTGCTGTACCAGTCTCTCTGCCTGTCCTTCCTGATTCCTGCTTGTGACTCCTGTTGTCCACTCCTGGGTACCAGCTGCCGTGGCTATAGTCTCCCTTGGACCTGCCCTAACGCTCCCTGTATAGGGGATAGTCCACCTGGTCAGCTCGCCCGAGGGAGGTTCGTTGTCGCGGTCCAGCGGGTCCACCCTAGGAGTTCCTCAAGTTCTCACACCTTCTAGTGGGTGAGATGACTTTTTCTTCCTTGTTAGTCTTACCCGGTTACATTTTTGCAAAGTTAATAGCACTGAAAAAAAGACATACGTCCATCAAGTTCAACTGAAAGATAGGAAATGGTAAAGTATTCAAAACAAACACGAAAAAGAACGGTGATTTCTAAGTGCTGCCATAAAGTGAAGGCAAGGGTGTTTGCTATTTATATTTGCTATTATTTATACAAGTTTCGAAGTTGAATTGGCATCTGCATTAAATTCAGAAGGAGATAGCTGGTGGCAAGTTTAAAGTTGGCGGCTCACACAGAGGTTACCATGAGAACCGACAGCTGTGACCTTCGTTAACCTTAATGATGTCACCGCTCGTCACTGCCGCTGGTTCTCATGCTGTTCAGTGGCCATGGTGAGAGGTCATATTACTGAAGTAATCGCTCATCACAGCCTCTGCATGTAGCAGCAGCGGTGATCATCATGGGACCTCCCTATTATGGATTAAAGGCCCTTTTACATCTAGCGATGCACCAGCGATCCGACCAGTGATCCGACCCGGTCAGGATCGCTGGTGCATCGCTAAATGATCGCTAGTGAGCTTTCACACAGAAAGATCTCACAGCGATGCAGCAGCGACGCAGCGCACGATACTCACCTTTCACACACAGCGATCCTGACGTCCTCCCGCCCGCCTCCACGCGTCGCTCATCTCACACAGCAGGAAGCCCAGCAGGAAGCAGACGACGAGAAATGGAGCCGCCCGATCTCGCGCGATGAGCGACAGACAGCGGGGGAGCCGGTCGGAGGTAAGTATGACACACAGCGATATCGCTAGCAATATCGCTATAACGTCACAAAATCAGTGACGTTATAACGATATCGCTAGCGATATCGCTATGTGTAAAACCCCCTTTAAGGTGAACCATGTTGATTATTTTTTGTTGCTAATAAATGGGTGAGAGAGGGTAATTGTAGGGAAGTGCTTTTCACAAATAAAAGACTTCTGTATGTGTGTGTTTATTTCTTTTGACTACGATGTTAGTAATGGGGGTGTCTGACAGACACCTTTCCATTACTAACGCCTGGGCTTGATGTCACACCCCTGACATCAACCTCAAAACCATTCCCCTGACTGCTACTACACCCGTATTCATCAGTGGTTCTTGCATCTTGGAACCGTCCAGGTTGAAAACTGCTTATGCCCCAGACATGGATCACGCCGTGGGACAGAACGATGGACAGGTGAGGGATATTGTTGTTTTATTTTTTCTTAATTACAGGAGATAAGAGATTCAGTGGAATGGGCGTTAGGTGAGTATAACTGTGTTTGTTATTATTAAATAAAAAATTAAAAAGTGTTTTGTTTTATTTCAAATAAAAGACTTTATTCTGGTTGTGTGTTTATTTACCATATAACTATAGGATTAGTAATGGATAGGTGTCTTATAGATGCCTCTCCATTAGTAATCATTGGGCTTGATGTCACCTGACAATACAAAGGTGACATCAAGCCTAGAAATATGATCTCCAATTACCACCGCTGTAAGGCAAGTGGGAAGAGCCAGGCAAAGCATCAGAATTGGAGCAGCTAATAGATACACCTTTTCTGGGCGACTGTGAGCTGCTATTTTTAGGCTGGTGGGGCCCAATATCCATGGCCACCTACCAGCCTGAGAATACCAGCCCCCAGCTGTCTGATTTAGCTTGGTTGGTTGTCAAAAATAGAGGGAACCCCACGCCATTTTTTTTAAATTATTTATTTAAATAATTAGAAAAAGAGTGCGGGGACCCCTCTATTCCTAATAACTAGCCTTGCTGACGCTGACAGCTGAGGTTTGAGCCCACAGCTGTCTGTTTTGCCTGGATGGTTATCAAAAATACTGGGGCACCCAAGCCGTTCTTTTAACTATTTATTTACAGTGCAGGAACCGGTTGATGAATACTCCCAACAGTCGCTCCTACTCTCACTGTTATTAGTGGCAGCAGGCTGCGACTGATGGGAGCAGCAGTCCCATCAGCTGACACCAGTGACCGGATGTAAACTTTATACCTCTGATCAATAATGCGCGCTCATGCTGTCTTTTGAGAGCATGAGAACTGCAGCTGTTTGACCGACTGTGATGATTTTACAGAGGCGGCGTTTGCCGTGCTGCCATGCACATGGATACCTGTTGCAATAGGGGCCTATGTACCCACTATACACCCTCAACACATTACAATTTGCAGATGGTAGCACCATTAATCTAACCTTATACATTTGTTTTAAGTCGATTCCCCTTAATTGATCTTTTCCCTATAAAATAAGTAATTGTATAAGTAGGAATTGCTGGCAACATTGTATCCGTGTTTTCTGTACTTCTTAGACAATTGTTAACCATGATAGATGATCCAGGTGTGTCTGTTTCACAGAACTCTTGTCACTGAGAGCTTAGGTTCAATCAATGCTTTCAAACCAAGTGAATTAAAAAGATTTAGTGGAAGGAACAGCTGACCTTGCATACACAGTAGGCCGTGCTGTTAGCTCTAATTTACAGCTCCTAATTGACAGCACACCTGAAGAAACCCTCGGAACAGTTTTATAACTTGTCACTTAATATGAGTGTGTTCTGCATGTGAAAGCGCACCCATTGAGTCAGGGTCAAACAGATTAAAGAACGTTAAAAACCCACTCGGCAAAGCTTTATTCTAGAGAAGCGTATTTAAAGTGATGGGATGTTCAAAGTCGTAGCGTTGTATATGCCAATTATGATGTTCTTGAAAGGGTCTGAATGCCTAAAGTCTGCTTTGCTCTCAATTACAGAGATAGTAAAAAAAAAGTATATCATTCTATATTTTGATCATGTATATTTAAATGGGTTGTCCGGCCTTAGAGTACAAGCCTGCACTCACTCTATGTGACAGTGTGTACGCTCTGAGGATTCTCCGGTGTGGGTAATGGGAGTGGCAGGTGCATGACCGAAAGTATATAATTTGCATCCAAGCAGTCACATACAGACTAGAGGTGTGTGTCCTTTGCCACTAAAAGTGTAATCACACAGTTGTGGTCAAATTACTTCCCACTCTCGGCGCCGGCACTGGAGGATCCTCACAGCTTGGAGTGACTTAGAGTGACTGCAGACTTGTAAACTAAGGCCAGACAACCCCTTAAGGAGGACCCATTAGCAGGTCAAAAATGTCAAATTTCTGCTGTTATTTTTTTCCCGTTGCATCCCTGAGTACTTTGTTTTTTGTTTGTTTGTTTTTTTTAATTCTCCATATGGTTCCAGAGATATGGGCCTTTACGTTTTCTGCTAATTTTTCTGTTTTTTTTCCAAGGGGGCATCACTCACAGGGTAATTGTGTATAGCAGCCAAAATATATGCCTTAAAGGGAATCTGTCACCTATTTTTCGACTATCAGCTGCTGACACCGCCATCAGGGGCTTATGTACAGTATTCTGTAATGTTGTAGATAAGCCCCCAATGTAACCTGAAAGAGAAGAAAAATGAGTTATATTATACTCACCCAGGGGCGGTCCGGGTCCGGTCTTGGTCCGATGGGTGTTGCTGTCCGGTCCGGTGCCTCCCATCTTCTAACAATGACTTCCTCTTCTTTGCTTCCCATCTAAACTTCTGCGCAGGCGCACTGCTCTGCCCTGTTGAGGGCAGAGCAGAGTCCTGCAGTGCGCAGGCGCCGGACCTCTCTGACCCTTCCCGGCGCCTGCACACTGCAGGACTCTGCTCTGCCCTCAACAGGGCAGAGCAGTGCGCCTGCGCAGAAGTTGGGATGGGAAGCAAAGAAGAGGAAGTCATTGTTAGAAGATGGGAGGCGCCGGACCGGACCGTGACACCCATCGAACCAAGACCGGACCCGGACTGTCCCTGGGTGAGTATAATATAACTCATTTTTCTTCTCTTTCAGGTTACATCGGGGGATTATCTACAGCATTACAGAATGCTGCAGATAAGCCCCTGATGGCGGTGGCCACATCTTATAGTCGAAAAAATAAGTGACAGATCCCCTTTAAAAGAATCCTGCAAACCACTCCCTCTTGTAAAACATCATAAAGATTAAAACTAATTTAAAAAGCCCATATCTTTGGAATAAAATAAGATAAAAAGCTGCACACTTTTGACCTGGTGAAAAGTCCCCTTTTAAAATAGAAAGTCACAAGAGACAAATCACAAAAAAAGGATACAAATATTTGTGTTACGTGTGCTTGGTGACACCCGTTTTGCTATCTCTTTCTCCAGCACTTGTGGAAGTTTGGAAAAATGGGTATAGTGTATTCATTTGCTCTTTCCCCAGCGGATACCAGGTAATCTCAGACATTTGTAGGGGGCTGACTCATCTGGACATTCCTGATTTTAAGGCCACATTCACACATTCAGTATTTGGTCAGTATTTTACATCAGTATTTGTAAGCCAAAATCAGGAATGGAACAATCAGAGGAAAAGTATAATAGAAACCCATCACCACTTCTGTATTTATCACCCACTCCTGATTTTGGCTTACAAATACTGATGTCAAATACTGGTCTAAAGACAACTAATCATGAACTTATAGCTGCAGGTCCAAATGAGCAGCAATTACCTCCCAATTCTGCAAAGAAATGTAATATTATATTCTGGCCATTCAGCTGGAATAGATAGACAGGTCGGGGGCCAGAGGAGCTGCTACCTGTTCCCAGTCTTTCAGGACCTCTGCTACCTGTTCTGCAGCTTCCAGGATGTCTCCAGTCTGCCTTTGGCTTCCAGGACATCTACTACCTATTCCCAGTCTTCTATGACCACTGTTATCTGTTCCCAGTCTTCTGTCAGCCTGCGGCTTACAGGATTTTTGCCACCTGTCTGCTGTTTCCCAAACCTCTACAACATATTAGAAGTCTCCAGGACCTTTATTACCAATCTGTGACCTCCAGGACCTCTGTTACCAGTCAGCGGTCTTCAGAACCCCTGTTACCAGTCAGCGGTCTTTAGGACCTCTTCTGTTCCAAACCAGGTAGCAGAGGTTCGAAAGACCGCAGACACCCACACCTTGGGATTCAAGAATACACCTCACCTGGTGAGCCTAACAACCAGATATTCTACATGGACATGAGTATAAGGACACATGTCTTAATCATTGAATTCAAGTGTTTCATTCAGTCCCATTGCCACAAATTTATAAAATCCAGCCCCATGCCATGCTGTCTGCCTATACTACTATTTGTTAGAGTTGAGCGAAACGGGTTGAAAAAACTCAAAAGTCGCCGACTTTCGCCAAAGTCGGGTTTCATGAAACGAAACCCGACCTCAGCGTGAGGTCGGCCACGAGGTCGGCGACTTTAGCGCCAAAGTCGCGTTTCAAAATATGCTTCAGCGCCCTTTTTCAGCCAATGAGGAAGAACGGACACTGTGGGCAACATGATGACATAGACAGCGGTCCCCACCATCTTTGAGAAGGGCATGCAAGTGATTGGCTTGCTTTGGGGGGCGTCACAGGGGATATAAAAGGGCGTGCACGCAGACCGCCATCTTACTTCTGCTGATCTCAGTATAGGGAGAGATGCTGCTGCTGCAGATTCTGTAGGGAGAGCATTAGGCAGGGAAGAAGAAAAAAAATCAGCTGCTGCTGCTAGCGATTTTGCCTGTACAACACACCAGTCACTGTGCAGTGTAAGGGGAGGCTATATTTTGGTGGATCAGCTCTGTTGGTTGTTAGGCTTCCTTATAAGGCTACCTGATAGCTGCATTGCTGGTTTCACACTGCTTTGCAAACTGCTTTTTTATAAGCAATCCTTTTTTTTTTGTTCTGGTGAGATACTGAGCGTGCATTTTTTAACACCGTACAGCGGTGTATGCTGCTCTCTCAGTACCGTGTAACGGCTGTTATCGCAGCCACAGTGAAGCTAAGGGTGTGACTCTGTAAGGATAAGTCGAGGAGTTGTTCGGTTCTTACAGACCTCCACCTTATAGTTTTGTCTGTTTTTCAAACAGTCTAGTCTATTTGCTGTTTGATTACATTCAAAACTATAGAGAGACAGCGTGTGTCAGTCCGTATACTAAAAAAAACGGAGCTTGACAATTTAACATACACCGGACAGCGGTGTACATGCATGGTGCTCTCTCAGTACCGTGTAACGGCTGTTATCACGGCCACAGTGAAGCTAAGGGTGTGACTCTGTAAGGATAAGTCGAGGAGTTGTTCCGTTCTTACAGACCTACACTCTAGGGAGATTCCAATCCTGCCCTGTCCTATATAACATTTTTCACACCTGCCAAATTCATCCTGTCATACAGCGGTGTGATATACACTGGGCCTGACACAATACATCAGTGTCCAGAAGTGTGTAAGGACATTCCATTTCTCCCATCCTATATAACATTTTTCATACCTGCCAAATTCATCCTGTCATACAGCGGTGTGATATACACTGGGCCTGACACAATACATCAGTGTCCAGAAGTGTGTAAGGACATTCCATTTCTCCCATCCTATATAACATTTTTCACACCTACCAAATTCATCCTGTCATACAGCGGTGTGATGTACATTGGGCCTCACACAATACATCAGTGTCCAGAAGTGTGTAAGGACAATCCATTTCTGCCGTCCTATGTCACATTTTTCACACCTGCCAAATTCATCCTGTCATACAGCGGTGTGATATACACTGGGCCTGAGACAATACATCAGTGTCCAGAAGTGTGTAAGGACATTCCATTTCTCCCGTCCTATATAACAATTTTCACACCTGCCAAATTCAGCCTGTCATACAGCGGTGTGATATACACTGGCCTGACACAATACATCAGTGTCCAGAAGTGTGTAAGGACAATCCATTTCTGCTGTCCTATGTCACATTTTTCACACCAGCCAAATTCAGCCTGTCATACAGCGGTGTGATATACACTGGCCTGACACAATACATCAGTGTCCAGAAGTGTGTAAGGACAATCCATTTCTGCCGTCCTATGTCACATTTTTCACACCAGCCAAATTCATCCTGTCATACAGCGGTGTGATATACATTGGGCCTCACACAATACATCAGTGTCCAGAAGTGTGTAAGGACAATCCTTTTCTGCCATCCTATGTCACATTTTTCACACCAGCCAAATTCAGCCTGTCATACAGCGGTGTGATATACATTGGGCCTCACACAATACATCAGTGTCCAGAAGTGTGTAAGGACAATCCATTTCTGCCGTCCTATGTCACATTTTTCACACCAGCCTAATTCAGTCTGTCATACAGCGGTGTGATATACATTGGGCCTCACACAATACATCAGTGTCCAGAAGTGTGTAAGGACATTCCATTTCTCCCGTCATATATCACATTTTACACACCAGCTAAATTCAGCCTGTCATACAGCGGTGTGATATACACTGGCCTGACACAATACATCAGTGTCCAGAAGTGGTAGGAGAATTAAATTCTCCCGTCCTATATACACCTTGTACCTTGTTTTACAGTTCCATATCATTGGTGGAATTGTGGGTACATTTTTCAAAAAAGTGAGGAAGTGTGGTGTGAGGCTAGTTTCACACTTGCTTTTTTTTGCAGCGCGTTTTTCCCGCAAAAAAACGCATTGAAAAAACGCATACATAAGCATACAACTGCTGCGTTTTTTTCAAGCATTTTTATGAGCATGCATGAAAAAAACGCAGCGTTTTTATGCGTTTGTATGCGTTTTTAGCGCGTTTTTACCGCATTTGCGTTTTTTTCCAACATTTTTAGGTGGCCCCTCACACTACCCAAACCCTGACTTTACTAACCCTAACCCTGACCCTAACCCTAACCCTAACCCTGACCCTAACCCTAACCCTAACCCTGACCCTAACCCTTAACCAAATCATACTTAACCCTAACCCAAACCCTAAACCCTAACTAACCCTAACCCTAACCCTAACCCTGACCCTAACCCTAACCCTAACCCTGACCCTAACCCTAACCCTGACCCTAACCCTAACCCTAACCCTGACCCTAACCCTAACCCTAACCCTAACCCTGACCCTAACCCTTAACAAAACCATACTTAACCCTAATCCTGACCCTAACCCTGACCCTAACCCTTAACCAAACCATACTAAACCCTAACCCTGACCCAAAACCCAACCCTAACCCTAACCCTGACCCTAACCCTAACCCTAAACCCCCTTAACTAACCCTAACTCTAACTCAAACCCCTAAATTCCATGGTTAAAAAAAAAAAACGCATATGCAAAAAAACGCTTACATGAGCATGCCAGTGCGCACATATGCGCATCCATAGGCTATAATGGCCATTTTTAGCGCAAAACGTGCGCATATGTGCGCATGCGCTTTTTTGCAGGGCCAAAAAATGCAACATGATGCGTCTGGAAAATCCAATCGCACACCCCAAAAAAACGCAGCGCATGAAAATCGCATACATGCGCTTACAAGCGCGCAGGTATGCGCACCCATGTTAAATATAGGGGAAAAAACGCATGCGCAGGTTAGCGTTTTTTTCCAGCGCTAAAAAACGCAAATGTGAAACCAGCCTTAGAGGCCGTGTTAGTGGGCGGGGGTTGCCAGCTGTTAATGATGGTGTTGGTGTTGGATCTGCTGGTAGTGGCAAAAGCAAAATAACACCTAATGCAGGAGGTGTTAAGCCTGCGTCATCGTCTGGCTTCACAAGGCCTCGAAGGCTCCCTTTTAAGGGAGTAGGTAAACCGCTTTTAAAGCCGGAGCTTCAGGAACAAGTTTTGGCCTACATTGCTGACTCGGCCTCCAGCTCTATCGCCTCCTCTTCTGAACTTGTAAAAAATAAAAGCACTGAGTCGTCTTTGGAGGCTCATGGTCATGAACCACACCTTTCTTTGTGTCCTTCACCCCAACCAAAATTGAAGGATGCGGCAGGCCACACAGCAGATTACTCCATGGAGCTGTTTTCACATACCATGCCTGGGTTATCAAGTGAAATGGTGAATTACCCAGGCCAAGATGAATCTGACATGGAGTGCACTGATGCACAGCCACTGATAGATGATTCTGCTGGTACATTCACTCAGAGCACGACATTGTCCTCGCAGTGTACTGAGCCAGATTCTGACCCTGATGAGACTCAGGTGCCCCTTCCCGCATACTATACCACCATACACGGTGACACAGAGGAAGGTGCACATGACATTGAAGAGGAGGTGATGGATGACCCAGTTGTTGACCCAGATTGGCATCCATTGGGGGAAGAGGGTGCCGCTGCCAATAGCTCCGAAGAGGAGGAGGAGCATCCGCAGCAGGCATCGACATCGCAACAGCTGTTATCTGGCAGGCACGGAGCAGTCCAAAAACGGGTTACAAAAAGCCAAAAAGTTGCTGGACTGCTTGGCCAGACGGTCAAAATAGCACAGCGTGCAAGGACGCAAAATGTCTTCCATAGTAGGAAGAGTGCAGTGTGGCACTTTTTTGAACAAAATCCTAATGATCAGGCCAAGGTTATCTGTAAGAAGTGCACAAAGACCTTTAGCCGAGGGAAAATACTGAAAAATTTGAATACCAGTTGCATGCTTAGACATTTAACCACCATGCACTTGCAAGCGTGGACGGAACACCAAACCTCAAGTACCACAAGTGCAAATGCTCCCGAAGAAGGTAGTCAGCAATGCTACATTGTTTCTCCCCCTGTAAGCCCACCGGTTAGCACAGCAGCAAATGTTGAGGTGTCGTTGCAAGGCCAAAGCTGTCAGGGAATCACAATGTTATATCAACGAAAGACTGAATCTAGACGATCAGAAAGAACACCAACTCCATCACCATCATCAACCCTCTCTCAGTCCATCCTGTCCACCGCTAGTTCCACCATAGGCATCTCTCAAGTCCAGCTCACCCTGCCAGAGACTATGAGTAGGACAAGAAAGTACTCATCCTCTCATCCGCGTACACTGGGTTTGAACGCCCACATTGCCAAACTAATCTCGTTAGAGATGATGCCCTATCGGTTGGTGGAAAGCGCAGCTTTCCTCGAACTCATGGCCTACGCAGTACCACGCTATGAACTACCCAGTTGCCACTTCTTTTCTCGCAAAGCCATCCCAGCCCTCCACCTTCATGTGAAGGACCGCATTGTCCATGCACTCAAGCAATCAGTGAGTGGAAAGGTGCACCTCACAACTGATACATGGTCCAGTAGGCATGGCCAGGGCCGTTACGTGTCCATCACTGCACACTGGGTTAATGTGGTGGATGCAGTGTCCACAGGGGACAGCGGTGGTGGGACTGTGCTGCCTAGCCCATGGTATAGATGGCTGTAGGCGTTCGACCCTCCTCCTCCTACTCCTCTAGAAGCGAAAGCTCGTCCCCAGAGCGCAGTCGCAGCAGCACTCCATCCGCAGCTGCCAGTGTTACACACGAGGTGTCCCCCTATCGATCAGCTAGTGGTAGTGGAAAGCGTTAGCAGGCTGTGTTGAAGATGATGTGTTTGGGCGACAGACACACCGCGGAGGTACTGGCCGACTACTTTCAGCAACAAACTGAGT
The DNA here is from genome assembly GCF_039654945.1 of Dendrobates tinctorius. Lineage (NCBI taxonomy): Eukaryota > Metazoa > Chordata > Amphibia > Anura > Dendrobatidae > Dendrobates > Dendrobates tinctorius. The sequence continues at coordinate 15,081,565 of NW_027361695.1, forward strand.
CATGGCTGGGCAGTCTACATCTTGAGGCAGGCAAGGTAGTCAGCGATAACGGCCGTAATTTTTGGCTGCCATAGCCCTTTCAAAACTCAGACACATACCTTGCTTGGCTCACACCTTGAACCTGGTGGTGCAGTGCTTCCTCAATAATTATCCAGAGTTAACAGGCCTGCTCCAGAAGGTTCGAAAACTGTGCTCGCACATCCGCCGGTCGCCCGTACACTCCAGTCGTATGCAGAAGCTGCAGCGATTTCTACACCTTCCCAAGCACCGGCTAATTATCGACGTTGCAACAAGGTGGAACTCCACCCTGCACATGGTTGAGCGGCTGTGCGAACAGAGGCAGGCCGTAATGCATTTGTGGGAGGATACCCGGACAGGCACTTTGAGGGCAGACATGGAGTTGACAGGTGTGCAGTGGTCAGAGCTGAAAGACCTCTGTAAAGTCCTTCAGTGTTTTGAGGAATGCACACGGCTGTTAAGCGCAGACGACGCCATCATAAGCATGAGCATCCCACTTATGCGTCTACTCATGCAAACTTTGATGCACATTAAGGAGCAGGCGTCTGCAGCCGAGGTTGACGAAGAGGAAGAGGAGGAGGAAATCCTTGATGACAGTCAGCCATTGTCTGCTCCGGGACCTCTCCTGGACGAGGTGGAGGAAGAAGAGGAAGAGGAGGAGGAGGGTGATGATGGGGATGATTATTTAGGGGAGGAAGATGCTTCTCGTGTGTCCAGAGAAAATGTTGGCGTGGCAAGGTCTGGTACGGGGTTTGTGCGTGACTGGAGGGATGTGGATTTGCCAGAAAGTGCTCCTCCACCAAGCAGTCGCACTGCATCATTGACACCGGGAACATTGGCCCACATGGTAGATTATGCCTTGCAGATCCTAAAAAGGGACCCCCGCATTGCCAAAATGATGAACGATGACGACTACTGGTTGGCCAGCATCCTGGATCCACGCTATAAAGTCAAATTCCAAAACATCATGCCACAGGAGAACCTTGACCTAATATTGGCTAACAAACAAGCTACTCTGGTAAACCGGTTGGTTGAGGCATTCCCAGCACACAGCAGCGGTGATGGTTCTCACACGAGCCGTAGGGGCCAGGGGCAGCTTGGAAGAGGTGTTCGTGGTGCACACATCAGAAATGGCGTTGGAGACAGGGGTTTCATGACCATGTTGTGGACTGATTTTTCAAGTCCTGCTCACACGACTGGTAATACTGCATCGATGGAAAGTGACAGGAGACAGCACTTGTCAACTATGGTTACAAACTACTTTTCCTCCCATGTCGATGTTCTCCCTCACAGGTCATTCCCCTTTGACTATTGGGCCGCTAAACTGGACACCTGGCCTGAATTGGCACAATATGCGCTACAGGAGCTCGCTTGCACAGCTGCAAGTGTGCTATTGGAAAGAGTCTTCAGTGCTGCTGGATCAATCCTGACAGAAAAAAGGACCCGTGTGTCGACCCAAAATGTGGATGATCTAACCTTCATTAAAATGAACCATGCATGGGTTTCCAAGGATTTTGTCCCACCTTCCCCTGATGACACATATGTTGACAGAAAAATGGCTTGCTTTGGTCCTCCTCTTCCTGGGACTTGAACAATTTCGCCTTTTGCATCAGCTGAATGTCCAACATCAACATATGCCACTTTCTAAAACTCCCTAACTGTACTGCCCCCCCCCCATGTCCGGGGTCACCACCTAGCGCACGAAACCGTGCGAGTGCCGTTGCCCTGGACAAGTGGGTAGGCCGACTCTTGGGCACGGGCACTGGCATAGGGTCCCTCATAGTGCAATCAAGTGTCTCTGACGGTGGTGGTGCACACCCGCCGTCAGACACACCGCCGTACTATGAGGGGCCCAGTGCCAGTACCGACGCCCACGAGTGGGCCCCCCTTGCTTGGGTAGGGCCCCAGCATTTGCAATCTTTACCTCTCCCTGCTCCTCCGCTGTGTAGTCTGGGCCGTCAAATCCATACTGGGCCTGACACCGTCTGAGCCTGCCTCCTGATCTATAGACATATATTTTGAATGTGTACACTATGCTATCCATACATGTTATCCGGTGATACGGGACCTTTTCTCACCTTTGTGTAATCACGTGTAATCCATACTGGGCCTGACACCGTCTGAGCCTGCCTCCTGATCTATAGACATATATTTTGAATGTGTACACTATGCTATCCATACATGTTATCCGGTGATACGGTACCCTTTCTCACCTTTGTGCAATCACGTGTAATCCATACTGGGCCTGACACCGTCTGAGCCTGCTTCCTGATCTATAGACATATATTTTGAATGTGTACACTATGCTATCCATACATGTTATCAGGTGATACGGTACCCTTTCTCACCTTTGTGCAATCACGTGTAATCCATACTGGGCCTGACACCGTCTGAGCCTGCCTCTTGATCTATAGACATATATTTTGAATGTGTACACTATGCTATCCATACATGTTATCCGGTGATACGGTACCCTCTCTCACGTTTGTGCAATCACGTGAAATCCATACTGGGCCTGAGAACGGCTGGCGAGCTGTTAAGCAAGCTACAGCACCTGTGGTTTGCACACGTAAGTTTTTCATTTTTTCAGGAATGATGGTTAGGCCTAATTCCGGAACTGCGGTTGACCTGCACTTACTGGGAAATCATCGTTCGCGGGTAATAACTGTAATCTCAGATCCCCATCACTAACGGTGTTCAGCGGGTTATCTGCACCTGTAAGCGACAAACGCTGGCCCTTTCAGTGTAGCGCACATGCAGCCACGGACATGTAAGGGCATGTCACACCAGTTATTGGCCAATCTCACGTGCCAGAGCCTCGCGTGTCCCTCTAGTAAGCCGGACTCGGACCGCGGGGCATGACGGAGTCTCGTTCGTTAACTGAATTAAGCTTGCAATGTGTGCATCTTTTTTGTTGCCCGTGTTGAGTCAAATTACGCCGCAGGCTCCACTCCTGGTGGTGCCCTTCTGGACATTCCTTTAAGGTTCAGCTTTGCAACCATACTGCCCACGTAAAACAAACACTTTGCCTTCATGAACACTGTTTGGAGGTGTAAGGTACACCTGGGGTGGACCCGCTAGACCGTGGCAACGAACCTCCCTGGGGCAAGCTGACCAGGTGGACCACCCCCTATACAGGGAGCGTTTGGGGCAAGCCCGCGGGTAACTATTACCACGGCAGCTGGTACCCTGGGAGGTAACGACAGACAGACTGCTAGAGCCGAGTTGGGGATACAGGACTGACGGTACCGGCTGGGAACCACAGGACAGACTGCCACGGCTTAGAGACACGAGACAGGTGGATACGGCCTGGGAGACACAGAACTGGCGGCACGGCTAGGAGACACAGGATAGGCGGGCACGGCTGGGAGACACAGGATAGGCGGCACGGCTGGGAGACACAGGATAGGCGGGCACGGCTGGGAGACACAGGATAGGCGGGCACGGCTGGGAGACACAGGATAGGCGGGCACGGCTGGAAGACACAGGACCTAGGAGAGAGGAAAATGGAGAGGTGAACGAGCAACGGATGGACAGGGCGCGAAGGCGTGCAAAGAGGACGGCCAGAATCACTAGGAAAGAACAGTGATACTCAGGCACCGCAGGCAGGGAGAGGCGGCCAGATATAGGGACTGGTAGAAGGCCTTCCGGGTCGTGACCTAAAGGAGAGAGAGCAGGCGCGCGTCCTCAGTAGGAGCAGGAGGGGCAGGGGCGTGCACCCGGCGCGGTCCGGAAGACCGGACGAAGGGGACCGCCGGACGGAGAAGAGGAGCCGGGGAGGACCGTGGAGAAGACCGCGGACGCCGGCGCAGAGGGAAGCAGGATGCCGGAGGAAGGGTAAGCTGCGGCCGGGAGGAGGCAGAGAGAGGAGCGCGCGGCAGGCGCCGCGTGACAGTACCCCCCTCCTTACGCGCCCCCCTCCGCAGTCCGGAAAAGAATTTGGCCAAGATTCGAGGGGCCTGGATGTTCTCTTTGGGCTCCCAGGACCTCTCCTCGGGACCAAAGCCCTTCCAATCAACCAAGAAAAAGGTTCTCCCCTTTTGCTTCCTCATGGCCAAAATATCTTTAACCTCAAATACATCGTCTGCGGAGACAGGCGGAGGTGAGTGAGGGGCCTTAGAAAGGAAACGATTGAAGACGACTGGTTTTAGCAAGGACACATGAAAGGCATTAGGGATACGGAGAGAGGCAGGAAGCCGTAGTTTATAGGAGACATCATTAATACGGGACAAGATCTCAAAAGGTCCAATATAACGGGGACCCAGTTTATGGGAAGGGATCTTGAGGCGAATAAACTTGGAGGCCAGCCAAACTTTATCACCAGGGTGATATGGCGGAACATCCAGGCGTCTTTTGTCGGCGTGTCTCTTAACTCTGTTACGTACCAACTCGAGAGCGGCCTTGGTCTCCTGCCAGATCCTGGAGAATTCCCCGGTCAGAAGGTCAGCCGCCGGTACACCCGAGGCAGGAGGAACCGGTAGAGGTACACCAGGATGTTGCCCATAGACGATAAAGAAAGGGGACTTGCCTGAAGACTCGCTGGCGTGGTTATTATAGGCGAACTCAGCCCACGGGAGAAGTTCAGCCCAGTCGTTCTGGTGGACATTGGAAAAATGCCGGAGGTAGTTCACCAAGCACTGATTTGTCCGTTCGGCCTGACCGTTGGACTGGGGGTGGTAAGATGAGGAGAAGTCGAGAGTGACATCCATTGATCTGCATAGGGCTCTCCAGAAGCGAGAGGTAAATTGGACTCCTCTGTCAGAAACAATATTTTGGGGCAGTCCATGAAGACGGAAGATGTGCTGAACAAAGATCTTCGCCAAGGCTGGGGCCGATGGCAAGCCGGAAAGGGGAACGAAGTGTGCCATCTTAGAAAACCTATCAACCACCACTAGGACGACTGTACAGTTGGCAGAGTGGGGTAGGTCCGTAATAAAGTCCATGGCAATGTGTTGCCAGGGGGACGAGGGTATAGGAAGCGGGTGTAGAAGCCCAGAAGGCAGTTGCCTAGGCACCTTGATCTTGGCACAGGAGAGACAGGAGGCGACGAAATCCCGGACATCCTGGGGAAGAGTCGGCCACCAGTAGTAGCGGGATACCAGGTGAAGTGTCTTCTTAAGCCCGAGATGGCCAGCCAGCTTGGAAGCATGTCCCCAGTGGAGGATTCGTCCTCGGTCCTTCTCCGGCACAAAAGTCTTGCCAGGTGGAGGTGAGAGAAGAGAAAGTGGTGCCACCGTGATGAGCCGGGATGGATCCAAGATATGCGTGGGTTCTTCTTCGACATCTGCGGGAAGGAAGGACCTGGACAAGGCGTCAGCTTTGAGGTTCTTGTTGCCTGGGCGAAAATGTAGATCAAAATCGAATCGAGCGAAGAACAGAGACCACCTGGCCTGGCGTGGGTTGAGTCTCTGCGCAGACCGAAGGTAAGCTAGATTCTTATGATCTGTGAAGATTGTGAAGGGATGTGCGGCGCCCTCCAATAAGTATCTCCACTCTTCTAGAGCTAACTTGATGGCCAGTAGTTCTCGGTCCCCTATGGAATAATTCCGCTCTGGGGTGGAAAAGGACTTGGAAAAGAAGCCGCACGTGACGAGTTTACCGGAAGAAGATTTTTGAGACAAAACCGCTCCGGCTCCAGTTGCTGATGCATCCACTTCGAGGACGAACGGCTTGTTGACCTCAGGACGATGGAGTACGGGAGCCGTGGTAAAAGCTCGTTTTAGAGATAGAAAGGCCTCCTCTGCTTCAGGGGTCCAGACGTGCGGGTTGGCTCCTTTACGAATCAAAGAAGAGATAGAGCCGGCCAATGAGGAAAAATGAGGGATGAACTGCCGATAATAATTTGCGAAGCCGAGAAATCGCTGAACGGCTTTCACCCCTTGGGGACGTGGCCAGTTGAGCATGGCAGACACCTTCACCGGATCCATACGCAGGCCAAAGTCGGAGATGATATATCCCAAAAATGGAAGGGAGGACTGTTCAAAGACGCACTTCTCCAATTTGGCGTACAGGCGATTCTCCCTCAATCGGAACAGCACTCGGCGGACATCTCTTCTGTGGGTGGACAGATCGGGAGAGAAGATCAGGATATCGTCAAGGTATACAACCACACTGGAGTACAGAAGGTCTCGGAAGATGTCGTTCACGAATTCTTGAAAAACTGCGGGAGCGTTGCACAACCCGAAGGGCATGACGAGGTACTCGTAGTGTCCATCCCTGGTGTTGAAGGCGGTCTTCCATTCATCTCCGGAGCGAATACGGACAAGATTATGGGCTCCACGGAGATCCAATTTAGAGAAGATTCGCGCACCTCGCAGCCGGTCGAACAGCTCGGGGATGAGAGGCAGAGGATATCTGTTCTTGATGGTAATCTGGTTAAGACCTCGATAGTCAATACAGGGGCGGAGAGACCCGTCCTTTTTCTTAACAAAAAAGAAGCCAGCCCCAGCGGGAGAAGAAGACTTTCGGATGAAGCCTTTGGCCAAATTCTCTTGTACATATTCAGACATGGCCTGGGACTCGAGTGGACTCAACGGATAGATTCGCCCCCGGGGCGGAGTCGAGCCGGGTACAAGCTCGATGGGGCAATCATATTGCCGGTGCGGTGGAAGAGCCTCTGCCTCTTTCTTATCAAAGACATCTGAAAAAGCCCAATAGGCCGAGGGCAAATCCGCAGGACCCGAGACAGGAGACGAGCATTTGAGGGGTTGTACTGGACGAAGACATCTAGTCTGGCAAACGCAGCCCCAGCGAAGGATGTCTCCGGTCCGCCAATCCAGGACAGGTTCATGCATCCTCAACCACGGAAGGCCCAGGAGCAAGGTGTGGGATAGAGACGGCAGCACGAAGAAGGTTATTCTCTCACGGTGCAGGACCCCGATCTGTAATTCCAGCTCTTCAGTGACCAACGTTACGGTCGCGCGCAAGGGAATCCCGTCGACTGAGGCTAACTGCCGGGGAACCTCCAAGGACCTAACAGGTATCCCCAATCTCTTCACCGCCTCGAGTTGGATGAAATTACCAGCAGCCCCTGAGTCAATATAGGCTAGCTCCGAGAAACGTTTGGATCCCTGGATAAACAAAACAGGAAGGGTCAAAGGTAGAGAGGTGTCGAAGGCACCTAGGGAGGCCTCTCTTACCTGTCCTAGGCGGAGGAGTTTCCCGGCCTCACAGGGCAGGAACGTAGAAGGTGGGAGGCACTGCCACAATAGAGACAGAGACCATGAGTGAGTCTCTCCTGGCGGCGTAGCTCTGCGGGCCTGAGTCGGTCAACCTGCATGGGTTCAGGGGCTGACGCCGAGGTGGAAGGCCGAGCGCGGGGAGGACTGCGCATCGGAGGAGAGAACCGAGTGGGTCTTCTCTCCCTGATGGCCTCGCGGGAACGCTCCCGGAAACGCAGGTCAATCCGCGTTGCCAGCGAGATGAGATCTTCCAAAGACGTAGGTGTATCCCTGCCTGCCAACTCATCTTTGATTCGGGGCGACAAGCCACGCCAAAAAGCCCCTACTAAAGCCTCATTGTTCCATCCTAGTTCAGAAGACAACGTACGGAACTGGATGGCGTACTGTCCCACAGAGAGAGCACCCTGGCGAAGGCAAAATAAGGACTCGGTAGCGGAGACCAGACGCCCGGGCTCATCAAAGACCTTGCGGAATGTCTCCAAGAAGGTTGCGAGCTGGGAGACTATCGGGTCATCTCGCTCCCACAAAGGATTCACCCAAGCCAATGCCTCACCCTCTAAGTGGGAAATCATAAAGGCCACCTTGGCCCGGTCGGAGGGATACTGCAGGGATGCCAGCTCGAAGTGCAACTGACACTGGTTAATGAACCCCCGACAGAGCTTGGGATCCCCACTATAGCGTGGGGGTTTAGCCAAGCGGGGCGAGGACTGGGAAGCTGCCGCAGGCGCAGGGACAGCGGCCGCCGTCTGTAGAGCTAGAAGGTGGTTATCTACAGAGGCCATGTAGTTTAAAATATGGGCCTGGGTGTCGCGCTGCTGAGCAAGCTCCTGCTGTAAGCCGGAGATTTGGGAGGCAATCCCCGGATCGGAGGTTTGTAGAGATGAAAGTCTGGACTCCATTGACTTGAGGAACGACATGATCCTCGCCTGATTCTCACGAAGGAACAAAAGTTCCTTTTGGGTCGGGGTCGGGGTACCAGCGGAATCCATGGACTGAGTATTCTGTAAGGTACACCTGGGGTGGACCCGCTAGACCGTGGCAACGAACCTCCCGGGGGCGAGCTGACCAGGTGGACCACCCCCTATACAGGGAGCGTTTGGGGCAAGCCCGCGGGTAACTATTACCACGGCAGCTGGTACCCTGGGAGGTAACGACAGACAGACTGCTAGAGCCGAGTTGGGGATACAGGACTGACGGTACCGGCTGGGAACCACAGGACAGACAGCCACGGCTTAGAGACACGAGACAGGTGGATACGGCCTGGGAGACACAGAACTGACGGCACGGCTAGGAGACACAGGATAGGCGGGCACGGCTGGGAGACACAGGATAGGCGGCACGGCTGGGAGACACAGGATAGGCGGGCACGGCTGGGAGACACAGGATAGGCGGGCACGGCTGGGAGACACAGGATAGGCGGGCACGGCTGGAAGACACAGGACCTAGGAGAGAGGAAAATGGAGAGGTGAACGAGCAACGGATGGACAGGGCGCGAAGGCGTGCAAAGAGGACGGCCAGAATCACTAGGAAAGAACAGTGATACTCAGGCACCGCAGGCAGGGAGAGGCGGCCAGATATAGGGACTGGTAGAAGGCCTTCCGGGTCGTGACCTAAAGGAGAGAGAGCAGGCGCGCGTCCTCAGTAGGAGGAGGAGGGGGAGGCGCGCGCGTGCCCAGGCACAGTATGTGCGCGCGCCCGCCGAGCAGGAGGGGCGGGGGCGTGCACCCGGCGCGGTCCGGAAGACCGGACGAAGGGGACCGCCGGACGGAGAAGAGGAGCCGGGGAGGACCGTGGAGAAGACCGCGGACGCAGGCGCAGAGGGAAGCAGGATGCCGGAGGAAGGGTAAGCTGCGGCCGGGAGGAGGCAGAGAGAGGAGCGCGCGGCAGGCGCCGCGTGACAGGAGGGTCGTGACTCGTGGGAATAACGCCGCCCAATCAGTTAACCTGCTAGAGAGATCCTTCGTTGCTCCCAAGCATGACATCACACTCCCTAGGAGGAAGGTAATGCCACTGTGGCGACCGTACTCCTGGGGGCGACACAAGTGCACTGATGCCCAGCCACTGCTCGATGAATCTGCTGGTACATTGACCCAGACCACTACATTCCCCTCGCACTCTACATGGCCTGAATCTGACCCTGATGAAACTCAGGTTACCCTTCCCATATACTGTTCCATCTTACACGGTGACAAAGAGTAAGCTGCAGATGAAAGTGCAGGTTCGGCCCACCCGCCGTCAGACACACCACCGTACTATCAGGGGCCCTGTGCCAGTGCCGTCGCCAACGAGTGGGCCCCCCCTGCTTGCTCAGGATCACAGCACTTGCAAGGTTGAAATACTGTGCAGTGAGATGGAAGATGGGGACGACGAGGAGTCCAGACTAGTACAGGGATTCCCTAGCGAGGAGACTTATTTCATTGTTTTCAATGTTGGGACAGCAATTTTTGGGGAGCACTATACTCTGGAGGATGATAGATGGGGCCCACCATACACTGGAACATTCCAAAGGTGGACATCAGACACTGGAGCAGCATTTACAGGGCCCATTATACACTAGAGCATTAGAAATGGGGCCCATTATGTTTGGAGCATTATTTGGGCCCATAAAACAGTGGAGCTTCATCCATGGGGACCAACATATACTGTAGCATTATGTGGAGCTCATCATATACTGTTTCAAACATTATATGGGACCAATGATTCTGTATGGAGAAATAGATGGGCCTCGTCATGAGATGTAAAAAGTGAAGTATTTTTCTTTGTAGTATACCACTACTTCTCTGCCGTACCGGAGCAGCATGAGTTGTGGTATGTGTTAAAGGGGCGCTCTTTCGCCCAGGGCACATGAAAACCTGGAGCCAGCCCTCCCCCCCACAACTTTAACCCCCATTTTTCAGTGTGTAATTAGTATTATGAAGTAAATAAAGGGTGACAAGCTTCAGTAATAAGAATTTATGGTTTTGGCATTCAAATGGGCACTGTAAGTGTGTTTCCTGTCCTCCTCTCACTGCCGACTTTTCTTCCCCATTGACTTACATTGGGTTTCGTGTTTCAGTTGGACCCCCGACTTTTCCCTATAGTCGGCCGATTTCGTTCGACCCGACTTTTGCGAAAGTTGGGTTTCGAGAAACCCAACTCGACCCAAAAAAAGGCAAAGTCGCTCATCTCTACTATTTGTGACAAAATGGTTTGTCGCAAAGATTTAGTCATTTGTATCTTGATGATATAACCATACGCTCACCATCTCTTTGATTTTATTTTTAAACATTTTTTTTAGCCATTGTGATTAATTTTCACAAGATTTCATTGATTGGGAGGACTATAGATCACATGTATGTTTTTATGATCAATAGCTATGACTAAGAACACATTGTGGTGTTCAAAACGCGTCAGAGCTCTTGCTATCTTTCTCATAGATTTTTAATCCGTATCCAAATAGAGGCTGAAAATGTTTTTTATACTATGCTGGAGCACCTTTTTTTTTTGGATTACTACCCGATGGTGGAGTTGAGCTGGCAAATAACCCACGTTAGATGAAGGGATAGGTATGATCTTGAAACTCGTAAGCTAATAATGAAATAAAACAATCAGGTTTTGGTAAATTTTCTTATACCAAGAACTTTTGTACAACTTTCACAGAGCTATTGTGATATGTGGTTTACTGTACAATTCAGGTAGAAGGGTAACACCAGGGAGCGTAATTCAACCCTGTTGTGCCACCAGGTTAGATTGTGGTGAACAAAGCTGAATACTGGTATATGTTACTTTTTTCAGCTGAGAGAGTTAATTCAGTAAAGGAATTTTCAGATTTTGCTTCTAGATAAATCTCTCGGGGACCAAGGTAACATAAGCATCTAAAGCATGAGAATTGATAGAAACTTGTTTTGAAAACCTTATGGCTTTAAAACATATGTAACGCGACACCAATGTCAACGAGATTCTCACACCTCAGAGCGTTTGGCGCCAATCATCCCCTGTCACCCAGGACAATTTCCCATTCTTTCAATTTTCCTTATGACACTTTTTCTGCCATGGTCTATTAAATGATTTCAGTCTCTTTTTACTAGATCATTTGACTATCTCTCACAATGTTTATTGTGCTGCCTATCATTCCGGTGGTTTGTGGATTCGCAGTGGGAGCTATCAGATGGAATCGAGATGACAGTGCCTTCTGATAACAATGCAATTGTTTATTTCTAACTGGGCGGTGGATCCATCTACTTTAAAATAGAAGATTGTGGAAATGGATAGAAGAGATGAGGAATTGATGACCAGATGGCTTCAGGAGATGATACGGGGACCTGACTCTTTGAATAACAAGAAGTGGTAATTTTTTTCAAGCTAAATGTAATTTAAAATTTACATTTTTGTAATTATAAAAATTAGCTTGCGGAATTTACACAGATTCACCAGATGCTAATTAAACAGCTGGAGTCTCCCTTAAGGTGGCTATACACTTTCCAAAGCTTTCAACCGAATTCTTGTTCAGCTATTCCTTAAGGGGTTGTTTAGGACTTTAACATTGATGGCCTTTTCTTAGGGAAGGTCATCAGTGTCTGATCGGTTGGTGTACAACATCCAGCACCTCCGCGGATCATCTGTTCCTGGTGTTGGTGGTGGCCGGAGATGAATGTTACGGAGCTGCACAGAACAGCTCCATCAACTGTATAGTGACCGTGGTCTGGTACTGCATATCCACCCCTTATTCCAATCAATAGGGGGTTAATGTGACCCTCTGCTGAGCACTTTTTGGTGAATAAATAAGTTTTTTCACTAGCTTGTTGAGCTGGATTTCTCATGTGTTAATGTTCAGTACCTGGCCACAGCCACCAATCGACGGAGCTGATCGGCAGGGTGCCGGGTGTCACATCCTCACCGAACAGACATTGATGACCTAGTTTAGGGAAAGGCCATCAATCTTAAAGTCCCAAATAACCCCTTTAATATCAGATTGATGGAATCAGAACTGAGATACAATACATAAGAATGGGCACTAGGTTAAGCATTGAGCTGGGATTTTCTAGGTCAATCAACTGTGAGGTTCTGGAAGCCATGCCACCAGGTATCAGCTGATCAGTTATGACCTCCACCGATCTGAAATTGATGACCTATCATAATCATGGTCAACCTTCTATTATAATATTTCCAGACTCCTTTCTGCTTAATCTTTGTCTGCTGTAACTCAACACAACTGATCTGCTTGGTATTCAAGAGACAGTTTAGATTCACCCCAAGAACATCTCTAAAGATAAGGTTCTCTTTACATTATGTGGAGGTGTTTAGAATAGTCTGCACTTGTACTGAAAATCCATTGTTCTCTCCAGTCATTTGAGATACCAGCTTCTCTGTCTTCTTGTGGTTGTTAAAATATCCTATCCCTCCTCCTTAGCTACACCACTCCCATTCATTATTGCAAGTTTTTTTCTTCTGCGGAGCAAAAGGAAAGAGACAGGAGTACAGAAATAAAACGCTAACAACTAGAGCAGTGAAAGATGATAAAAAGAACTTAAGGCCTTCAGAATGATATTAAATTACATACGGCACAAAATAAAGGTACAGAGTACATACTGTATTTATTGTATAGCATGCAACAAAATAAGATGTGATTAAAGGGTGGAACTTTATTATTGATCATTGTTGGAATGGTTGGGCTACCACTCACGACAACATCACTGATTGTCTGATAGAAGGTGCCCGGTGCACCAGAAGAGGCACAACTCCATGCACGAATGGTACTGTATGCTGTTTCCCATAGCCAGGAAATTTGCCATCTGTCCTGAAAGTCCAGAAATCTTGCATATGTTCTGGAAGAGTTGATAAGTAATGTCCTAACCAGAAACTAAACATGAAGATCCTGTGCATAAATCATAAACAGTAGAAGAATACTTTTGTTCCCTTCTCAAAAACGCAAACCAAATTTTTTTTTCGATCCCGAGCCAAGACGACATGATAGATGAACAATCTGTAGGAAGATTGATCTTGTGCAAGTCTAGACAACCATCTAAGCACGATGAGTCAACACTTCAATGGAGGGCTAGGTAAGGTCTGAGATCCAAGGGGCAGATGAGAGATGGGATGGAGGCCCAACATTTCTTTTTCCCCTAAGCCTCACCAAAATCTAACCTGACTCTGCTTAGTATGACACATAGATTATTGACTTGATTTGGGGTTCTTTTGCTCCATAGTATCCAATTTCTAGGGAGGTCACCATGTTTTTTGTTGTGTGTGTGATCTAACAAGAACTTCTTTACAACTAATGGAGAATAAGGTGTTGGGAAGCTGATAGATTTTGAAGTCAATGTAAGAGTGGTCCCAATTAAAAAAATAGAATTTATTTCAAGATGTTTCTTCAAACAACATGTTAAGGTTTCCTATATTAAAACTCATTTTAGTCAGGTATAGTAAGCTTTTTATGAATTTTAAGGTGCATATTATGCCTAATTCAGTTCTAAGTTCTGCTGAACTGATCTTAGACCCATGATCATGATATTCTTCGATCTACCATCAGTTCATCAGAAACTTATGGGGGGGTAAAGGTTCATTTTCAGCTCTTAAACATATTGAAAACGTACGTAGAAAAGTAAAGGCTGAAATATTCATAAAAAGATGAATTCATATTACATTTTTCTGAAAAGATAAAAATAAATTTATATGAGTGTGATATGTCTGCTCTAAAGGTTATAGGAAAGTCAGATAGATTCAATAAAAAACTGAGCATAAATTTTCTCACAGCTTCCAATAATATCACTTTCTGATACCGAAGACTCTTAGGTGAGTCTCTGATCGGACCTCTTGTCATTAAAAATTTCTTAATTTCATGGGCAATCTATGCACAGAGATTTATTATGACATACCTCTCCTTGGAGTTCCTATTAAGAAGCAGATGAAATATTACATCAATAATTACCTATATTAAAATACTGCTTACATAAGGGTAGGAATATATTGGAATTCTTGTGACTTAAAAAATGAAATTATGCATGACGACAGTGATTAAAATATCTCGGAGACCCAAAGCACATTAACTGCAGATTTTTCATTAAATTGAACATTATTACCCTTGATTAAATATATCACTCCACTAATAAAGGCTATAATATGACTTTATTAAGGTTTCCCAATTTCTACAGTAAGTTTCTAGAATTTAGATTTTTGGGCCCTGCGCACTATTTTTGAACAAGCACATAGACACAATAGAGGAAGACTATGGGACTACTATAGAGTCCTTGGGAAAATGTTCTATCCCCTTTGATATGGGTGACTTGGAGAACAGGCTGAAAGATAGAAAAACATGCAAGACAGGTAACTTAGTAAGCCACAGAATCAGGAGGGTAGAAGAAGAGGAAAAAGCAAGTTTGAAGCAGCACAAAGATGTAGGTAGCAAATCCATAGCAAGTAGCAATGAAATGTAACATTAATAATACACTACAATAACTGCCTGTGATGCTTACAGCAAACAAGGGCTTAACCAGCAACAGCTGCAAATGATGAAAATCTCAAATGTCTGAGGAGATGACGGAAGAGTTAAAATAAGATGATAGCAATCTCGAAGAAGGAAATGAACACATTAAAAGTCAATACTCGGACAAAGGGGTGTGTCTAAATAGGTCGTAAAACATCTTTGAGAAATGTTGAACAACATGTCAGATCTGATGTGGACTACAGCAAATGGAGGTAGCCACAGGGGAAGGGAGCAGAGTATGGGGAAATGCTACTAAATTAATGAAGAGGTCTTGCAGGTGGTCAGGGTTTCCCTTCTTGTGGTTATTGAACCCTTAATGACCGGAGCTTTTTTCGGTTTTATGTTTTCGTTTTTTGCTCCTTTCTTTCTAGAGCCATAACTCTGGTTTAATGGTATCATTAAAAATGTCAGCTCGGTGCCCAAAAAATAAGCCCTCACCCAACCCGAGATCATGAAAATGGAGACGCTACGGGTATCGGAAAATGGCGCAATTTTTTTTTTAGCAAACTTTGGAATTTCTTTTCACCACTTAGATAAAAAAAGAACCTAGACATGTTTGGTGTCTATGAACTCGTAATGACCTGGAGAATCATAATGGCAGGTCAGTTTTAGCATTAAGTGAACCTAGCAAAAAAGCCAAACAAAAAACAAGTGTGGATTACACTTTTTTTGCAATTTCACCACATTTGGAATTTTTTTCCCGCTTTCTGTTACACGACATGATAAAACCAATGGTATCGTTGAAAAGTACAACTCATCCCACAGAATAAGCCCTCACATGGCCATATTGATGGAAAAATAAAAAAAATTATGGCTCTGGAAAGAAGGGGAGCAAAAAACTAAAATGCAAAACCGAAAAAAGCTCCGGTCATTAAGGGGTTAAATAACCACAAGATGGGAAACGCTGACCACCTGCAAGACCTCGTCTTTAATTTAGTAGCATTTCCCCATACTCTGCTCCCTTCCCTGTGGCTACCTCCATTTGCTGTGGTCCACGTCAGATCTGACAGGTGGCTCAACATTCCTCAGTGAAGTAATCTCCAAAGATGTTTTACAACCTATTTAGACACACCCCTTTGTCCGAGTATTGACTTTAATGTGTTCATTTCCTGCTTTAAGATTGCTATCATCCTGTTATAACTCTTCCATCATCTCCTCAGACTTTTGTGATTTCCATCATTTGCAGCTGTTGCTGGTTAACACTCGTAATGACCTGGAGAATCATAATGGCAGGTCAGATCTAGCATTTAGTGAACATGGTGAATAAAACCCCCCAAAATAAGTGTGGGATTGCACTTTTTTGCAATTTCACCACACAAGGAATTTTTTTCCCATTTTCAAGTACACGACAAGGTAAAATCAATTGTCTCGTTCAAAAGTACAACTCGTCCCACCAAACAAGCACTCACATGACCATTTTGACCAAAAAATAAAAAAGTTAAGACTTTTGGAAGAAGGAGTCCAAAAAACGGTCGCTAAATTTCGCCCTTCTTAAATAACATAAATACCCAAAAAGAAAAGAAAAAGGCGCATACCAAAGGAATAAATGCAATAAATTTTATTAAGCTAATATAGCATATACAAAGAGAAGAAACAAACAGGTGTGACCACCACCCTGTAGATATACACAAATATATATATATGTATGGGCAGGAATGAAGAAAAACATGTTTACAATAGAGATGCTAAATGTAACCCATAATTAACAATAGGCAATATAAGCGCAAGTTCGCAAACAGCGGTTGTAGATCTCAAAGATTGAGAGAAAAGATTAGCCAAAAAAAAAATATATATAAAGCTACAAATAATATGTGCAATGTTGCAACTGTAACCTCTCTCAAATTGAGATAAAACAACCACCATATGGGTTACAAAAGGTATGAAATAAAGTGCCATGTGCAGACAAAATGCATGATACCTAATTATCTTCATTCAAAATAGCAGCAAAAATTGTAGCAGCAAGAGTTATAGTATGTTACATGATAGCCATCCAAAGCACATATATGTACTCAAAGTAACTCTGGAGGAATAGGTGCACATATATATAAGGCAATCAATATCAAACAAAATTGCACCCATCCATATAATTGCACAAATGCCCATGTGTGAGATGAAATCCCCCATAACCGCATGTTTAGCCGCTGATATAAAAACCCATGATCAAAATCTGTGAATGGCAAACTGCCATGTGTATACCTGGGGTGGAGAAGTGCCCCGACGCGCGTTTCGCGTCAGCTTCCTCGGGGGGCAGTGTTACTTTGAGTACATATATGTGCTTTGGATGGCTATCATGTAACATACTAAAACTCTTGCTGCTACAATTTTTGCAGCAATTTTTGTCTCTGATCAGTTTATCTCTTTGCTCTGTTTTCAGAATATACCTGAGTGCTGATATAGTGATTTTGAAGTCTAGCGACTTCAGGGCCTTTTTCCCTATCAGACGGTTGGGACATTTTTGGTAGGGTTTTTTGCAGATTGCAGCCAGCATCTTTTCTGTCCTTTCCTATTTAGTTAGTTGGGCCCCATCGTTTGCTCAACCTGTCTTTCTGTCTGTGTTTGTGTTTTCATCTGCTTTTCACCGACAATACATGTTGGGGGCTGTCTATTGCTTTGGGGTCTGCTCTGGGGCAGTTTAGATTTCCCCTTTCTTTCTTTAGGCTTATTTAGTTCTCTGGCTGTGAACGAGGGGTCTAGGGCACCGTAGGAACCCCCCACGGCTACTGTTAGTTGTGGTGAATAGGATCAGGGGTCTGCAATCCGATAGCTACCAACCTCTCTGGTTTTCTGGACTTAGCTTGTATTTTTATTTTTTCCTCCTTCGGTGACTCATTCATAACACCCTAAGTTCTCTTTCACACGTTGTGCCATTCGGCCCGATGTTGAATTGCGATGTATGGCATTGGCCTGGCTCTCCCGATTCTAGCGTCACAGCTTCTTTTTTTTCTATAAGGCTGTCACACATGGGTCAGGAGCTTCGTGGCCAGTCTCCTGACCCGTACATTGTGATCCGACATCGGACCAATTTGCACAGACGTGCGAAAGACCCCTTAGACTAGGGTTCCCCAACTTCAGTCCTCAAGGCCCACCAACAGGTCATGTTTTCAGGATTTCCTAAGTATTGCCCAGGTGATAATTGCATCACCTGTACAATACAAGGGAAATCCTGAAAACATGACCTGTTGGTGGGCCTTGAGGACTGGAGTTGGAGAACCATGCCTTAGACTATCAATGTCTACTCTTCGCCAAGCCAACAGTAATACTCAAAGAGTACATCTCAGGCGAGGAAATCACAATCCTGGAATTTTAATTTTGATTCCCAAGTTTTTTTTAATTTTTATATAAAGGATGAACAGAAAAATATTTTTTGAGGGAATTAGAAATGGTAAAATTTGACCATAATATAATTTCCAAATTCATTTTCCCCTTTATCCATCCTCATCTAACTAAACTGCTCAGCGTGTGTGTAAATTATTAACGTGATTTTCTTTAAAACAATGAAGCCACCTTTTTGGTCTCACAGTAGATTTTTTTTCCCGGAGTCTGCAGTATCTGAATTTCCTCTGAATGTGATTAGAGTGGGAACAAAATGTTTTAGCGCAATCAAAATGAAATATTCTGCCTTGAATACGGATATTTGTTGAAACTATTAACTTAAATGAGCTAAAAAGAAGATCAAAGCACCCGAAGCAATTTCATATTATGATGTGTCAGAGTGAAGACGTACAGGATAACCTGGTGACTAATCATTTATTAGTGCCAGTCACAGAAGGGTTATATAGTCAACTGCAGAGTAATGTACAATTTATTCTCGAATCATTCTACATCAGCACAATTATAGCTGAAGAAGAAAAAAAAACTTTTTTTTTCTTTCCCTCTAGTTCAACTTGCTGTTATAAGCATTAGGCTGGAGTCACACTAAATGATAAAAAAATCGGTCCAATTTTAACGGACCGAAATCGCACAAAGGTTTCTTCACCAGGGATCCGTCTGTCAGCCGAATTTCGTGTGATGATGCAATTTTAATCGCATCTAAGCATCCGTTTAACATCCATCTGCCGAGATTTTCTCGCAGGCTAGCAAAATGGACATATAATGGAGCCCAATGACAGGTTTTCAAACACAAGCGAAAAAATAGATATAGACACATAGAATACATATATATATATATATATATACATGTCATAGAGACACATTTATATGTATATTTCTAATTCATACAGTTCTTCATAGCAGAATAGCCGCTGAAACATTTGCCGGCTTTTGTAAAATCATTCCCCAACCCGACATGAAATGACACATGGTTTACATACAGTTAACCATTTCATTTCATGTTTTTTTTTAGATGTCTATCACTCGTAATTAGATGATGGTTTGTGGGTAAAATTTTGAAGTTGTAGGGGTTAGTTTAAGGGGTTAATTCGTTGTATAAAATTGCGGGGACTCCCGCTGACGTCACTGAGGCTGCAGGGAGTCCCCGTAATTTTTAACAACGAATTAACCCCTTAAATTAACCCCTACAACTCCAAAATTTTAGCCAAAAACCCTCATCTAATTACTAGTGATAGACATCTAAAAAAAACATGAAATGAAATGGTTAACTGTATGTAAACCATGTGTCATTTCATGTCGGGTTGGGGAATGATTTTACAAAAGCCGGCAAATGTTTCAGCGGCTATTCTGCTATGAAGAACTGTATGAACTAAAAATATATATATAAATGTGTCTCTATGACATGTATATATATATATATATATATATATATATATATGTGTCTATATCTATTCTTTAGTTTCTTTATTTAACCGGTCAGTGTGATTTTACTGTATTGTTAAAAGAATTGCGGGCTTTTTGTAAAGGACACCGGGTGCGATTTTATCGCAAGTCACACATCTGGTCCATTTGTAATCTGATTTTTTCTCGCCCCCATAGACTTGCATTGGCGAGTCCGATCCGAAAATCGGTGACAATCGCAGCATGCTGCGATTATCTCGGTCTGAGGAACGGATCCGATAAAAAAACGCATGATGGGAACAGCACCATAGAATAACATTGGGACGAACGCAATGCGATTTTTTATCGCATTGCATTCGTCCGATTTTATCGCTAGTGTTACTCCAGCCTAACTATAAATGTAGCACATTATGAAATGAATATATCGTAAACTTTTCTTGAGTGATAGTCCTTTAAAGACAACCTGTCGCCAGGTCAAACCTGACCAAGTTTTGCACCTATTTTATTCCTGCTGCTTCCCCATGAGTGTTTTCCGCCATATGGTTCCAGACATATGAGAAGTTTTATTTAATTCTAATTTGTAAGTTTTTTAACCAATGGAGTATTTTTCACAGGATCCTCTGGGGCGTGTCTACTCTGCATAATCACTCTTAGAGCACCTCCCCTTAATTTAACTCTACCACCCTCCACCAGTAACAGAAGTATGCCATTTTTTGAGCTTTGCTCTTATTGTTGCCATCTAGTTTAGATATTAACTTAATTTCTGAAGATTTCATTCTTACTATTGCTGATACGTCATCAAATTCCTTCTTATTGACTTTGCACCACAGATGACTTAGCCTATAAAGCTGGAAGTTGTATCTCTTGTTCCTATGGGTAACCACTTTCATCAAGTCCTTCAGGATAAATTACAATATACAGTATACGTACCCTAGAAAAAAGCAATACTGTTAACACTGCAGTAATTAGATAAATATTAACACATGCAAAAAATATAGACTCCTTAGTTGACAGCTATTTGGCCAAAAAAGTGTAAAACCAAAAAGTAGATTTCAAAGTAGCAGGTGCTCAACACAGTCAGGCACAGGTCCTGCTGTGCCCGCCTATATTTTGAAGCCTGGTTGGCACATAGCGAGAGGAGTAACTAGTTAGAGATCATATTGGTTGGGTATGCCTTGCCGTGGTTGATGGCTTTTATGCCTTTTTTATCAAAAAAATTGTCAACTTAAGTACCCTATAGTTTTACATGTGTTACTATTAATTTACTTCCTGCAGTGTTATAGACCATAGCAGTTACTATGGGACCTGCACATTCAATGAACAAGCTTGCGTCAGTGGGGTATCTCAGTTCAAGACATTGTCCTAGATGTATAGGACTATAGATACACAGGGAGTGGGGCTAGAGGAGTATTTGCCCGGGGCACAACCGACAGGGGCGCGCCATCAGGTTGCTTAATGCAACAGTCCGACATGTCACCCTGGTGGCTGCATATTGGGAGTCGGACGCTCTCTTTGCCAGCTGTCAATTGACAGCCAACTCAGAGAAGCAATCAATTGTACTGATGTCTGAAAAACATGAGTACAATTGAAGCCCTGATTGCTGGCACTTTTTAGTTAGGGTGACTTCAGCAACGGAACCAGGTCATCTGATCATGCTGTTGATGTCCCACTCCAGCTCCCCTTCAGCGCAGTGAACGTTGGTCATGTTAGTGCTCCCCTGGAGCTGAAGAGATGAAAAATGTATTGTAGTTGAGGGAGGGGGAGAAATTTAAGGAAACTTGAGGAACAAGACAGGCACAGTATTGGTGAAGACACAGCATATGGAGTAGGATATGGTGAGTGGTTTGGACACACTGAGGAGAGAAGTTCAGGGGATTGGTGTGAACACAGTATGAAGAGGGGAATAGGGAATTGGTGCAGACACAGTATGAGAAGGGCTGGGAGATTTGTGCAGAAACACTAAAAGGAGAAGGAGAAATTGTTGCAGCCACAGTGTAAGGAGTGAAGGGGATTAGTGCTAAAACTGTGTGAGGAGTGGAGGGGTTTGTGCGAACACAGAACAAGGAGCGGGGGGATTGATGCAGACGCACCATGAGGAGTAGAGGGTTTGTGCAGACACAGTATGAGTGGGGGAATTGGTGTGATCACACTGAGGAGTGGGGGGATTGTTGCAGACAAACTATGAGGGCAGAATGGATTGTGTACACAGTAAAAGGTGCCGGGTAGGGATTGTTGTGGACACAGATTGAGTAGCCAGAAAGGAATTGGTGTGGACACATTATGAGGAGGGGTGTTGTGGGGAATTTGTGGGGACACAGTATGAGGGGGGAGTGGTGCAGACACAGTATGAGAAGTGGAGGGGATTGATGCTCAAACACAGTATGAGGAGGGGGTGAAGGATTGGTGCAAACACAGTATGTGAAGCGAGGGGGGCCTATGAGGAGATCGAATGGTAGTATGGGGAGCGAGGGGGACCTGTGATGAGACAATATGGTAATATGGGGAACAAGGGGGATCTGTGAGGATACAGTGTAGGGAGTGTGGAATATGTGAGGAAACAGCATGAGGAGGGTGAAATAGGTGTCAAAACAGTAAGGGGAGTGGAGAGGTATGAGCAGAGTGGGGAAATGTGTGAGAATACAGTATGAATAGTAAAGAGGGAGGGGAAAATATGTGAAAAGACTATTGAGGGGAATAGTGTGAGGGGACAGTATGGGGTGAGAAAAATGTGACGGGGCACAGAATAGAGACTGTACTGTGGGGGCAGTTTAGAGATAGGGCAGTGTGAGGGCACAGAAAGGTGGGGACAGTATGCTGAGGAGGGGGAGTATTATGAGGGGTCACAGTATATTGACTTGGCACTATAGGGGGATGCAGTGGGAGAGGACAGTTTGAAGAGGGGGCCAAGTAGGGAAAGATGGGACAGTGTGTGTGAGGCAAGAACCATAAGAGGGTCAGTGTGGCATCATATTTTGTTCTGGGAGCATAGTGAGGGGCAATTATTTATTCAGGGACACATCATAGGGCATATATATTTATTTAGGAGCATTATAATCTCACTACTATTTTTAAGGTTACAAGTTCGGGATGTACTGCTGAAGACCAGAGTTGAGGGAAGTCTGCAGATATTAGCTGTGAATGTGAAAAGTCCTCAAGGCGTCTCAACAAGATGAAGAAGAAAAGAAAGAGAACGACTCCAATCAGAGGTGACGTCATCTATAAGGTAACTGGATGTAAATGTTTATTTGTGAAACTGCCTGCATCTCATTAGTATTGTGGTTCCTGTATGGTTTGCAGTCTGATGACTTAACAACAACTCCCTGCACCACCTTACCATTATTAAGGACTTACTGGAAGATGTAGGTTCATATAATGGCCGACCTGACATTACAATTGATATCTGTACTAAGCTGGGGTGATGTATTCATGTTCTGATGGTGGTTCTGGTGATGTATTTCTCTATTAATGGTGGTTTGAGTGAATTATTTATGTTTATATGGTGGTTCTCGTGATCTGTTTCTGTACTGATGGTGGTTCTGGTGATGTGTTCTTGTGCTGTCATTCATTCTGATCCTGTACACATGTAACAATCTCTAACTTATAATATTAAGAAATGCATGGCTATGTTAACCCATTCATGACTGATGATGTATAGTTACATACCAACAAGACAGATGTCACCTCACTCATTACAAATCAATTCAGCAAGGTTGGATACGTCTAGTTGGAATGTGGCCGAAAATATGTAAATCACATACTTGGACTCATATAACCATCCACTCTTACTACCAACACCAGAGCTAACTGACAGTGCGCGTTGTGAGAATTCAGAAACCTGACTGCAGACTTCCATCACATACCTGAACAACCCTTTTTAAAACTAACATTGAGCACTGTAACATGCCTAATCCCAACAGTGCGTAATATGCCCACTGTCTTACAGTTATGTGGCAACTAGCTTCTCTTCCTGCTTCTCTCAGTGAAGTCGGGGCAGTAGTATTTTACTGAACATTGAGAGAATCAGGAAAAGCAGCTCATCAACAAATAAATAGTCACATGACAACTACTCAAATGGATAGAGCAGGGAGGGAGGGTGCGCCAAACTTAATTCTTGCCCTGTGTTCCAAAAAACCTAGATACACCTCTGAGTGAAGGATTTATCTCTAAGAGATTAGCATTGCCATACTAGTCCAGCCACGCCCCCTCCTGTGATAAGCACCTCACTGTCTATGGATGTGGGCGGGGCAAGCTTCCTCAGCTCTGCCTAATTCTACATCTAAAAGCTCTGATTGTGTAAGAATTGCTGCACCAAGTAATCTGAATGATACATCATTGGATTCCGCTTCTCTTTACCTACATTATGCCTCTCTCTGATGAGGTAGCAAAAACCTGATGATAGATTCCCTTTAAAGAACATGAAATGGGTTCTAAGAGATCTCAGAATGTTGCATACATCTTTTCAAGGCAATTGGAGACTTTCCAGTTCTGCGAGTTGTGGCAAATTGATTAACTGTAAATCAAATTTTTTGCAAACAATCATCGAACCTGGCGAATTCGAATTTCAAAAGATACGATCATTTTTAATGATGATTGGCTGGATCTTCCCTACAAATGCATTAAACTCTCATCCTCAGCGACCGAGGCATTCTGTGTCGAATATGGTTTCAAAGGCTCCGGAAACATCATTTTATATTGAGAATATTATATTTTGAAGGATTATAAAGGACTTTTGAGAGAAAGAGGTCTCTTGTTAAAAAAAATTTAAAGAGATCATAATCCCACCATATTGTTACTATATTTGTAAAGCATAATTATAATATCTAAAGTTAGAGAGTGGTAGGCCTCTCCAAAACGATTTTCTTTACACTTTTTTCCCCCCCACGCCATAAAATAAATCTCATTATAGAATCCATTGGAAAACAAAATGTACTTGTGATAAGTACAGATGATTTTTTACATAAACACATTGTAATAAATATAGATACCTGGAGATATAATGCTCATAATCCGAAATCATGCTTGACTTACTGAAAAAAAAAAAAAATACAATAAAAAGCAAAATGGAATCTTTTTTGTGTATAAACACCATAAATTATGTACTTAGCTTTAATTGGCTTCACACAGCTTCAAAATAAACCCTTTGAAAGTGTAAAATGTAAAGAATAAAAGATGTGATGGAATAATCTCTCCACTTAAATATTCGCTATGTACAAACTTAATTGTATGTGATTTGACCATAGAACATTTAAACCATATGGGTCTTCCCCACAATAAACTGTATTATATAAAGTGATCAGTCAGGTACCCCCAGATGGGATTACACTTTTGTAGGACAGCACTCAAATGAAAGTGGATCAGATCATCTTTAATTATTAATTCTTTTCTTTCTAGCCACTTAGACTCTATTTATTTTAGTGTCATAAGTGGCGCCTCTTTATCAATCAATGCCCTATCTTGATTTGAATTACATCTAACAAATCCTGACTGAACACAATTCTTTTTTTCATAGGGTTTGCTTGTGTTCAGTTGGGTTTCTGACATTTTGGATGGCTACAACTAAGATCTTGAGCAGACGACAGTAATAATCAGATGAGCTGTATATGCCATTTTGAGGCAGTGCACATGTCAGATTCTTTCCTCAATAGTGTAAATGAATAAACGTGTGAACAGCCGTAGGGAGGTGCCAGAGTAGGTTCCCACACCGTAGAATATATAGCAAGAAACTCGGCACTCAACTTAACGTGATCAAGTAAGGTTTTTAATGGTATCCACAGAGTAGTAACAGAAACGTTTCAGTCCTGATAATGGACCTTCATCAGTCACCGTTATAGTTTGCGTAGGGATATGGGTGGTGTGACGTCCGCCCGCGGATCTGGACTGCAGTAGGGACAGCACCCCGAGAAAACCCGTGACCCTTAACCCTTATACAGGGATCTGGAATTGTAGCAAGGCCCAGGGGGTGGCTGTCTGGTGGAGCAGTGCGCCAGAGCAGGACGGTCGCCAATAGGGAAGAAGGCGGGGAACCAAAAACGTAGTCAGAAACCGGGAGAGCAGCGGAGGTACAGAAACGGCAGGCAGTGGCAGAGTCGACAGTCCAGGCCAAGGTCACAAAACGGGAGGGCGGCAAGGTATAAAAATGGCAGGCAGTAGCAGAGTCGAATATCCAGGCCAAGGTCACAAACCGGGAGAATAGCAGAGGTACAAAATCGTCAGGCAGTAGAGGGGTCAGAAATCCAGGCTGAGGTCAGAGTCAAACAATAGCAAATCACACAGTAGCACATAGAGTAACCAAGAATATATCCGGCGGCTTGCAAGACCAGTCCCAAGGTATGTGAGGGATCTGGTCATCCCTCACAGGCTCCCGGACTGATGATGTCATCAGGACCGCCTCCAGGACCAGGCCAGATGGTGATGCACCAACCTCTTCATGACTGACAGAGGAGCGGAGCCTGCGTCCATCAGATGCCTGCGCAGGAGCCCCTTCTCTGTCGCCGCCATCACTCGGGGGCAAACCACGGCACCTCCCAGTGGCCGAGGCAGGAACAGCAGGCCCCGAGTCTGATGGCGATGCGACAGTCCGGCACCTCCTTGTGGCCGAGGCCGGGACAGCAGGCCCCGAGTCTGATGGCGACGTGACAGTCCGGCGCCTCCTAGTGGCCGATTCCGGGACAGCAGGCCCTGAGTCTGAAGGCGACGTGACAGTACCCCCTCCTCTAAGAGGGGCCTCCGGACCCTCAAAACCCGGTTTGTCAGGGTGAAGGAGATGAAATCTCCTAATTAATGCTTTGGCATGGATGTTCCCCGCGGGGCCCCAGGACCTTTCCTCCGGGCCGTAGCCCTTCCAGTGTACAAGATACTGTACGAAGCCTCTCACAAGGCAGGAGTCAAGGATACCCTGGACTTCATACTCCAAGGTACCCCTGACCGAAACAGGAGGAGGAGGGGACTGGACAGGGTAAATTGGGGAGCGATACAGCTTGAGGAGAGACTTGTGGAACACATTGGGCAACTTAAATGACTAAGGAAGTTTTAAACGGAAGGCTACCGGGTTAATCACCTCTATAATTTCGTATGGGCCAATAAATCTGGGACCCAGTTTGGCAGACGGCACTTTAAGCTTGATGTTTTTGGTAGAGAGCCAAACCTTGTCTTCAACTCCCAGGTGCGGCCCCTTAGATCGCCATCTGTTCGCAGCCGAAGCCTGTCTAACCTGGGCCCCTTTCAAGTTCGAGTTTACCTCAGACCAAATCGTTTTTAAGCGATGAATATTTTTCTCTACCCCAGGGAGCTCCGACATCCTGGCCGAGAATGAACCAAAGCGCGGATGCAGTCCATGGTTGCAGAAAAAGGGGGTAGTCTTAATGGAGTCCTGGTATCGATTATTTAGGGCAAACTCAGCTAATGGCAGATGTTCCACCCAATCGGACTAATGTTCTGACACATAACAGCGGAGGTATTGCTCCAGAGCCTGGTTGGTACGCTCGGTTTGACCATTGGTTTCGGGGTGATAGGCAGAGGAGAAGGACAACTCATTAATAATGTGTTTGCAGAACGCCCTCCAGAATTTTTAGATGAACTGGGTACCTCTGTCGGACACAATATTCACCGGAGCACCATGAAGACGTACAACATGCACAATGAACAGTTTACTCAAGGTTTCGGAGTTAGGTAACCCAGACAGGGGTACAAAATTACATTGGTTGCTGAACCTGTCCACCACCACCCAGATACACGTTTTTCCATCTGAGGGCGGCAGGTCCATAATGAAGTCCATGGAGATGTGGGTCCATGGACTCTCAGGGGTGGGCAAGGACTGGAGCCAGCCGGCAGGGCGATTATGGGGGGACTTGGCGCGGGCACAGACTTCACACGCTAAAACATAGTCTTTACAGTCCTTTACCACCATCGGCCACCAAAAGTTCCTAGTTACCAATCTGGTGGTATTATTGAGACCAGGATGGCCTGCCAGAATAGAGTCATGTGATTCTTTAAGAACTTGTAGGCGAAACATAGCCGGGATGAACAATTTTTTGGGGGGCGTAGTATCAGGAGCTTGTTCTGGGTACCTACGGATCTCCTCCAGAAGGTCCAAAGACACTGCTGCCGACACAACGATCCCATTGGCCAATATCGGGACTGGCTCACAGTCCTCGGCTTGTGAGGGGCAAAAACTGAGAGAGGGCATCGGCACTCATATTTTTAGTACCAGGGCGAAAGGTGATTAAAAAATCAAACCTAGAGAAGAATAAGGCCCACCTTGCATGTCTAGGATTTAGTCTTTCAGCTGACTCCAGATTGGTCAGGTTCTTGTGATCAGTAATTACACTGATCTTATGTTTGGCGCCTTCGAGGAAGTGGTGCCATTCCTCAAAGGCCCATTTGATTGCCAATAATTCCCGATTACCTATATCATAGTTTTTCTCAGTGGCAGAGAATTTGCGGGAAAAAAAAGCACATGGGCGAAGCTGAGTGAGGGATGCAGTGCCTTGCGATAGCACTGCTCCCACTCTGACTTCAGAGGCATCTACTTCTACAATAAATGGGCGGTCCAGATCAGGCTGGACCAAAATCGGGTTGGCCACAAAGCACTCCTTTAGCGTAGAAAATGCCTGAATTGCCTCAGGGTTCCAATTGGCCACGTCTGCCCCTTTCTGGGTCAAATCCATTTGTGGTTTGGCAATTTCTGAGAAACCCCTGATGAACTTGCGGTAGTGATTAGCAAACCCTAAAAATCACTGCAGCGCTTTTAGCGATTTGGGTTGTACCCAAGCTTTAATAGGTTGGATCTTGGCAGGATCCATGTGGAACCCTTTGCCTGAGACCATGTACCCTAAAAACTGTACCTCCTCAACAAAAAAAACACATTTCTCCAGTTTAGCAAACAAGGAGTGTTCTCGCAGTCTCTGCAGCACAGAACAGACGTGTTGAGCGTGTGTCACAGTGTCAGCAGAGTAAATCAAAATGTTATCTAAATACACGACGACATACACCCCACAAATGTCTCTGAAAATATCATTAACAAAGTTCTGAAATACGGCAGGTGCGTTACTGAGTCCGAACGGCATTACAAGGTACTCAAAGTGGCCAAGAGGTGTATTAAACGCGGTTTTCCACTCATCCCCATCTCTTATGCGGACCAGATTATATGCCCCCCGGAGGTCAAGTTTAGTAAACCAACGTTCTCCAATTAGCTGATTAAAAAGATCAGTGATGAGTGGAAGCGGATACTGGTTCTTTATAGTGATTGCGTTTAATTCCCGGTAATCAATGCAGGGTCTGAGACCACCATCTTTCTTCTCTACAAAGAAGAATCTGGCCCCAATTGGTGAAATGGATGGTCTAATAAACCCTTTTTTAAGCTGTCTGCTATATAGTCATTCATGGCCTGTCGCTCTGGACAGGAGAGATTAAATATTCTCCCTTTTGGGAGATGGGCATCCGGAATCAGATCTATAGGGCAATCATACTCTATGTGTGGGGGTAAGTTCTCAGATTCTACAATAGAAAAAACATCCTCATAGTCTCTGAAAGCAAACGGTATGAGGGGGTTTTTAACCTTAAGTTGGTTTACTGCTAATGATATGCATTTATCCTGACACTGCGAACTCCAGCGTACAACATCAGCCAGGTGCCAGTCAATTACAGGATTGTGCTGGCATAACCACGGCATCCAAAAAATAACTGCAGAAGATATATTATCCATCACAAAAAATGACATAAGCTCGGTATGTAATGCTACCACAGACATGGCAATTTTGTCAGTAACAAATTTAACCCCCTCCTTAGTAATAGATGTGCCATTAATAGCCGTGGTTTTAATAGGGGCATTAAGTCTTAGTAGCGGTACACCAAGATTACTAGCAGCCAAAGAATCCATAACATTTCCTTCAGATCCACTATCCACATAAGCTTTTAAACACAGATTTCTAACCAAATGAAAGAGATAGGTAATAAAACTTTAGTCGCATCTGCGAGCAGTACCTGAGCCCCTGGGCAACCATGGTCAGAGCTGCCCAGGGGCCGATGTCCCAGTAGTGTGGATCTCTGACGTTCAGCTTTCTCCATGAAGTCTCCAAACTGCAGCATATTTATGCAGGAAGATGAGAGTGATCCTCCAGACTGTGCACTGAAGCAAGTAACAGGTGTTCAGGCCAAAAATCAGCTCAGGCAGGAGAAGGGAAAAAAAAAAGTTCAGGGAGACTGCTTTTGTATATGTTGGATATATACACAAGAAGCAGTTTTTTTTAGACCGGATATAATGTGGTGCCCGTCTGCGGATCTGGACTGCAGTAGGGACAGCACCCCGAGAAACCCCGAGACCCTTAACCCCTATACAGGCATCTGGAATTGTAGCAAGGCCCAGGGGGTGGCTGTCTGGTGGAGCTGTGCGCCAGAGCAGGATGGTCGCCAATAGGGAAGAAGGCAGGGAACCAAAAACGTAGTCAGAAGCCGGGAGAGCAGCGGAGGTACAGAAACGGCAGGCAGTGGCAGAGTCGACAGTCCAGGCCAAGGTCACAAAATGGGAGAATAGCAGAGGTACAAAATCGTCAGGCAGTAGAGGGGTCAGAAATCCAGGCTGAGGTCAGAGTCAAACAATAGCAAATCACACAGTAGCACATAGGGGAACCAAGAATATATCCGGTGGCTTGCAAGACCAGTCCCAAGGTATTTGAGGGATCAGGTCATTCCTCACAGGCTCCCGGACTGATGATGTCATCAGGACCGCCCCCAGGACCAGGCCAGATGGTGATGCACCAACCCTTTCATGACTGACAGAGAAGCAGAGCCTGCGTCCATCAGATGCCTGCGCAGGAGTCCCTTCTCTGTTGCCGCCATCACTCGGGGGCGAACCACGGCGCCTCCCAGTGGCCGAGGCAGGAACAGCAGGCCCCGAGTCTGACGGCGATGTGACAGTCCGGCGCCTCCTAGTGGCCGAGGCCGGGACCGCAGGCCCCGAGTCTGATGGCGAAGTCACAGTCCGGCGCCTCCTAGTGGCCGAGGCCAGGACAGCAGGCCCCGAGTCTGACGGCGACGTGACAGGTGGACCCATGAGATCACTTGATGTTAAAGGTAGTCAGGCTATTTATGAGACTGCTGCACGTATTAGAGAAAGTATGGCCAGAATAAGGGTTGGTAGATCAGGCTATTTATGAAACTGCTGCCTGTATTAGCAAATCAATGGGCAGAAAGAGAGCTGGCAGATTAGACCAGGTAGTGTGCGCCGTGCCTGTGCAGCGTGAGGACGTGGTATCCACCGCTCGTCCATGCTGCACACTACCCGGCTCCTACAAGACCTGCTATCCCTCATTCGGGTCATACCTACTGTAAATGCAGGCAGCAACTTTGTAAACAAGATCCAGGACCAGGACAGGGTCGAAACCTTTGTTCGCATTCACAACTTGCTTTGCGTGCCTAATCAGAGCTTATGTTTACCTGCACTTGAATTTTTTAAATAAAAAGGAATTACATTCCACACAAGAGTGTGGGGCGAATTTACATCAGTAGACGTCCCAGAGGCTCACTACCCCATTCCACCGGCACTTCGCCTCTACGACTGTGTGCTCCCCAATTCTCCTCCAAATCATTAAACTCAGCTGTCTTACATCAGCTACTTTGACATTACCACTGAGTAGATGAGCAGAGTTGCCAAAATGAGAATTTGCCAAATTTCAAGACTTTTCCCAGGAAATTCAAATCGCAGTGAAGTTATTCTCTGCAAATTGAACGTCCCCTATTATACTCTCGGGTTCCACTAGAGGTAACTGTGCACAGCAAGTTGTGATGTCAGAGAGTTTTCAATGCTCAGTGTACTCTTAGGCCTTCCGGCTGTGAATGAGCAGTCCAGAGATCCCATGGCTTCCATGACACTGTTATGCCACGTGAATACCGCAGCCAATCAGAGGCTCTTACTCCTTCTGCTTGCTTGAAGTTTGTGCAAATATGTAAACCTTGGTTAAATGGAAGTGTAATGACACCGATAGTGTCACTGAGGAAGCCTAGGGGGTGGTAGCAGGGGGCATGGGACCGAGCACGGGGAGTGGAAGAAGTGAGGCACGCAGTGCGCACACGATCTGAGACTAAGCAGTCATGTGATCACAGGGGGGCAAAGTCACGTCATGAGGACAGGGAAACAGCCAAGAGAGTGGAGTATAGGGCATAGAACGTTAATGTGGTCAGTGGGGAGTTGAGGGTCAAAAGCCAAACGAGAGCGAGGTACCTAGGGATAAGAAAGAGAGTAAACCAAGACAATCCAAGAGGTCAGAGAACTAGGAAGGACAGGGCAGTACAGAGCAGGAAACAGACACAGAAGTCAGGGGACAAACCAGGTCATACACAGCAAAGCTCACACGCACAGAGGCACAACGATTACAGATGAGTAACCTGGGTCAGCTACCTCTAAACGAGTACACGGAAGTATCACTGACACCAAACCCAGGAACTACCAACATTAAATAGCCACCCCAGAACCAAAGAGAGGTGAAAAAGAATTAACCCTGACCTGACCAGAAAGGAGGCAGAACCATCCTGTCCAGAGCAATGACAGGAAGTTTTGAGAGCACAGCAGCCTAATAGCGGTCTCTAATTGTCCGCAGGTCTCACGTGGCATAACAGTGTCACGCAATCTCCGACAGACGGAGATCTGACATGGCTAGAGTAGTGGCTGTGCATGAGGTGAGCATATGGTGTTTATGTTCAAACGGTTTGTCCGTGTAGTGGACAACCTCTTTACCTGAGCCACTCAACCTCATTAAGTGGACTGGTTCCACCTTGGTGAGAATGGTGATGGATTTTCTATTTTCATTATATTAATGAGTGACATTTTCTAGTGCTATAAAGTAGTGAAGATGAGAGAAATTTCAAGGCGTTCTTTATGTATATTATAAGGAGATCATCAGGGCTTCATCAGGGTTCCATCTGAATCCTGTTTTACAGGGATTTAAATGGAAATCTCAGCCCAGTGCAGGATAAATGTGCATCTAGCCTAAATTCATTATTTGCCTGCTTTCATTCCACTTTTTTTTATAAAAATAAATATGCAAAAGAAGAAAAAGAATGTTTCTCTGACAAAAGCTATGTAAGAACAGCTTAAATGATTGCTCTAGTATATTAGAGGTAAATAATATGCAAAATGTTTGTAACCAACTAAAAAAAAAAGGTAATTGTGCCAAAAGTAAAATCAGCTTTTTTGTATCAGAAAATTACTGAAACAGAAAATGTTAGCAGCAAAAAGACCAATTATTGAAATATACAGGATTCAACTTGAAGCCCAATTAATTCTTCTGTGTCAATCAACAGTGTAGGAGATAAAAAGCTAAAAAAAGAAATTCTCTATCTAGATGAACGTGAACTTTAATAGCTCGGATTTAATAAGAAAAAGTAGATTATCTATGGAAACAATATGTAGTTGGCTTATCGTTTGGAGTCCCAAGTTTTACGTTTACTAGAGTTTGTGTGCCGGCTCAGAGGCTCTTAAAGGAAACCTATCATGTGCAAAAAACAATATTTACCTGCAGGTATGAGGCTAATTTGCAGGTAAATAGCATTAAATTTCTCCTTGACTGCTTTACCAGGACAAAATGAACTTATATCCTCCTGTCCCATTAACAATCAATGTAGCTGTCGCGCATGCGCAGCCATACCTCCAATCACATGGAACACTTTGCAGAAATGTTCATTGGTGATATTTTTCGGGAGTTGCACCTGTTGATAGAAGATAGATGCCTTGTTAAGGTATATGTGAACACCTCGTTTTTTAGGTTCAAGCAAAGCTGCCATCTTTTCCCTGAAACAGCTTTGTTGGTGCCACCGTCTTTATACCATTAAAAGCTGTCAACTACTCAGACAACCCCTTCTGAATCCCTATGCTTCCCCCCATTAAAATAATACCACTTATATTTACTACCGATGCCGGCGCCCTTTCAGTGCTGTCAGCGCAGGTTCTCCCAGGGCTCTCATGACATTGTTATGTTACGCGATCCCTGTGGAAAGTCAGCACTGGCTCCACTCTCTTGTCCTGCAGCCAAAACTGACATCCGGATGAAATGAGAGCTGCTGCTTTTGACTGACTTCCACTGGATGTGTGTAAATTGTCTGAAGAAGAGAGGAAGAATGGAATCAGCACTGATTGGTCTCAAGGACAATGTCATACACAACTAAGGAGAGCCATTGCCGATAACGCTGGAAAGGCTCCAGCATCGGCGGTGAGCATAGCTGTTATTATTTTACTGTGGGGAAGCATAAGGATTCTGAAAGTGATGTCCTTTAAGTATGGAGCGAGTGGCTTTGAAGCGGAAGCCTCTTCAAGAGCATGTCAATTCTTTCAACTGTTTCAGGGTTTCCGATTCCTGAAGCTGTGAAAAGATGTACTTGTGCACAGCAATGTTGGTTTGACATTGCTCTGCACATTGTTCAATTTATGGGGCGCTTTACATTGCTTTTTTCAGGTGGATTCTAGGTTAAAAAAGACACGGCGTGCACATTCCCAAAGATGGGTGTCTCCTTTTAATGCTGTGGCTACTTGGTGACCTGCAGCATAAATTGAGACTGGGCATTGAATGCAAATGGCTGCCTATTAAGTTTCTATAAAACGTAATGTGCCATGTGACAGTCACAGAAATTTCCAACAAGTTCAGGTTTTATGTTTATTATTAGCCACTTTTTTTTAACAACTTGGTTATAGTAGTCTTCATTTCTTTGCATGCAACTATAAAAGAAATAAGTCTGTACAGGGACTCATAGGCCCTTGTCGATATTTTAATGCTACATACCGTAGTTTATATACAGTTGTGGCCAAAAGTATTGACACCCCTGCAATTCTGTCAGATAATACTCAGTTTTTTCCTGAAAATCATTGCAAACACAAATTCTTTGGTATTATTATCTTCGTTTAATTTATCTTAAATGAAAAAACACAAAAAGAATTGTCCTAAAGCCAAATTGGGTATAATTCCACACCAAACATAAAAAAGAGGGTGGACAAAAGTATTGGCACTGTTCGAAAAATCATGTGATGTTTCTCTAATTTGTGTAATTAACAGCACCTGTAACTTACCTGTGGCACCTAACAGGTGTTGGCAATAACTAAATCACACTTGCAGCCAGTTGACATGGCTTAAAGTTGACTCAACCTCTGTCCTGTGTCCTTGTGTGTACCACATTGAGCACGGAGAAAAGAAAGAAGACCAAAGAACTGTCTGAGGACTTGAGAAACCAAATTGTGAGGAAGCATGAGCAATCTCAAGGCTACAAGTCCATCTCCAAAGACCTGAATGTTCCTGTGTCTACCGTGCGCAGTGTCATCAAGAAGTTTAAAGCCCATGGCACTGTGGCTAACCTCCCTAGATGTGGACGGAAAAGAAAAATTGACAAGAGATTTCAACGCAAGATTGTGCGGATGTTGGATAAAGAACCTCGACTAACATCCAAACAAGTTCAAGCTGCCCTGCAGTCCGAGGGTACAACAGTGTCAACCCGTACTATCCGTCTGCTTCTGATTGAAAAGGGACCGTATGGTAGGAGACCCAGGAAGACCCCACTTCTTACCTCGAGACATTAAAAAAGCCAGGCTGGAGTTTGCCAAAACTTACCTGAAAAAGTCTAAAACGTTTTGGAAGAATGTTCTCTGGTCAGATGAGACAAAAGTAGAGCTTTTTGGGCAAAGGCATAAACATAGAGTTTACAGGAGAAAAAAAGAGGCATTCAAAGAAAAGAACACAGTCCCTACAGTCAAACATGGCGGAGGTTCCCTGATATTTTGGGGTTGCTTTGCTGCCTCTGGCACTGGACTGCTTGACCGTGTGCATGGCATTATGAAGTCTGAAGACTACCAACAAATTTTGCAGCATAATGTAGGGCCCAGTGTGAGAAAGCTGGGTCTCCCTCAGAGGTCATGGGTCTTCCAGCAGGACAATGACCCAAAACACACTTCAAAAAGCACTAGAAAATGGTTTGAGAGAAAGCACTGGAGACTTCTAAGATGGCCAGCAATGAGTCCAGACCTGAATCCCATAGAACACCTGTGGAGAGATCTAAAAATGGCAGTTTGGAGAAGGCACCCTTCAAATATCAGGGACCTGGAGCAGTTTGCCAAAGAAGAATGGTCTAAAATTCCAGCAGAGCATTGTAAGAAACTTATTGATGGTTACCGGAAGCGGTTGGTCGCAGTTATTTTGGCTAAAGGTTGTGCAACCAAATATTAGGCTGAGGGTGCCAATACTTTTGTCTGGCCCATTTTTGGAGTTTTGTGTGAAATGATCAATGTTGTGCTTTTTGCTTCATTCTCTTTTGTGTTTTTTTCATCTAAGACAAATTAAATGAAGATAATAATACCAAAGAATTTGTGTTTGCAATCATTTTCAGGGAGAAACTGAGTATTATCTGACAGAATTGCAGGGGTGTCAATACTTTTGGCCACAACTGTAGGTTGGAAAAAGACCTAGGTCCATCAAGTTCAACCTTTTTCCACTGTTTCTGTTATTTTAAAGGGTTGTGGGGCGCTAATTAATTTGATTAAAAAAAAAAAGAAGATAAGACTTTAAACACTTTTTTGAAAAACTGCGTGTTTACCATATGCCGTACCTTTAGAATTGTCTTTCCGGGGATATTTCAAAGCAAATATCTGGCGGTTACAATTAGCTTGTGATATTGGTTGCACATATGGTCCTTGAATTTGGAGGGATAAATTTTATCTAGTGTCGAGAGCCATATCATAAACAACCACTCTTATTTTACCGGTTTTTATTTTTGGTCTTATACGTTGTTTAATCTGCAGGTAAATTCCAGAATAATACATGTACAGTGCTTATCTAATTAAATTTAATTAGCACCTTTCTCGTTGTGGAACCATAGAGGAAAATTGATGAGTTTGTTTACATTCCTTTATCATTCCCTGCATATAGGAACTGCCATACTAGAAACGAGACTCTCAATTTGCATTCACTTCTGACAACGGTTTGAGCCAGGGAATTTAATATGGGGCTGTATCTTTAACGAAGCCTTAACCATCTGATTTGCATTGAGCTATAAATCAAAGAGGGCCATGATTGTTTCTGAACATATACTACCACTTATACTTATCATAAATAAATCGCTCAGACCACAGACTTAGAAGAGATGATTTAATGAGACCAGGCCAATCAGATTCCAATCTGAAATCCAATTAATTCTGCGCTGCCAATCAAGAGTGAACAAGTGTAATAATTATATTACAGGAAACCGAGCCAAGAACCCTATGCGATGATATATGTCTCTTTCACATTCTCCAAAATTCTCATTCAGTTTCTTGGCTTTTATAATGAATTTAAAAATGTTATATTTCTATTTAACGGCTTTTTTATAGCATGTTGGAAATATTCTGATTCAGCAAGCTGTCTACAATATCCTCTTCCTTGCCTATTTTTGACTAACTAAAGGGGTTGTCCACCTATTTAATTAAATGCATTAGAGATGAGCAAATGTATTTGAGTGGCATTGAATTGTGGTCGCCTTCTTGTTGAACAGTAGAAGTCCGACAAAAGGTAAACTCACTGTTCACTGCTCCCTTTCCAGTTCTCTGCCTCTCCGACGCACCACGTCTATGACCCTTTGTTCACTCTAGACTTGCAGCTTGGCACTTACTTAAGGCCAGAATATTCATCCAGGCCCTGTGAAGTCACTAAGCATGAAAATCATGGCTTAGAAGAGGGAAAACCAGAACAGAGATGAGATGCGACACAGGAGAAAAGAAATGGAAAGCTAACATGAAGTAGAGAGGGTAGCAGGAGGGAGGAGTATAGGTATGAGATTTTTAAACATTAAAATAAGAAAAACATACTGTCACGACTACGGCCGCAGACGGGGCCAAGCCAACACTTCCACGTCGCCAGACCACGACGACATAGGGCAGGCATCCCAGGTGGTAACGGAATGTGCACCCACTGAACCACAGAGGGAGACCTAGGCCTATCCAGACTAGGGGAGGGTAGCGACCAGGGTCTGTGGCAGCTGAGCAAGTGGACAAGGTGGTGACATGCAGGACTAGATGACACCGCACAAATTCAGGTATGAAGAAACTTAAAGTTTACTTAGACAAAGACTCAGTACATAAACAAAATATAACAATGCCAGGCTCCCGATTCCGCACATCAAGGAAGGGTACACGTCTCAGGTTAACAGACGAAGGCAGGATGTCATCACGGGTTGATGCAGTCTAGGGTCATCTGACACGGGCATACTAGGAGGACCACTCTCTCAGGCCTCAGGCGCAGTGCAGGCTCAGCAGGAGAATATCAGACACTGGCCTCGGATAGACGTCATCACAGGGTGGACCTCAGGGAACTGGCAGGACATTGGGATACAGGCAGGACACAGACGGCGCGGGATCAGGAACACCGGCAAGGTAACTCAGGTCATTGGCTGATCAGATACAGGCAGAGCGGTCACCAAGAAACAAGGCTGGAGACACCCCAGGAATATGGAAGAAGAGTCCATCCAGGAACACAGGCAGAACCAACTCTGGAACACAGGCTGGACCACCAGGACCACAGACCAGACATCTGGACACAAGCTGGTCAAGCAGGACCACGGACCGGACATCTGGACACAGGCTGGACTTGCAGGACCACATACCGGACACCTAGACACATCGGGACACAGGCAGGACATCGGGACACAGGCAAGACACGGGCAGCACAGATCCAGGAACACCGGCGTGGCAACTCAGGTCATCGCCTGGGACATGTATGGCACAGGACCAGGAACATCAGAATGGCAGCTCCGGTCATCGACAGAGACACAGATGGCACAGGACCAGGAACACCAGCATGGCAGCTCAGATCATCGGCTGGTCAGATCCAGGCAGAGCTGTCACCGAGAAACAAGGTTGGAGACTCCCCAGGAACACAGAGGAGGAGTCCATCCAGGAACACAAGCTGGACCGAATCTGGAACACAAGCTGGACCACCAGGACCACGGATTGGACATCAGGACACAGGATGGGCATCAGGACACAAGCAAGACATCGGAGTCATCGGCAGGACATAGGGAAGTGGTTGTTAAGTTCCGGACATGAGACACGACCTTCAGGCACCAGTCAGTGGTCGTCAAGCTCCAGGCACCAGACAGCGGACGCCAGACTCCGGACATTGGACATGATGTCCAGGCACCAGGAAGCGGTAGTCAGGCTCCGGGCACCAGCCAGCGTTTGTTGGACTCCGGACATCGGACACGATCTCCAGGCACCAGGTAGCGGTCGTCAGGCTTCAGGCACCAGGCAGCGGTCATCAGGCTCCAAGCTGCAGTCGTCAGGCTTCGGACATGGGACCTAGGAAGGAACTCAAGCAGGATGGTGCAAGCACTGCCGGATTGGACTGGAGCCGGATAGAGCTAGCACCGCATAACAAGCTAAGCACAGCGTAGTAGACGCTCAGCAAAAAGACCGGACTCCATCTTCAAAAGACGAACCCAGGTTTATTCACAGGACACCATTTACAGGAAACTCACAGTCACTGGGAACATGGTTACAGACACAGAAGGACTTCAGGAACATAACACAGCAGGAATCAAGACAAAGACTTTGGTACCAACACATAGACAGGATAGGTCCAGGGACAAAAGACATCAGCTTTCCTAGAACTGATCGCAGGCAGAACAGGAGCTGAGCACCAAACACACATGGCATAGTTCAGAAATTTAATGCAAAGCTCTGGCAATGCCCAACAGGAAAGAGGAACTTTATATAGGAGCTGCCCCTCAGCAATAGGCTGGGGACAGCAATTCAAGTCCACACTGCCCTTGATAAAAGCAGGGAAGGTGTGGCCGCTCGCACCCTAAGCACAGACAGAACATCAGTAAGGCATAGCCAGCACAGGGACTGAGGCTTAAGGCACCTGGCAGCGGCTGCAAGCCTGGACACATGTGGAAAGTCATGCACCAACTGCAGAGGACCTCGCAACCCGCAGATAGCTTCCACAGCAACAGCCAGAGACCGCACATGCAGAGGGTTATGCAGCAGAGTAAAGACTCCACAACGTAGCAGAGTTGGGAACTGAGCAGCATCCCATGCAGGTAACAGACAACAGTATCCCAGCTAGTTAGGAGGAAAGGAGCAAAGGGTTAAAGAATAAACATGCAGAGTAATGCTGGGGAAACAAGGTACAAACACACCGGCATTACACATACTTCACATCTCCCCTCTCTGGCTGCCCTTGCTGCTCCTTGCTGTCATGCTGTGACGGTCTTAGGTAGGGGAAGGGGGTCTCAAACTGTCTTTGGAACTAGTACCCTAACTATCGCTGTCCAGGGGGTACTCTTGATGGTAGAGAGGCCCAAAT
Organism: Dendrobates tinctorius; assembly: GCF_039654945.1. NCBI lineage: Eukaryota > Metazoa > Chordata > Amphibia > Anura > Dendrobatidae > Dendrobates > Dendrobates tinctorius. Next base: position 15,121,266 of record NW_027361695.1, read on the forward strand.
CTCCAACCTTACTATGCTCCTGTTAATCCCTGGTCTGTTCCTCCCCCACCCCATGCAGCCTGGGAGAGAAAAGTAATGTGAACAAGACACACAAGACAAAACAGGAATAACCGAAACCCTCTATCATACAAAAGCACCAATCAAGAATAGGAAGTAGAATAGCCAAGGACAGGGAGGAATAAAGTAAATGGGAACAGGGACCAGGAGATAAAAACACACATAATGCAGAACACCTCTTCAACAACTTCTCTCCAATACACTTACCTTAAGCACATAGCACAGGAAGACAAATCTCCAATAGCCACAACAAATCCCCATTCAGCACAGCATCTCCTAAGAGCAAGGAAGCAGAGAATTCACTGGCAAGAAAAAGGGTCTGGCCAGGTTGTATATGGAGAGTTGAAAACCACAGAAAGATTAAAAATCCTCCAAAAAATTCAGTTACAAACCAGACAGGCCCAAATGCATCTGCACTAATCCAGGGTGCAGCGGACCCAAGTAAAATGGCAGCTGCACAGGTGCATAAATACCAAATGAAACAGCCAGCCTATAATCAGGGTTTGGCCGTGTGGTACACCAATGCAGAAAAAAAAATCCGCATGTGGCAGTGTTCACACAGGGAATGCAGGGCTTCTGGCTCACAACCTCTTAGTAACACCATATAGGGGGGCTGCCCAGTGCCAACTAGAATGCATCCCGTATGAACAGAGGCCACAAGTGCAGATGGATTTGGGCCTGTCTGGTCTGTAACTCTATAGGGAGAGTTATCAGACAGATCAGAAACAGCTGAAATGGAGCTGCATGTTACTGGCCAGCATAGAAAGGGTCATTAACCTCTTCAGCACCAAAAGGAATCCAAATTCATTTAATATGGGATCCAAACACACAGGCTGAATGGAAGATCTGAGATTCACAATACACTTACAATACACGTCAGTGATCTTCTACCCCTAGATCTCTCAAGTTGGTGTGACACACTTTTGACACCTGCTTCTTGTCTTCTGTCCGATTCTCTGTGCCTCCATCACACCTTATCTGTGATCTTGTTGTCACTGTAGGTCTGCTGTCCTAAGTCTCGGCTTGGCGTTTACTCTAGGGCAGGACTTCCAGCTGCAAGCTGGCCCCCCAAGATCACTTCAAATAGAAATCATGTCTTAGAGAGAAGACAACACGAAGAGAACAGCATGGAATAGCGGGGTTGCAGGAGAATGGAGAAATGGGGAGACACAGCATTGTGTTTTAATTAACCAGACTACCCCATGTCTCCACAAGAAGTATAAGTTTTATTAAACATTAACAGACAAAAAACATATCTCACAGCTCCCTTCTCCAGCAGTGCTCATTGCAACCTGTCTGGTTTTCTGTACATGCATTTTTTGGCTACCATGACAAATTGGTTATACCATCTTTTGTGCAGCTACCCCACCAGGAAGAGCTGAGTGCAAGCAGACTTACAGCATCAAGTTCTCAATGAGTGCAGTGATAAACGTATAAATCGAATTAAAGTTACAGATGAAGCAATCTCTAAATGGACAACATGTTTGTTTGAAGCATTCACACTATGCAGCTCTGACATTTTGATACAAAGTATATATGCATTAATCAGCTATACAGATTTCAAAGGTGTGACTGATCTGATCCTATCAGAAATAGAGTTTTTTCATGTCCAGAATTTACCACTACTTTCACTTAGGGTGCACTTATACTGCCTGACCGAGGCCATTCAACGAGAACGGATGGGCGGTTGCTTAATAACTTGCATTACCATCTGTACAGAATGATCATTAATAAAATATTATTGCTCTCGGCAGCACATGTTCTGTTTACGCAAGACGATGTGCTGCTGAGAATGATGTTTTATATGCTAGTTTTAAAGAGGTTGTCCAACCTTGGGGTACAAGTCTACAGTCACTCTATGTGTCTGCAGACATGTGAATTCTCATTGTAGTGTGCAATGTGAGGATTTTCTGTTGCCGTTGCTGGGAGTGGGCAGTTATGTGGCCGCAAGTCTGTGCAATTTGCATACTTCCGGCCACCTTCCGACTAGACATGTTGGCCTTGCTCATTTCACTTGTACTGAGCGAGGTCGGATACGTCTAGTCAGCACGTGACTGCATGTATGCATATTTGTGGTCACGTGCCTGACCACTCCCAACTCCGGCATCAGAGAATCCTCACAGCGCGCACATCAGATTTGTACCCCAAGGCTAGTCAACCCCTTTGAAATAATTTCACCTGAAAAACAAGTGTTTTACTCTTTCCTCTGGTGTTCAGTGACCTGTTTAGACAAGCAGGTAATCGGAAAACAATCATTATTCCCCATGATAAGCCAGGGTAAATTCATCCTTTTTTTTTAATCAAATAGATTTTTATTCAGAAAAGCATGTTAGGATACAGATTTTCCAAAGGCAATCATTTTCTATATTAACAACCCCATATGATAACAACCCCCCCCAAACCCCAATAGACCGCTTGTAATGTCCATAAATCTTCATCTGCAGAACAAAATAGAGGTTAATAATATCCTTCCACCATTTGTGCATTACAGGTAGCACCCAACATATTAATGTGCCTCCAGGCCCCCACCACACATAACCGGGATTCTAGCCAAACTCCAACCATGGCGTCCATAGCTTTTCATATAATGGCAATTTCCCTCTTTTTTTGTAAACCCCCTTTTCTAATCTAATGGTATTTTTCTCATATTTGAGATATTCTCCACTCGACGGTGGCTCTTCCTCTATCCAATTTCTCGCAATCACTTTCCGAGCCATATAGAGTAGTCTGGCAATCGCTGTCTTCCTAGTATGATCCACATTTATCTCTTCCACATCACCCAACAAGCATACCACCGGGTCCTTTGGTATCACACATCTGGACGCCCCCTCCACCCGACACAAGACCACCGTCCAGAAAGAATACAACCTCAAGCGTGTCCAAATCATATGAAATATACCTGCACCTACATTTCGGCACCGGGGACATTCAGACGTGGGTTTGTAAATTCATCCTTACTAACTTACAGTTTTTGGTGACAACAAATTTGACCTTTTAATTCACTTATAATATGATTCTAAAACCTGGTTTATCCTTTCTTATAAAAAAAAGCTCGTAGTAACTTTACTGATCTTGCCTAATCGAAGTACGAGCCATGAGAGACTTAAAAGATTCGTGTTGACTTTTCAATTAATTTAATTGCTAACATACAGAGAAGATGCAGGAAGGAAAGCAGGCACCAAGTTCTATGGAGGAAATAATCATTTAACCAAGTGACAAGTATAAGACATAGAGAATAAGGAATAATGAATAAGTAAATATCAATTGTATAAAAGATGTTTCGCAAACTGTGGAAAACATTAATTTAATCTTCCCGTCTTGTTGCCTGGTCACAGTTGACATACAGCCGTGGGATTGTTATTAAAGGAAAAATGAAGACAAAGATGTATCTTTATCTGTAATCTTACATCTTCATTAGTGGTCGAGAGCAAAGCGAGGATATGTAATATATCATGCTTAAGAATTCATAAGAGTCAACAATCTCATGTATTTTTGTAAAAGATGGATCTTTTTAGAATTTACTATCCTAAAGGGACATGTCCTAAAGGCAACTGAATAAGGTAATAAATACGGATAAACAAATGTGCCAAAATTTGAATTGAGCACTTCACTTGAATTTGGCCTGGAATTTTGATTCTTGTCAAAATCATTCAACGTGGATCTATTGTTTCTTTTTCTGTGCTTTCATATACCTATAGACTCCAGACTACAAAGCATAATAAGCATGAGATTAAAAAAAAAATATTTGTATCACTGCTAACCTGCAATCCTCAATCTGGTGCTCAGTGCTTCCGGTCCTCCATGTGTAGTCCTGTAACTGGTGCTCATCACTTCCGGTTCTCCATGCGCAGTCCTCTATCTGGTGCTCATCACTTCCGGTCCTCCATGTGCAGTCCTCTATCTGGTGCTCAGCACTTCCAGTCCTCCATGTGCAGTCCTCTATCTGGTGTTCATCACTTCCTGTCCTCCATGTGCAGTCCTCTATCTGGTGCTCAGCACTTCCCGTCCACCATGTGCAGTCCTCTAACTGGTGCTCAGCACTTCCTGTCCTCCATATGCAGTCCGTTATCTGATGCTCAGCACTTACGGTGCTCCATGTGCAGTCCTCTATGTGATGCTCAGCACTTCTGTTCCTACATGTACAGTCCTCTATCTGGTGCTCAGCACTTCCTGTCCTCCATGGGCAGTCCTCTATCTGGTGCTCAGCACTTCCGGTGCTTCATGTGCAGTCCTCTATCTGGTGCTCAGCACTTCCGGTCCTCCATGTGCAGTCCTCTATCTGATGCTCAGCACTTCTGGTCCTACATGTACAGTCCTCTATCTGGTGCTCATCACTTCCTGTCCTCCTTGTGCAGTCCTCTATCTGATGCTCATCACTTCCGGTCCTCCATGTGCAGTCCTCTATCTGGTGCTCATCACTTCCTGTCCTCCTTGTGCAGTCCTCTATCTGGTGCTCATCACTTCCGGTCCTCCATGTGCAGTCCTCTATCTGATGCTCAGCGCTTCCGGTCCCCCATGTGCCATCTTTGATTTTTCCTTCATCTTCAGCTCTGAATCAGACCCATCAAAACACTTCATGAGTTTTTGACACAAAGTGCGACTTCACAACACACAACGTGAGGTCTGACACCTGCTTAATGTTGGAAGCTCTGACACAGATGAAGATGGTTGGAAGAGCAAAAGAGGACACACAGAGGAGCAGGCTCTCAAAGGAGCTGACTTTGGGCTGTGGCAACAGGTGAGAGGTTTTTTTTCCTTCCTCTACATTTTTTTTGCAAACTTTGAGTAAAATTCACATCACCTACTTTAGAACAGATTCACTCATCTCTAGCAATGAATCAATTATAATATTGTTAACTAGAAAAGAGACATAGGGTCATGCAAGGAATAAAAAAATATATGTACACTATGCGCCACCACACTGTGATTATGTCATTAATGAGTACATGAACTCCACTATCGCTATGTACTTAAAAACTGTAAGACACTTAATCACATTCTTTGATCAAAAAATCCAACCACAACAAGGTGACCTCATTTTGAATGGTCCCTCTCTCTAATGTCCTACTTCTCCATGTTCCAGACCAGGCCTCCATGGACCTGGGGTACTAAAAGGATATCAGGCATAGCTAGCAATTAAAACTTTGCTTGGGAAAGTTGGGTGGACAAGGGTGCTGGGCTCTGGAAGCATTTGTGCCAAGCGAGCTTTCTGACTGAAAGCCGATGGCTTCCCGGAGGAAATAACATTTTCTCCCTGTAGTCATGCTTTCAGTAAAATGGCAGGACAGCATTATATCATTATTTGTCTCAAGATTAGCCCTATATCTGCAGGTAAATAAAAATTTTGCAAAGTTCACTTTAAGTCAAAACTTATGTGAAAAATGTCAGAATTCTGTAATACAAATTAAAAAAAAAAGAAATCTGAGATAAAAATTCACAAATCTGATGCAAATTTTACATTGGTTAAGACTAAATTCTGCCATAAAATACCAGAATCATAAATGATAAATTTGGTGATGAATAGTGGAATTGTGCCTTTAGAAAGTCAAAATTCAGATCACAATGGGTTATCCCATAAAACACATCTATCATGTTTTGCCAGAAATCACTAGTGCTTTCACAGCTCCTATTCCCATGGATCATTAAAAAGGGGCGACCCTCTTTCCTCCTCATTGTATTCTGTATAAAATTGAAGTGACAGTGAATAGACATGAGCGCCAACTCCCATGCATGACCATGCCAATATATTGAATTCTGACTGAATATATTCAGGAAATATATTTTAGGGATTGTAGGGTGTCAGCGTAAGAAAACTGAGCAATCAGTCATCTATTGTGTTGAGCGATACCGTTCAATACCCAAAAATATCGTATCGGATGGTATTGCCCGATACGAAAAAAATATCGGGTATCGCCGATTCCGATACCGGAAGTCCCATTCAAGTCAATGGGACTTCCGGTATCGGAATTAAAAAAGCCCTTTATTTCCTTGTTGGCTAATTCTACATAATTGAAAACAAATAAGAATCATGTAGAATGTATTGTGGGAGGTGGAGGAGACATTAAAGGCATAGTGGTTTATTCAAATCACATGGCATAGCATTAATTCCAATTTTTTTTTTCAAGACGTTCGAAGTTAAAAAGATATTGACTATGTTAACTTTTTTATATTTTGTCAGATATGTATGTTTCACAACTTCCATGCTCTTCACCTTCTTTTGTACTTCTTCCACACTTTCTCCTTCATGATCCGCAGCAGTAGCATTTTTTTATCAACTTTTTCTTCACCTTATTCATCTTCTTCTTCTTCACCTTCTTCCAATTATTTTTTTTTTCCATTCTTCATATTCTTCTTATTCAGCTATTATTAATTTTCATATGCTATTTCTGCATCTTCTTCCTATTCTTCTTTTTCTTCATTTTCTTATGGTGACAGACATTCCTGTAGTACTTATCTATAAAAGTTATAAGATTACACCTTACGTTCTGCCTGTCACAAAAGATTTACAACAGGATTTGTCCGCGTTCAGTTTGGCCTGCAGCAGCAGGCATTTTCCAAGGGCACCACGAGGAGGAACGGACTCACCCCCATTTACTGCTTAGTCTTCTTCTGCTTATAATTTTGATATCTTCTATGCTGATTTTTAGTCTTATGCTTAATGTTCTTCTGCTTTCTGTTCTTCTGCTTTTGCTTCTGCTTTTTGTTCTTCTGTCTTTTGTTCTGTATCTTGGTGGTTGTCTTCATGTTCTTTGTCCTCTTGGTCATATTATTTAGGGTCATATTTCTGGTCTTCTTTGGTGTGGTCTTCAGGGTCGTCGTCATCAGGGTCGTCATCATGGAGATCAATAAGGATTACCAAAGACAATTTCAAAAAGCTTGATCTGGGAAATGTAGCAGAAGGTACAAGAAGGCTGAGAAACTGGCGAGAACCAGCTGACAGTACTGGAACCCGTAGTGGCAGCAGAAGGAACAAGAGCCAATGGCACTACCGAGGACCAACTGACGGTGCTGGACCACGGTTACTAAGCAGAAGGTACCTGTGCTAAAAAGCACTACCAAGGACCAGCTGACGGTGCTGGACCTCGGATACCGAGATGGAGGCACCTAGGCCAAAGGCTGTGGCGAGAACCAGCAGACAGTGCTGGCACCCGGATGGGCAGCAGAAGGAACAAGAGCCAATGGCACTACCGAGGACCAACTGACGGTGCTGGACCACGGTTACTAAGCAGAAGGTACCTGTGCTAAAAAGCACTACCAAGGACCAGCTGACGGTGCTGGACCTCGGATACCGAGATGGAGGCACCTAGGCCAAAGGCTGTGGCGAGAACCAGCAGACAGTGCTGGCACCCGGATGGGCAGCAGAAGGAACAAGAGCCAATGGCACTACCGAGGACCAACTGACGGTGCTGGACCACGGTTACTAAGCAGAAGGTACCTGTGCTAAAAAGCACTACCAAGGACCAGCAGACGGTGCTGGACCTCGGATACCGAGATGGAGGCACCTAGGCCAAAGGCTCTGGTGAGAACCAGCAGACAGTGCTGGAACCCGGGTGGGTAGCAGAAGGTACCAATTCAAAGCAAAGTAGCCAGGCCGAAAGCCGGCCGCAGTTACCGAAACCCACAGTCCTACAGGGGGTCCATGTCCCATTGGCACTACGGATCCAGCCTTCAGTGCCAGTTCCCGCAGCCCACATAGGAGTCACCTAAACTGCAGGCACCGTAGAGTCAGCTAACCCGGCCGCAAGACGACAGGACAACGGATTGGTGGCATAGTGACCTTGACACTACCCGGAAACAGCAGGCGTGCTGAAAACAGGCTGGGCAACAGGGAGTACCCATGCCAAAGACACTGCCGAGAACCAGCTGACGGTGCTGGAACCCAGATGGGTAGCAAAAGCTACAAGAGCCAATGGCACTACCGAGGAACAGCTGACGGTGCTGGACCACGGTTACTAGGCAGGAGGTACCTGTGCTAGAAAGCACTACCAAGGACCAGCTGACGGTGCTGGACTTCGGATACCGAGATGGAGGCACCTAGGCCAAAGGCTCTGGCGAGAACCAGCAGACAGTGCTGGAACCCGGGTGAGTAGCAGAAGGTACCCATTCAAAGCAAAGTAGCCAGGCCGCAAGCCGGCCGCAGTTACCGAAACCCACAGTCCTACAGGGGGTCCATGTCCCATTGGCACTACGGATCCAGCCTTCAGTGCCAGTTCCCGCAGCCCACATAGGAGTCACCTAAACTGCAGGCACCGTAGAGTCGGCTAACCCGGCCGCAAGACGACAGGACAACGGATTGGTGGCATAGTGACCTTGACACTACCCGGAAACAGCAGGCGTGCTGAAAACAGGCTGGGCAACAGGGAGTACCCGTGCCAAAGACACTGCCGAGAACCAGCTGACGGTGCTGGAACCCAGATGGGTAGCAAAAGCTACAAGAGCCAATGGCACTACCGAGGAACAGCTGACGGTGCTGGACCACGGTTACTAGGCAGGAGGTACCTGTGCTAGAAAGCACTACCAAGGACCAGCTGATGGTGCTGGACTTCGGATACCGAGATGGAGGCACCTAGGCCAAAGGCTCTGGCGAGAACCAGCAGACAGTGCTGGAACCCGGGTGGGTAGCAGAAGGTACCAATTCAAAGCAAAGTAGCCAGGCCGCAAGCCAGCCGCAGTTACCGAAACCCACAGTCCTACAGGGGGTCCATGTCCCATTGGCACTACGGATCCAGCCTTCAGTGCCAGTTCCCGCAGCCCACATAGGAGTCACCTAAACTGCAGGCACCGTAGAGTCGGCTAACCCGGCCGCAAGACGACAGGACAACGGATTGGTGGCATAGTGACCTTGACACTACCCAGAAACAGCAGGCGTGCTGAAAACAGGCTGGGCAACAGGGAGTACCCGTGCCCAAGACACTGCCGAGAACCAGCTGATGGTGCTGGAACCCAGATGGGTAGCAAAAGCTACAAGAGCCAATGGCACTACCGAGGAACAGCTGACGGTGCTGGACCACAGTTACTAGGCAGGAGGTACCTGTGCTAGAAAGCACTACCAAGGACCAGCTGACGGTGCTGGACTTCGGATACCGAGATGGAGGCACCTAGGCCAAAGGCTCTGGCGAGAACCAGCAGACAGTGCTGGAACCCAGGTGGGTAGCAGAAGGTACCCATTCAAAGCAAAGTAGCCAGGCCGCAAGCCGGCCGCAGTTACCAAAACCCACAGTCCTACAGGGGGTCCATGTCCCATTGGCACTACGGATCCAGCCTTCAGTGCCAGTTCCCGCAGCCCACATAGGAGTCACCTAAACTGCAGGCACCGTAGAGTCGGCTAACCCGGCCGCAAGACGACAGGACAACGGATTGGTGGCATAGTGACCTTGACACTACCCGGAAACAGCAGGCGTGCTGGAACCAGGCTGGGCAACAGGGAGTACACGTGCCAAAGACACTGCCGAGCACCAACTGGCGTTGTTGGAGCCCAGGGACAATCATTGTGTAGGCCGAGGCCTACTTGGTGGCAGTTTTAGCTTGTTTGTAGGCTACAACAGACTGTCAACGTGCTCCAATTAGGCATCTGTCTCCACTCTGTTTCCAGGATTTCACGTGACCACCAACACCGCCAGTTTATGCGTACAGTAGCCGTCTGCCCAATCCACACGTGTTCCTGTGTTACTGGGGTTCTGTAATGTCAGCAGATCCCTTTATGTGTGTCTGCCACTGTCTCCTGCTCTGTCCACATTCCCACCACTTGTAGTGTAAAGGTGGACAGCGCAGGAGACAGTGCCGGACACACATTGGGGGATCTGCTCACGTAACAGAACACCAGGAACACAGGAACAAGTGTGGAATGCGTGGACGGCAACTGTGAGCAGGAACTGGCGGTATTGGAGGTCAGGGGAAATACTAGAGACAGAGTGGAGACAGAGGCCAAATCAGAGAATGTTTAAATCTGAAGTAGTTACAATTTGGAGGCAGCAGCAGTTTGCCCTCCACACAGCAGGGGATCAGCTGACGTTACCAAACCCCACTTTCACATGAACGAGTGTTTATTTCTGTGTGGACAGCATTTCCGAGCAACAACTGACGATGTTGGAGCCCAGGGATAGTCATTTTGTAGGCTGAGGCCTACTTGGAGGCATTTTAAGATAAGACGTTCTTTAAATTTGGAGGAAGCAGCAGTTTGCCCTCCACACAGCAGGGGATCAGCTGACGTTACCGAACCCCACTTTCACATGAACGAGTGTTTATTTCTGTGTGGACAGCACTTCCGAGCAACAACTGACGATGTTGGAGCCCAGGGATAGTCATTTTTTTAGGCTGAGGCCTACTTGGAGGCAGTTTAAGATAAGACATTGTTTGAATTTGGAGGAAGCAGCAGTTTGCCCTCCACACAGCAGGGGATCAGCTGACGTTACCGAACCCCACTTTCACATGAACGAGTGTTTTTTTCTGTGTGGACAGCACTTCCAAGCACCAACTGGCGCTGTTGGAGCCCAGGGACAATCATGGTGTAGGCCGAGGCCTACTTGGTGGCAGTTTTAGCTTGTTTGTAGGCTACAACAGACTGTCAACGTGCTCCAATTAGGCATCTGTCTCCACTCTGTTTCCAGGATTTCACGTGACCACCAACACCGCCAGTTTATGCGTACAGTAGCCGTCTGCCCAATCCACACGTGTTCCTGGGTTACTGGGGTTCTGTAATGTCAGCAGATCCCCTGATGAGTGTCTGCCACTGTCTCCTGCTCTGTCCACATTCCCACCGCTTGCAGTGGGAAGGTGGACAGCGCAGGAGACAGTGGCGGACACATATTGGGGGATCTGCTGATGTTACAGTACCCCAGTAACACAGGAACACGTGTGGAATGCGTGGACGGCAACTGTGAGCAGGAACTGGCGGTGTTGGAGGTCAGGGGAAATACTAGAGACAGAGTGGAGCCAGAGGCCAAATCAGAGAATGTTTAAATCTGAAGTAGTTACAATTTGGAGGCAGCAGCACTTTGCCCTCCTCACAGCAGGGGATCAGCTGACGTTACCGAACCCCACTTTCACATGAACAAGTGTGTTTTTCTGTGTGGACAGCACTTCCGAGCACCAACTAGTGTTGTTGGAAGCCAGGGACAATCAGGGTGCAGGCCGAGGCCTACTAGGAGCCAGGTGTAAATCTGAGGTTGTTTGACTGTGGAGGGAGCAGGACACTTTGCCATACACACAGCAGGGGATCAGCTGACGTTACTGACCCCCACTTTCACATGAACAAGTGTGTTTTTCTGTGTGGACAGCACTTCCGAGCACCAACTAGCGTTGTTGGAGCCCAGGGACAATCAGGGTGCAGGCCGAGGCCTACTTGGTGGCAGTTTGCGATTGTTTCTAGACTACTACTAACTGTCAACGTACTCCAATTAGGCCTCTGTCTTCACTCTGTTTCGAGTATTTCCTCTGGCTTCCAACCACGCCAGTTGCTGCTCTGAAATGCCGTCTGCACAACCCACACTTGTTCCTGTGTTACTGGGGTTCTGTAACAGCAGCTTCTCCCTAGAGGTGAGTCAGGCAATGTCTCCTGCTCTGTCCACATTTCCACTACAAGTAGTGGGAATGTAGACAAAGCAGGAGACATTGCTGTGCTCACCTCTGGAGATGAGCAGATGTTACAGGACCCAGGTAACACAGGAACAATTGTAGATTGTGCAGACGGCACTTGAGAGCAGAAACAGGCGGTGTTGTAGGCCGGAGGAAATACTCAAAACAGAGTGGAGACAGAGGGCAAATCAGAGAACATATTAAATCAGAGGTAGTCAGAAGTTGTTGGCAGCAGGAGAGTTTGCCGTACACACAGCAGGGGATCAGCTGACGTTACCGAACCCCAGTTACACATGAGCGAGTGTTTTGTCTGTGCGGACAGCACTTCTGAGCACCAACTGGCGGTGTCGGAGCCCAGGGAAAATCAGGTAGTAGGCCGAGGCCTACTTGGAGCCAGGTGTAAATCTGAGGTTGTTTGACTGTGGAGGGAGCAGGACACATTGCCGTACACACAACAGGGGATCAGCTGACGTTACCGAACCCCACTTACACATGAGCGAGTGTTTTGTCTGTGTGGACAGCACTTCTGAGCAACAACGGGCGTTGCTGTAGCCCAGGAAATAAAGTTCAGGTCATAGAAACATGAACACAACAGGAGACCTGGATCCTGTTGCCAGCCAATTATTTATTCTGGAAGAGGACTGGCAAATTCAGGTGAGATCCAGGCCTTGTTCATTTTCACAAAAGTAAGCTGGTCAACATTATCGGCGGATAGTCGCGTGCGACGGTCTGTTACCACACCACCTGCAGCACTAAAGACACGTTCCGATAATACACTGGCAGCAGGGCAAGCCAGCACCTCCAATGCATACTGGCTAAGCTCTGGCCATGTATCCAGCTTAGAGACCCAATACTTGAACGGGGAAGAGCCATCTGGGAGAACACTAACAGGGCAAGACAAGTAGTCTGTCACCATCTGACGGAAACGTTGCCTCCTGCTGACTGGAGCCGTCTGTGATGGTGTAGCCGTTTGTGGCGGTCCCACAAAACTTTTCCACATTTGGGCCATACTGGCCTTGCCTTGTCCTGCGGCACTGCCTCTGCTACCTCTTTGTGCAGAGCTTCCTCCACTGCCTCTACCCACATGGCTGCTTTGAAAAGCACTACCAGCAACACTTGCGGGGGGAATGGAGAACATGATGGCCTGCACAAGTGTTTCTTGGTACTCCCGCATTTTTCGCTCCCGGTTCAACTGTGGTATGAGGCTTTGTAAGTTGTCCCGGTAGCGAGGATCTAGGAGAGTGTACACCCAATAATCAGCCGTGTGGAGAATATTGGCGATGCGGCGGTCATTTAACAAGCACTGCAGCATGAAATCAACCATGTGCTGCAGACTGCCAACTGGACCGGAAACGCTGTCCCCAGCTTGAGGCAGCATCTCTGCCTGCTCAGCATCACCCCACCCTCGCTGTACACACTGACTACTAGAGCCTTGTGTACCTCCCTCCTCTGGAGAGATGTGTTCCTCCTCCTCCATTGACTCCTCGTCATCCTCCTCACTAAGTGTCCCCTGCCTGGGCCTTTGTGTGGAAGCACGTTGCGCAGACTTGCCAGAAGCAGATGGCATTTCTGACTGCTCATCCTCGACCTCTTCAAAAACCTCCTCACTTAGTGCTTGTAAGGTTTTTTGAAGCAGACAGATGAGGGGGACAGTCATGCTGATTAGTGCATCATCTGCACTGGCCATCCGCGTGGAGTCATCGAAGGCACGCAAAACTTGGCAGATGTCCCTCATAGTGGCCCACTCAGTGGTGGTGAAGTGTGTCCGGCGCACAGTGCGACTTGTTTGCGCCTGATGCAGCTGGTACTCCATTACTGCTGCCTGCTGCTCACACAACCGCTCCAACATATGTAATGCTGAATTCCACCCGGTGGGGAGGTCACATATGATGCGATGTTCTGGCAGGCGGAATCGGCGTTGCAGAGATGCAATGCGCGATCTTGCCATGCTGGAACGCCGCAAGTGAGCACACTCTAGGCGAACCTTGTGCAGCAGTGCATCAAGATCCGGATAGTCCCTCAGAAAGCTCTGCACGACCAAATTGAGCACGTGTGCCAGACATGGTATGTGAGTGAGGTTGCCTAGGCCCAGAGCTGCCACTAGATTTCGGCCATTGTCACTCACTACCAAACCTGGCTGGAGATTCTCTGGCGCAAACCACACATCGCTCTCCTGCTTGATGGCATTCCAGAGCTCCTGTGCTGTGTGGCTCCGATTCCCCAAAGAAATTAATTTAAGGATGGCCTGTTGACGTTTGGCCACACCTGTGCTCATATCTGGCCTAACAGGCTCACGCAGTGCTGATTCCGAGGAACTAGAGTAGGAGGAGGACTCAATATGTACAGACTGCATTCCTGCAATCCTTGGAGTTGGCAGAATACGTACAGAGCCACTCTCCAGATCTGTACCCGGCTCCACAACATTGACCCAATGGGCAGTGAGGGAAAGGTATCGTCCCTGTCCATGGCTACTGGTCCACGCATCGGTGGTCAGGTGGACCTTGCTACTGACGGCATTTAGTAGCGCATTTTTAATTTTTCCCTCCACATGCTTTTGCAGGGCAGGAACAGCTTGCCTGCTGAAATAAAAGCGGCTGGGCACATTGTATTGTGGAACTGCCAATGACATAAAGTTCCGGAAGGTGTCAGTCTCCACCAGCCTGAATGACAGCATCTCAAGGGCCAGTAGTTTGGCAATGCCGGCATTCAGAGCCAGTGCTTGGGGATGGTTTGCCGAGTATGGCCGCTTTTTCTCCCATGCCTGTGCTACCGATTGCTGGTGAGTGGCCTGGGAGTGTGCTGATGACTGCGAACGTGGTTCAGTGGGTGGAATTTCACTGGGTCTCTGGACAACAGTGGCAGTGGTTCTTCCATGGCGTTCCAGTGAGGAAGCCGAACCAGCTGTGTGTGAGCTGGAGGAAGAGGCCCCAACACGAGCTGAAGAGGTGGTAGGTGCTGCTGAAGGTTGGCCTACATCTTCAGTGTGTCTGTGTAACTCCACCTCGTGCTTGGTACGCACATATTTCCACATATTTGTGGTATTGAGGTTGGTCACATTTTTCCCTCGTTTCACTTTCTGATGACACAGCTTGCATTTGACAAAGCAAATGTCATCTGCAACTGTGTCAAAAAAAGACCACGCACTGCAGGTCCTGGGAGCGCCCGTTTTGTGTTTTGGAAGAGGATTGCTCCTCACGGGTGCCAAAGTGGAGGCTACAGGCAACCAAGTCTGCCCCCGCCCTCTCCCTCCTCTTTTGGCCGTTCAGGGAATCTCTTCCTCAGAGCTGCTCCCACCACCTTCCTGTGGCTGACGCCATGATGGGTCAAGGACCTCATCATCTCCACTCCCCTCTTCAAGCACCGGCTGGTCCTGGGTTGTCTCGCCAGCACCGTACGCACCAGAAATTGGCAACTGAGTCTCATCATCATCAGATGAGCACTGAGGTGTGCTGACAATAGGCACTGGCCCACCTGCCTCTTCAGATTCAGAGGGACAAAGCAGTTGCGCATCACTGCATACTCCCTCTTCTTCACGCTCTAGAATGCTGCTTGGCTGGCCACCTCTTTCCAAGCCAACAGATTCTGAGAACAGAAGTAAAGATTAAGATGGCTCCTGTCCAGGGCTCTCAGACTGCCTGGGCAATTTGGCAGGTGGTGAAGAGACAGATGGTTGCTCTTCAGTGCTCTGGCCTTGGGAGGATGCGGAAGTCATTGAAGTGGATGCGTTAGCTGCCATCCATCCGACAATGGCTTCAATTTGTTCGTCACGCAGCAGTGGGGTACGGCGAGGTCCTACAAAGCTGCGCATGAAGGACTGTTGCCTGGTAAAAGTGGGGGATGCCGGGTCACTGGTGGCCGCAGCAGACACCGAATCCCCACGTCCTCTCCCTGCTGAATCCCCCCGTCCTCTCCCTGCTGAAACTCCACGGCCACGACCACGTGCCTTACTCCCTGCCTTCTTCATCTTGGTAGACTGATAAAGATAGGCAGAAAAGTAAAAAAGGGGTGGCTTAGTGTTCTTATTCCTGAACACCTGCTAACCAGTATAAGAAACACTAATTTGGCTAAGAGTGTGTGTACTACACTTTAATATGATCTAATGTGGCCTAGACAACTGTAAAGTGGAGTGTTTGGTGAACTTTATTTCCTTTTTTTTGGGGGGGGGGAAGAAAAGGATGTGACCAAAGTTTGAAAGCTATAGTATCACAAACTTTTTGGAGTGATTACAATGCAGGAAGCTAACCTACAATGCAATTGATGAGGCTCCAAAAAATAGGGTGATACTAGTCTGTCTGGCTGGCCCTGAAGGGCACAAGCCAGCAAAAAGGCTCCTCTATCTAATCGTATATAGTGTTTGCAACCAACCAATGACAATGGATGCGGTTGGAAGCACACTAATATAGGAGCAAAAATCTGGCTAAATTAGCTGCAAAAAAAGGACTATGTATGAGGCAGTGACGCACGCTGAGCGGACTACAGCTAGCGGTGGCTTTAGAACACACTGCAACGTGAGCTGCACTCACACACAGAGAGACTTATCAGACAGCCAAAAACAGTGCAGAGAAATGGGCTATAGCACTGAAAGGCTGCTGAAAGGCTCCACTGTCCACTCCTTTAGTGTTTGCAACCAACGTATATGGATACGTATGGAAGCACACTATACAGGAGAAAAAAAAGCAGCAATAAAAGAAAAATGTGTATGAGGCAGAGACACACGCTGGGCGGCCTACAAGCAGACGTGCCTGCAGGACACACTACACAGCGTGGGTCTGCACTCACACAGCCCTTGCAGACAGCTATTAAAACAGCGCTGCTGGGCTACAAAAATGCTACAGTGGTGGATTATGTAGCCTGGGTAGAGAAATAGATATTTTGGATGATCGCTATTTCTAACTGTCCCTCACAGTCTTCAACAGCAGCCTGTCCCTAACTGAATTCACAGCAGAGTGACCAGAAATGGCGGCTGCAGCGGTTTTTATAGTGCATCATGACATCATTTCAGCAGCCAATCACAGCCATGCCAGTAGTTAACATGCCTACATGCCTAACAGGATGTGCCCACACTTCTGAGGATCCCCATTGGCTGAATCAAATCGAGCGGGCTCCTAGCATTATGGGAACTTCCGATTCCGGTATTCGATATGAAAAAAGTATCGGAACTAAGTATCGGAATTCCGATACAGCTAATATCGGCCGATACCCGATACTTGCGGTATCGGAATGCTCAACACTAGTCATCTATCGCCTATCCTGTTAGGATAAATGTCAGTTCTTCCTTAGTACAAAGTTACCGTTTGAATATAATTAAACCCAAATTTGATGCTAAAATTTTTGAATTATTTAGAGAAAAAGTCAGAATTCTGTGACATGTTTGGATCACAAATTTGCCTCTGCAGCATCAGATAAAAGCAAAGGCATTGAATCAATTTGGCCAACTTCAGGGTTGCACATGCAAGCTTGTTGTCTTTGCTTAGGAATCCATCCACCTCTGATAGACTGCAATGAGCAGTAAACGATAGAATTAGAGATCCCTCTATTCTTGAGAACAGAGAGTATTTTTAGTAACAGGCAAATTGCAAAGCTACAAGAATTTGAAGCACCCTGCAATTTTACTGTAGTGCCGGTGTCCCTGTATGCTGCACCCCAGGCTTGGCAGGGACGCCGACTCACTCATGACTGCAGCTCCCGTCCCCCTCCTCCTTTCTCATCTGCTGGTGTCTGGGATGCCCTTATGGTGTGAAAATCCTTGGCCACTATGTTTAGGATGTGAGCGTGCTCCCTCTTTCTTAAAGGGACTGCAAGTGCCGTCCTAAAGTGTACTCAGTCATTGGCTGGGAGACACTTACTATTTAAGGCACCTCCTCCTTCATGGAGGTGCCTATGCAATGTTGTTAGTTTATTCCTTAAATGCTTTCTAGCTCTCAGGTTTCCTGTCTGATAGTACCCACTAGTTCTACTAGTTTCCATCCCTCCTGGGTAGTACCTGCCTTGTCAGTCTGTATTTCAGCTAGTACCTGCCTGCACTTGCCGTGCCAATTTGTATATCAGCCGGAACCATCTGCACCTTTTGTGCCAGTCTGTATATCAGCTGGACCTGCCTGCACCTTGCTCTGCCAGTCTATATATCAGCCAGACCTGCCTGCACCTTGCTCTGCTAGTCTATTTGTCAGCCGCCTGCATCTGAAGTGTCAGTCTGTATAATAGCCGGATCTGCCTGCACCTGCCGTGTCAGTCTTTATATCAGCCTCGGCCGCCTGCACCTGCCATGCCAATCTGTATATCAGCCATATTCTTCTACTGAGCCATTCCCGATACCAATCCCTTGGGGGTCAGCAGCTATGCTTCCGTGGTCTGTCCTAGAGTAGCACCTAGTGTTCATCGGGAGCCAAGCCTAACCCCACCATTGGGGTCTCTAGTGAAAATTCATGTGTTCACCTAGTCACGCCCCTCCAGTCTCTCCTCGGACCATGGCACAGCGGTTCCACCACTCCCGTTAAAGATGAAAACTCCCTTTCACTTATTTTTTTATATATACAGTAGTTGATTCCTTCAGCTCATTGTTGCCATTCTTTGTTGTATCTGTTATCTGTTCATTTGTGACAAAATTTATAATTCTACTTTAAAATTGCAGTTTGAAAAAACCTATAAAAGTGAAATTTGAGTTTTGAGTTCAGGATCATTGTGATACAGTTTTTTCCTTCCCATGACTTTTCAGATGATGTAAATAACGTCTTGTCTTCGTGTTGGGTTCTAGTACAGTAGAGTTTTAATCTAAAAGTGATTCCCCTTTAAGCAAATTATGTCTAAATTTGTTTTAAAGGGAATATGTAATCAGAAATCCACCTATCGTTTAAATCAGAGTTTCAGGGATAAATGTATTTAAAAAAAAAAACATTTTGGCAATGTTTTTGTTTTTTTATCATAATCTCTATTTAAAAACAAAATTACCATAGTAATCTTGCAATTTACGCATAATTTAGGTCCTTCAGGAAGAGTTTTCAACAGTTTTGTTATCCTCAGAGGTAGGATTGCAATGACAAGTTGCACCTCTACCTCTGGACAATGTCACATCTCACCTATTCTCCCTTCCTTCACAATTACCTTTGCACATGCTCACTATATGATTCAAATGAAAAGATCGAGTCCATTGCTTCTAATATACAGGGTGGGCCATTAATATGGATACACCTAAATAAAATGGGAATGGTTGGTGATATCAACTTCCTGTTTGTGGCACATTAGTATATGGGAGGGGAAAAACTTTTCAAGATGGGTGGTGACCATAGTGGCCAATTTGAAGTTGGCCATTTTAGATCCAACTTTATTTTTTCCAATGGGAAGAGGGTCATGTGACACATCACACTTATTGAGAATTTCACATGAAAATCAATAGTGTGCTTGGTTTTAATGTAACTGTATTCTTTCATTAGCTATTTACAAGTTCATGACCACTTATAAAATTTGTTCAATGTGCTGCCCATTGTGTTTGATTGTCAATGTAACCCTCTTCTTCCCCTCTTGACACACTGATACCAACACCGCAGAAGAAATGCTAGTCTAAGGGGGTCAGATTCCATAATGTGGTGGTGCAACATCTTGCTGGAAAATCTCAGGGAACGTGCCATCTTCAGTGCATAAAGAGGGCAACACATCATCATGTAGCAATTTCAGATATCCAGTGGCTTTGAGGTTTCCATTGATGAAGAATGGCCCCACTTTCTTTGTACCCCATATACCACACCATACCATCAATTATGGGTGTCAGGTCCATGCATTCCTACATGAAGTTTCCAGGAAAGTGGATTGGTCATCGTGGGCTAGTTGAATGACCACCAAGGTCTCTCGATCTAACCCCCTTAGACTTTTCTCTTTAGGGTCATCAGAAGGCAATTGTCTATGCTGTGAAGATGCGAGATGTGCAGCATCTGAAACATATACTGGAAGCCTGTGCTAGCATTCCTTCTGCGGTGTTGCTATCAGTGTGTCAAGATTGGGGAAGAGGGTTGCATTGACAATCCAACACAATGGGCAGCACTTTGAACACATTTTATTAGTGGACATAAACTTGTAAATAACTCATGAAAGAATAAAGTTACGTTAAAACCAAGCACACGATTGTTATTCTTGTGAAATTCTCAATAAGTTTGATGTGTCACATGACCCTTTTGCCATTGAAAAAAATAAAGTTGGATCCAAAATGGCTGACTTCAAAATGGCCGCCATGGTCACCACCCATCTTGAAAAGTTTCCCCCCTCCCATATACTAGTGTGCCACAAACAGGAAGTTGATATCACCAACCATTCCCATTTTATTTAGGTGTATCCATATAAATTGCCCGCCCTGTACATGTGGATTTCCTGAAAAAAAAAACAAGAAGTAGGAATTAGAGATGAGCTGATCAAGCAAAAATTGATTTTGCATGCTAGCGCAATTTTTCCCAGAAAATTCAATTCAAAGTTATTCTCCGCAAATTTAATGTCCTTTAGTATATCCTGTGCTCTTTTTAGACTCCAGAGTAGAGTTGAGCGACTTTGGTCGGATCGGGTTTCGTGAAACCCGAATGAAACAAAATTTGTTTCGGATGAAACTGGTCCGACTAGGGCAAAAAAAGTCGGAGTTTCGTCTGAAACCTGACCCCAATGCAAATCAATAGGAAATAAAAGTTGGCATTGAGTGGATGAATGCCATCCGCTCAATGCCGACTTTTATTTCCCATTGACTTGCATTGGGGTCGGGTTTCAGACGAAACTTCGACTTTTTTTGCCCTAATCGGACCAGTTTCATCCGAAACAAATTTTGTTTCATTCGGGTTTCACGAAACCCGATCCGACCAAAGTCGCTCAACTCTACTCCAGAGCATAATAAATGTAAGATAGAAAAAATAGAAAAATGTTTATACTCATCTCACTGCTCACCTGACTGGCTCTTCTGCTCCTCATCACCACCCGGTCGCATCTTCAGATCGCCGTCACTCATACTGAATCCCCAAGCCTCTCACGCTGGGTGGGACTTCCAGCTTTGATGGGGTTCTGCATTTTGTTGAACGTGGATATTTGTAAAATTCGAATAGAATTCAATTCCACTCAAATTTATTCGATGATTGCCAGTAGGAATCTAAAAAAGCCCCACTGGCCAGTGTGAAAATTGCAAGTTCTCATTTAGATTTTTAACACAGACTGTAAAATATATACCGTATATAAAAAATGGACAATGATGCTTGAAAAAATACATTTATCACAAAATCCTGTGATAACCAATAGATATGACACATTCCCTTCAGTGTATAACGAATAAAAAAGAAAGATATCGTCCACATAGATTCAAATCGGAGCTGGACACGCCCAGTGAGTGACGTATTTTGCGAAGATAAGTAGTGCCTACTGCGCTACGGTGCTGTTCAACACCCATGACATCTAGATAGTGCCTCCAGGGCCAATTAATTCAGTAAAACATTAAATTTACTGGTAGAAAATGAAAAGTCTTCCATTATTTATTTTGCCATGTTCCTATATAATATATCAGGTCTCTGAGTCCTGAAGGCCCTCTCAGCTCTCAAAGTCATTCATGGGTTTGGAAGGTGATGTGGGGACTGCCTGCCATGATGTCTCCCATACACAGCACACAGAGACATGAGGGATTCCGGCTCTCCTGTTGCTATATAGCACATGACCAAAAGGAACAGTGGTATTCAGGACTAGAGATGAGCGAATTTGTTCAGATTTTGGCCCTGAATCTGAATATGACACATTCGGGCCAAAAGTATGTCTTATGATCGGTTCCAAACATATTCGGTAATTTCTACTCCAATTGACTCTCATAACGTTCGGCTGTGTTTGATGAATGTTGAAAAAACAATATTCGAATCCGATTGTATTCGGAAACAAATTTGCTCATCTCTATTCAGGACAATATGCAGCAGTACTGAGCAGGGTAGCTGTGAATTCATCTTTTCGATTACATAAAATGCTTATTGGAAACCAGCTTCACCATCTCTCTGCTTCTCCCTGTCATTCTCCTCTTCAATTCTCTTCATTCTGCCTTATACTTAGACTTACTATCTTTTCTGATCACTTTTTTTAGTATAAACTTTCATGTGTTTAGTTTTCACCAATTTTTGGTGGACTCTTTCATTGGTGGTCGACGGTCGGTCACCGCATTAATTCTTTATTGTATTGTTACAACTAACATATTCCCTTATACTTGTAATAATATTTTGGCCTGAAAAGCTGTGCCTAACTCCAGACTCCTTGAGGGCTGAGACACTTTCAGGATCACAGTGTCATCCTTCTTAATTTCCAACTTGCTTAAAACAATATGCAATACATTGTATGAAAAGAAAACATAGATAACACAAAAATAATGTAGAAAAGTTAGAGTAGGGAGGGCAGGAAACTTAATGATCCAGGCTGCTGGAGAAGATGAGCAGCTTCTGAGGAAAAAAAACACAAAAACTTATAAACAGGACCTAAAAAGTGTTCAACTATGTTGCGGTGGTTGGAGAGGGAGACCGGATAGAGAAATAACAACAATTGCCGCATGGCTGGGTACTGCACGTCCATTCCCTACCCAAATCAATAGGCGGCAGTACCCCACGGCAGCCACGATCAGTAGCTGGAGTACTTCTGTATCTGAGCACTAGAGCAGCATATAACGGCTGATCGATGGGGGGGCTCGGTGTCTAAGGATTGACCGTCAATATTAATGTAGTGGACAACCTCTTTATTCTATGATATCTTTTCCCCTAGAACACAGATTTTTCTTCTCGGCTCCTTTTACTGCTCACCTCAGCTACGATTTCAGATTGTGTCCTCTTTGCATATGCAGTTCAGCATCAGGCATGATCAGAAGCAGCACCATAAAGGAAATCATACATCAGTACTAAGTAGTGTTGCTGTGAATTCATCTTAGGGTTGAGATAAAACATTTACTTGAAAACAGTTGCACATCTATCTTCTCCTCCCTGCTTCTCCCTTTTCCATGAACTTCAATGGGCAATTGTGATTTCATTTCTTAGTGAGCTGACAGTCTGTCCTGTTTACAGCAAGAGGCATTTTAGCTGTTTATTTAAAAGTGTATGATAAGTTCAAAAGGCAGGAAGGAAGAGAAAAGGGGGCTCATAAGTGGAGAAAGAAGCATAGTTCTCTAATCAGATACATTACAAAGTTTTTATATTTGCTTGTACTCATTAGCTGCCAACACTTTAAGAAAACATTTGATTTTGGCTGTGACAGCGGTCCCTGCAGGGAAAATGTAGTATTGCATAGTGGTCATATATAGAGTCCATCTACATAATACATGGATAGTTAAAGTCTTTCAGTATGGGGAATGCTTTAACAAAACAAGTCATAGAATCACAGAATGTTAGACTTTGAAGGGACCTCCAGGGTCATCGTATCCAACCCCCAGCTCAATGGAGGATTCACTAAACCATCTCAGACAGATGTCTGTGCAGCCTCTGTTTGAAGACTTCCATTGAAGGAGAACTCACCACCTCCCATGGCAGCCTGTTCCACTCATTGATCACTCTGTCAAAAAGTTTTTTTCTAATATCTAATCTGTATCTTCTCCATTTCAGTTTCATTCTACTGCTTCTTGTGTTTCCATGTGCAAATGAGAATAATGATGATCCCTCTACAATGTGACAGCCCTTCAGATATTTGTAGACAGCTATTAAGCCTCCCCTTAGCCTTCTTTTTAGAAGACTAAACATTCCCAGATCCTTTAACCGTTCCTCATAGGACATAGTTTGCAGTCCGCTCACCATCCTGGTCGGTCTTCTCTGAACTTGCTCCAATTTTTCAATGTCTTTTTTAAAATGTGGTGCCCAGAATTGTACACAGTATTCCAGATGAGGTCTGACCAAGGAGGAGTTGAGTGGGATAATGACTTTAAGTGATTAAATCTCTGCGTAATGGCTCATAGATGGAAATTCTAGGCAGAGGAACAACTTATCGCTATTTTATACACGTCCACCAGTACCTGTAATTATAATGGTTAAACTCAGTCAAGCAAAAAGTAAAATGTATACATGAATACTATGAACATTTCCACTGACTTACATACTCATTGACTAAGCTGTGCAGAGCCGGTAAGAGCTATATGAGTATGAAAGGCATACATTTACTTACATTGCTTCTCTGGCCCCATGGTGGCCAATTAAAACGACTGGTAAAGCTTCTTAGTAATAGCCAGGCACGGTGCAGTGTGTATTGTGAACATCGTTCTGCTTGGTTAGAGTTGTTCTTAAGTACAGTAAGTTCAGTGACCCAGTAAATACCTGTTTGTCACTAGTTTGATCTCTTCACAGACACCGAGTAGCTGCACTTTTCAGAAATCAATTTATATTTAACACTCTTGTGACTAAGTCTCGTATCTCAGGCAGTAGGACACTTCGAAATCCCTTTCATTCAGTCTAGAATTCTGTAAGGAACTGTTATAAGGAAGTTGTTGAGGATAGGAAAAATAAAGTCTTTATTTTTATTTTATTTTTTTGCAGAAACAGCACCATTCTTGTTTTGAGGTTGTGCCCGATACTGCAGTGAAGCTCTACTGATAAGGTGTGATTCCACCAGTCAATGGACAACAATACCGGTGCTGTTAATGGGAAAAAATATTATTTTCTCCTCCTGGACAACCCCTCTAAATACTAGATGCCATTAGTGCACCAATATTTTAAGTGCCCATTGTACTTTTCGCTTGATTTCATTTGATAGGTAAAGTGACAAATAGGCAATCTGTAGGCCAATTTATTGAAAATTACCGTCCAAAAACAATTACGTCAAAGTTCCAGACACTTTGGCCCTGATTCATAAAAATGTTTACGTAAAGGCTTTGAAAAGTCGCATAAGTTTAGCTTAACTTCAAGTTTAGCAAAAACGTTGTGACTTTGTTTTTTTTTTATGACAGTCCCGGCCAACTCCGCCAAAGTGGTATAAAAGGAACAAGGTTGGACGCCACCTGATGAATCAGGAGCCTCTTACTCTACCACATCCCGTCATTAAGACTGACATGTACAATGTCAATCTTAGTGAATTGGGGCTTCAATGTCTACTTTTCTGCGCAACCTTCACTGTCCGTTGCATGTGCAATCCGTCTCTAGCAGGGGAACTGCAAAGGAAGGACTATAAGTATCAAGGATTTGGTATTTTTTCTTTTTGCTCCTGCTCTCCTGTCTTATTGCATACAGTCATAGCATAAATGTCTGCTTTAGCTTAGGGCAGGCAAGCAGAGTTGAGAAAAAATATTTGCAGGAGCCTGGTCTTGCATCCATGTCAGAACTCAATAGCGACCAGACCAGGACAACACAAAATTCATCAACCACCACTCCAATCCTGGCATACTGGACGCCTGCTTTGATTACTCGGCTCTCGCAGTGTCATGACATTGTATGAGGGCTACTCGCTATATGTCATGTAACATTACTGATGACTCTTGAAACTTGCACAAAAATTATATTTATATTGTACATTGTTGGTCCGTCATCATCAGCGCATGAGTGATAACTCCATCCTGTTTCCGTCATTTCTTGGTCTATTTCACAACTGGTATCCTTGCAGCAGCTGATATATATGCACGTTACACGTTGCTTTTGAGCAACCATACCAGGTGAGTGGATCCATCTCCTTGGACACTCCATTGTCATTGGATAAGGACCTATTGCGCTATTTTCATTCCCAGTTTCTCATCAAAATCAACGAGACTTTTGTTATTCTTATCCTTTTCCCATCCATCTCAACCAATTTTTTGTAAAGTTAGGCTGGGCTTTGCCATAAGTGAGCATGGCTGAGCACCGCTGGTAAACTCATCATAATTTACACCAGAGACATCGAGTAACTTGCAACAGAAAAGTTCTCCTGGAATACCTTTCTTGTGGTGGCACAAGGCCATTCTATGTTCATTTGGAGGGAATTTGTCACCAAATTTTTAATACCTCATCTGAGAACAGAATGATATAGAGACAGGGACCACGATTCAAGTCATGTATCACTTACTGGGCTGCTTTTGAACTTTTGTGATAATCCCTGTTTTAACTGCTGAAGATTTACCAGTTCTCGAAATGCTGATGTCACTATAACCCCGCCCACACCACTGATTGGAAGCTTTTTGTATATAATTTGCATCAGCAGAAAGCTGCCAATCAGTGGTGGGGGTGTGGTTGGACTACCAGGCAGCAGGTTTACTAGTTCTCTAGTGATAATCTCTTGCTGATAAAACTGTGATTTTATAAAGAAATAGAGCATGCTTATGGATTAGGGGGCAAAAACCTGATGACAAATTCCATTGAATGAATTTTTTTTTTTGCATTGTACCCCAGCGGTCTTGATGAAACAGGAACTTATTTTCTCAGCCTATATCAGAGTCTGAAAGAAGTGCTCGACCCCTAACTTTATGTTCTTAAAAGCTTGTCAGAACTCCAATTAACTCCCCGTTATGGCATATGTATTAGAATATTTATTCCTAAACCTCCCTTTAATGCAAAAATGAATTCATCTTCTAAAAGGATTCTCTTACTAAACAATGGACCTTGGCGTCTTTTGCAGAAACAGACAGAAACCTTTAAAATACATCCCTACAAGTGCAACAAGTAACGATGAGAGAGAGAGGAGCCAGATTTCCTGGGCTGACAATAATTAGAAGAGAGAGCCGAGAGCTTAAAGAAGAACAATTACTGACTGGCGTGTCTCCAGAACCCTCCAACAGGTTATTGTAGGACAGGCACGGCACATCTGCATTACAAAATGGAAAATTAGCTTATCAACAGAAACAGCTTGCGAGCAGACAACTTTGATGGCCGGCTCGTAGCATCGTCCACCGTCATCATTAAGAGCAGCAACGCAGAAGAGAGCCTGACAAAGTCTATTACATCACCGCGCCTCGAATCGTGACCAACCTCAGATGCCCTGACAGCGGCTGCCATGTTAGTATTGTTATTTTCGTGCTCATGGGTGTGATGACATTTATTTAACAGTGTTCCAAAAAATTTGCCCAGGACCTAAACTTTCTTGCACACAATTTTGCTAATCTAGTTTAGGCACTTTGCCAATTTCCTTAGTTCTGTCCGATTTGCACATTTTACAATATTTACTGCATCATTTATTTTTTTGATTGTTTTTAAGAAATATTGATGCTATTTTATTGTTTATTCCCGTTGTCTGCCATATTGCCGGCACATATTTTGGCATGATCGGCTGTAGAGTTGATCGGTAAAATGAGCATCAGTCGGGTTTATTTTTTCGCTCTTTTTTCAACATCGTACATTTATCATTCTCTGAATTCTAGAGAGACCCCAAAGTACAATATGGGACATTCAATTCGTGGAGAATATATTCCCTGCAAATCAAATTTCACGGCAAAATGCAGACGATTTGGCGAGTTTGAGTCTTTTTTGCCGATTCAATCATCTCTAATAATTTGTTATATTTTTTTAAGTCACGTTCTTTTTTTTCTTATATTGTGGTATTTGTTGATGGGTTTCTTTTTTCATCAATTTCTTCAAAATGGTTCAAAATGGCTCGTGAATAACTGGATTTAACCTATCTGTGACGTTTTAGAGCAAGAAGTCGCATGATTTGCGAAATTCAACAGAATTTGCGGAAAAAATTTAGACGTACAAAAAAAAAATTTATTCCAACGGGGGGATAACTGTGGTGCAATGGCACAAAAAAATTGTGCGTTTTTAAAAAGTCGCAAATGATGAAACAGCCCCAAACATCTAGAAAAAAAATCTCAACTTGGTGAAAGTAAAAAAAAAGTAAAAAAAAAAGTTTCTTAAAAGGAGGCACACATTGAAAAAATTAAACTAAAAGAAGGCTAAAAGCACCGAAAGCAAGACAAAAAGCAAATGCAAATGCAATGACAAATGGGGAAACAGTTAAAATAAGCGGCAAAAAAAATGAAAAATGTGACACTCCAAATATAGTGATGCAAAAACATGAAAATCACCACAATGCTCTAAATATCTATGTCATGAATTGGTGAAAATCTTCTCTAAAGAGGAAAGGGTAACCAGCTCACCCGAACCAGAGGTGTTCTGATGCAAGTGAAATGCAAGAAAAATAAAGGAGGATTCCAGCTTCATCAACTTGCAAAATTTGTTCCAAGTGAAAGGGTTCCATAGTTAAAAAATGGACACTGCAACGCGTTTCAAATGCACAAATTGAGTTCGAAACGCGTCGCTATGTCTGTTTTTTAACTATGGAATCCTTTCGCTTGGAACAAATTTAGCAAATTGATGAAGCTGGAGTCCTCCTTTTTTTTTCCCTCAAAATTTCTTCTCTACTAACAATTCATTTTAATCAATAAACACCTAAACAGATTTTTATTTTCTCTTTGGTAAATGTAATGAATTCACAAATTCAGAATAGGTATTGAGATAAATTCTTGAGATGTTTTATTCAACGTACAGTAATTATTCCAATTAGTGATAGAGCATCTCTAAATAAATTGTTCTACCTCAGCAAAGAAAACTAAAGGAAATGTAAAGAATTTCTTAACAGATTGTCCGCCGGTGTATGTTGCAATTAAATGCTAGCGCTAATTACTGCAGGTCACAACAAAATATTTAATTGTAGAAGAAGTAAATGAATTAAACGGCACGAGAGAAAACTTTTAACTATTCACCGTTACTCACAGAATGTCATAACAACGTATATCAGGATGAAGAATCAGCAAATTAATTGTTTTATATTTATAAACATTCTATAAGGTGTTAAAAATCATTTTAGCCACCACCGCTACATAAGGCGCCGTCATGAAAATATGTAGAAAAACTGTAGGGGAGCAAAATAAGTAAAACGAAGGTGCTCACTTGAGCCGGTTGTGTGCAGGCACAACTCCTATGAATACCTGAAGATATCAGCTGCTGTTGCCTCGTGGCTGGAGGATGATCTCCTCCAGGATAGTCAACTAATATTATTTTTTAAATTTTAGAGTTTTTATTTTTTTTGTTTCAATCTTCTATATCATTTTCATTAATGTGAATCCTCTCCACTACATTACATTGTCAAAATATCCAAAGCAGCCTTCGGCTATGAGCCTGAATTACTCCAGACTAGGGATGAGCGAGCGTGCTCAGATAAGGTGTTACCCGAGCACGCTCGCGTCTTAATCGAGTATTTTCAGAGTGCTCGAGAAAAATGCTCCAGTTGCACGTCTCGCAGCTCTTCAACAGCTGCAACACATGCAGAGTTGCCTAACAAACAGGGAATCTCTGCATGTGTTGCGCCTGTTCAGCATCCGCTACGCATGCAGCCGTGTGGACTAGAGCATTTTTTTGAGCATGCCGAAAAAGCTCGATTAAGACGCGAGCATGCTCGGATACCACCTTATCAGAGCACGCTTGCTCATCACTAGTCCAGATGTCTCCCATTACCTTTTTCACCACTTTCTTTGTCTCTTGCACCACCTAATTGAACTCCATGCTTTATTTCTCTACAGCAATCATCCCTGGTCCCCTCTTACATTATTTCTTCTTCTGTGGCATGTTCTTTTACTTGTCATCCCCGCTCTCTGGTTGCCTCTTTTTCCCCTTCCTACCAGTTGCTCAATAAATTAACTTACACATTTCCCCTTTTTTGCCCCTAACATGCTTAAGTTTGATCCCGTCCAACACTCCTCCAATCTACTCTTTTTTTTCTATTTTCATCTCATTTCTTTGTTGATTTGTTTATTTCCTATTGTTCTCAATTTTTCTCACTGTCCCCTTTGTATTCCTATTATTAGTCCACTTCTTAAAGGGAATCTGTCACCTCATTTTGGCGCTCTATGCCGGTGAACTATGTCCCAGAACACAGCGAAATACTTCCAGGACATAGTTCATTGGTGCATGCGCATTAATGCTTTTCGGCTTTGTCCGCAGTTGGGCAAAGCATACTGCGCATGCGTGAGTCAAGATTGCAATGCGCAGGCGCGGAATATGGAGGACATCTATGGAAATTACCTGAAATATTGCGGACAGCGGCCAAGGAGGGGTGGAGGAAAGGAGCCAAAACACCGCCCATCGGACTGGACCCAACTCAATTACATAGAACGCCAAAATGAGGTGACAGATTCCCTTTTAAGTCCCCTCCTTCCACTCACCCTCCTTTTTTTCCCAAAATTTTCTTGTGGGCGTTTTCTTCAGTTTTTGTCACACCTCCAGCCTTTCTGGACCCCTTGCCCTTGAACATTTACTATGCAATTGTTTTTTTCACTTGAAAAAGTCCAGCGTTGAAACGCATAGTGGAAATAAAAAACTTTCAACTCATCTTGGTCCTAAGGATTCTTTATTAGAGCATTGCAGCTCGATATCGTGTTATTGTCCAAATTAGTCATCATAAATATGTGAAAGTTCAAATTTTCCGTTCCTGACATTCGAGGGATAGAAAAAAAATAAGTGTTTGTTCCCCAGAGATTCTGCCACCTTTGTCAATAGACTACATTTGGAGTTGCAGGTAATCATCGTTTTTAGCAGTTCAAGACCGGACCTTTCACTCTCTTTCCGGCCCTGCACTTTTTTTTTTGGGGGGGGGGTTTCGTACATGCAGTTTAAAGATCTGTAATTTTTTTCTAGTTTGGATATTCAAGTAATTTTTGACGATTTTTTTATTGATTTATTTTCTTGTGACATATGTGTGATTTTGTTTTTATTTCACTGTCAAATTTTATTTTTTGGTGAGGGGGAATAAGTATCTGTTTTTCCTATTTTTTTTTACATTTTTATGACCACGAACAACCACTAAAATACATTGAAGGTGTTCTCCCAATTTGTAACAATAATTTTTGTCTTCCGGATATGTTTTTTTAGGGAGGCGAGGATAATAACATCAGTTTGGGTTGACATTGGCATTAATGGAAGGAACAGTCGCAAATAAGACTGAAAGGTCAAATAGTGCAGACTAAACAAACTCTAATAGCTCACACAGAATCATGCTCAAGAACGCTTTCCTCCCACAAGTACACATGAGTCCTAAAGGTGGTCGTGTACTTTAGAATACTATCATGAGAACCTGGCTATATCAGGAAAATTATCCAAACATCGAAAGATGCAAATGACGGTCCTTTTCTTCCTTGTGGCAGACTTCACGAAAAAAAACAATTGGGCTGTTGGATTTCAACATACCCAATCCTTGTATTCTCAGGCTGCCACCAGATGGGAGGGACAGCTGCTCACTTCCTTTTTCCATTTGGGACACAACTATGCTCAGATAGGTTTGTGCATTTATTTGGGAAGGTCGAGAGTAATAGGTATCTAAAGTGCATGGTTAGCTTGGTCTTAATATTTCTCAGGTTTCTATAAATTGATAATGAAACAATTAATGAGATCTATATTGTAAAAAAAACATCACTGAAAAAAGCAGCCATACTCACACAGGTTATGTATAAACCAGGAGAGACAAACACTTGAGCCCAACAGGTCCCTGTTCAGACTAGAAAAGTCCCTAATCTGATCCTGATTTGTCCCTGCCTGACCATGGTGGTTGGCACTAGTGATGAGCGAGTATACTCGCTGCTTGGGTTTTCCCGAGCATGCTCAGGTGTCCTCCGAGTATTTTGGCGTGCTCGGAGATTTAGTTTATATCAACGCAGCTGTATGATTTGTGGCTGCTGGACAGGCTGAACACACGTGGGGATTCCATAACAAACAGGCATTCCCCACATGTATTCAGTCTGTCTACAAGTCGCAAATCCTGCAGCTGCGTCGACACAAACTAAATCTCAGAGCATGCCAAAATACTCGGAGGACACTAACTCATCACCCTAAGTACATGCAATGGTACCCTCACTCAACGTCGACTTACCCTGAATATCCTTAACTGCACCCTCTCTATGACCAATGTGCAACACTAAAACAATGATAACTATAAAGTAAAATACACAATAATGTGAGGAAGAGGCACAGGCCTGTGAATGTGTTCACACAGACACACATGAAAGATGGAAGAAAATAAGAAGCACACAACAAATGGAATATCTGGAAAACCTCCCAGACCCCAAAGGAAAAAGACAGGAAAGGGTGCTGAAGAGGAAGACACACAAACAAACAGTAAGAAAAGAAACAGAGATTAGTCAGGTAAGATAATCCCTAGCTGAGGTGCTGGATCTCCAAACACAATCTGTCTTGAAATATAACCAGCCAAAAAAAAGTGAGTATAAATAGCCTCTCCCAAGATGTGATAGGACAAACCAAATAGGGAAGTGAAAGACACCTAAATAGAAGCAAAGGAAAGAAAAGAAAAAAGAATCATTAGCAGTTGGATAGAAACCAAACAGGCTATGGCTCAGCAGAGAGGGAAACCGACCAGGCAGCAAGAGGTTACTGGATTGAATTCTAAAGGCAAGGCATGACAATGCTCTCATTTTACCGCAGCGTTAATTTTAATGTAGGGACTCCAAGACAGTGAGGATCATTGATGTTGCGAATTCTGGCCAAATTATCAACTAAGAACATATGCATTTCTTGTATTCTTGCATGATGCGAGTAGGCATTGTAATTTTGGTGTGGGGAATTGGGAAGTCTGCCCTTGTTGAGGCGTATTTAAAGGGAACCTCCCATGTCCCCTGTGCCACCAGAACCACTAGCAGTTGTGTCTGCATATTTAAACACCCTGCCTAACAGTTTCTGTATTATCTTACACAGATAAAGAGATTTTTAGAAAAAAGTATTTCTAAAGACCAGTTATGATATATAAATGAGGGCTTTGACTAACCGAGGGGGCATTAGTGTTCTCAGACAAGTTGGCCCACTTAGCATGTTATTGTGGCGCCCCTGAGGGTCCAGTCACCACAGAGGTACTGCATCTCATCCAGAGGTGTGGTATCCCACCCTCAGGTAAGGAGGGGGCACCACCAGGGACTCCAACACTTACACCCAACACACGCTAGTTCAGTCAGGGCATCTGGGTGTACCCTTCGGGAGGATGGCCTCATCCCAGTCTGGCTGGGAAAGGGTGTTGGGAAGTTAGTGGGGAAAGACAGAGAAGGGGAGGAGCTTAGGAGGTGGTGTGCGTAGTGACATCTGTGGCGCCCCCAGGAGTATGGTCGCCACAATGGCATTGCCTTCCTCCTAGGGAGTGTGATGTCATGCTTAGAAGCAATAAAGGATCTCTCTGGCAGTTAAATACAACACACAACACAGCTCCCACTCCTGGCCAGCAGAGGGAGCTCTGAACCTAAAACTGGGGGAAGAGCTGCTCTCTGGGGGCCAGGAAGAGGAAATTAGGAGTTTGTGTGAGGAGGGCAACGTGTGTGGACGTGAGGAGAGGAGCTGGTAGATTGAGCAGAGTTCAGAGCTCACTTCTAGCTATAGCGCATGATCTGGAGCTCGGTCTCCAAGGTTGTATGGATACTGATGTTCCTGCAACAGACACCGGAGGAATAGTAAGCTGTAAATGCTCTGTTCACACATAAGACTCGGAGGCACAACAGCAACGGGTAGGCCAGAAGAAGAAGAAAGCTACAGCTGTCTGCCATACGAGGGAGTTCTAAATGAGAACAAGCAAGTGGAACTTCAGTGTAACACAGTACTGCAAGTACCTAAAATAAGCGCTAGAAAGGAGACTACACAACCCATCTGATAGAGAGATTCCTAAGTTGCTTCCAGGCCGGCCAGCCTCTGTTCCATCTGGAATCTGGAATCCTGGACTACATTTAACAAGCAAAGTAAAGGTAGAAGAAACTGCACCCTATTGTGTCCTTGCCTTCTTCCTGCAAACTCTCTAGCACTGCTACATCTCTGTGCCAGACAATACACCCTCTTTCCTCAACACCTATCCTCTTCATCTACTCTGCCCTGGGACTGCAGCCCTGTCTGTGGAGGGTTACAACATCATTGCTACACCGCACCATCTGTCTCAGAGGATCTGTTTGCAGCATCGGCTTAACATCTTCATTGCCGAGCACCACAGGTGGCGTCACGTATCATCCACTCATAAACTTTAATCATCAGCCACTCTATACCCTTTTTTCATGGGCGCCAAGGGCCATGGACCGGGTCACCGCTCCTGTGACACTTCTGTCTGAGTTACCGGCCCGGTACCGATTACCCCACTGCCCTGGCGGGTGACCCATTTTGGCATCACAAACAGGATTTACGGAGCCCGGTGTCCCCGGGTCCTGTGTGCCAGAGACTGTGTTGTGTGCCACAGAATGTCGGCGCCATCGCCGCCATTACCCCGCTGCTTGGCGCACGCGGGAAACCAAAGGGGCGGGCTGTTGTGGGCGGAGCCAGCCGGAGAGCGCAAAAAGTGAAGTGCTGCGTGGGAAGATGCCAGCGCGCGGGAAGTGAGAAGCTGAGGCCTGCAGTCCTGGCGTCCCCCGATCATCCAGCCTGCAGAGCGGCAGCCGGTAAGCCAGCGCAACCCAGAGCCTGGCCAAACGTTAACTGGGGGGGAAGAGAGTGTCTGAAGCAAGAGCAGATACAGCGGCGGATGCCACTGCAAACCCCACAGTGCCACAAGCTGCAGGGCCCAGCAAAGCTGCGGCTCCCATAGCGCCGCTGTATCAAGCAGCCAGCGCTGCCTCCAGAGCACCGCAAGAATCGGCACCCACTGCAGCAGTCCCCATAATGCCGCTGTCCATGCCCTATATACCGGGAGCGGCCTGGCTACCGCAGTACTCAGGGGAGTCACATACCCTGAGTGAATTTAAAGAGAGACTGTGCAGTTTGTTTGAGGTGTATCCTCTGTCTGAAAGCCAGAAAGTGAACATCCTTATTGGGCAGCTAACTGGTGCAGCGCAAAGGGAAGTAAAAGCCTGGCAGGACACTGATAAAGAGACTGTTAAAAAGATCCTGGCTAAGCTAAGAAGCACCTTTGACACCGGCACTGCAGCTGAAATAAGGATGAGATTCTTTGGGTGTAAGCAAAGAGTGCAGGACAGTATACGGGACTATGCTCTTAACCTGCAGGAGGCGCTGCGAGCCATCAAGCAGATTGATCCAGACAGTGTGAAAGATGGAGACAGACTGTTAAAGGAGCAATTTATTGAGGGCCTCCTATCCAGTACCCACAGAGCACAGCTGCGCATCATAGCCCTACAAAACCCTGACCTAGACTTCAAGGACAGGGCTATCCGGGTGTTGCATGAACCAAATGTCAGCCGTCCAGCGCCCCCTAGGCGCCTAGCGATCACATACCACCAAGAAGCAGCATCTTTCCCTCTCAGCCCTGTGGGGGCTGACACACAGACTCTGGATAATGATCCATCTACAGAACTACGCCTTCAGGTCAAAGAGCTGGCCAAAAGTATGGCTGCACTTGCCAAAACTGTGCAGTCCATGCAGGTGTCATCAAAGGAGAAGATCCAGCTGGCCTCCAGTCCAGAGGATGTCCCGTGGCTACGGAAGAAGAGGATCCCGCCACGCCGAGGGAGAGACAACGATCGCTATAACCAGAATGGACGTCCCATCTGTCGTCACTGCAACAAGGCAGGCCACATTGCAAGGTTCTGTTATTTAAACGAGCAACCCCTGGGGCAGAGGGCCAACCCCCAGGAGTAGGACCACAAGGCCCAAGGAACTGGCGAGCCAAGTATGTTGGAGTGCGACCGGTCCTCCCAGTGGTGATTGACGGCATCCCCATGAATGCTTTGATGGACACTGGCTCTCAGGTGACAACTATGCCATATATCCTTTACAAGCAGTATTGGGCTGACTCTGAACTTACACATGGCCCAAGTGATGAACTGACAATAGTTGCCAGCAATGGTCAGTCTTTGCCGCAAGTAGAATGTAAAGAGATTACCATTAAAGTGGGGTGAGTAGAGTTAAAATCTCAAGGTCTGATAGTTGTAGACATTGATCGACGAGAATGTAACCCAATGATGACCTTAGGTACTAATGTGATTGAAAATTGTCTGGCCGAGGTTATTGTTTTGTTGCCACAGGTGGCTGAGACTGCTGGTTCCAGGGAACAATGAGTCCTGCAGAAGGAGATCAAGGCCCTGATGCAAAGACAGCAGGTAGAACTGTCTGGCGGAGAAATTGGCGGCGTCAGAGTGAGTGATCCTTTCCCCATTGCGATACCCCCCAGATGTGAAATGTTAATTTGTTGTCGGGCAGCCATAGGCCTCAGAGGAAAAGATTATCAAGCATTGGTAGAGTCAGTGTACTCTGATAGCCGGCCCACTGTCCTGACAGCCAGAGGGGTAGTTGATGTCCACAAAGGGAGAGTACCTGTACGCCTCTTGAATTGTGGGGAAGAGGATGCCACAATACCTCGGTATGCCACAGTTGCTAAGCTGCTTACTGTTAGTAACAACGCAATACAGGCAGCAGAGCCCTTGGTCTCATCCGACCAGGTGGAGGACAATGGCTCTGTAAAGCAGCTAGAGGAGTGGTGTCAGCAGCTGCATGTGGGAACTGACTCCACCCCTTCATACCAAAAGAGTGGGGTTTACCGAGTGACTCAGGAGTATGAGCTGGTATTCAGTAAACACCCTCTAGACTTTGGGAAGGCAAAAGGGGTTCAACCCCATATACCCACTGGAGATCATCCACCCATTAAAGAAAGGTACCGGCCTATACCCCCAACACAATACCAATGTGCCAAAAGTATGTTGCGGGAAATGAAGGAGGCTGGGGTGATCAGAGACAGTTGTATCCCCTGGGCAGCTCCAATAGTCTTTGTGAAAAAGAAATATGGTACCATGAGAATGTGAGTTGATTACAGAAAAATTAACAGTATTACACATAAGGATGCCTACCCATTACCCAGAATTGAAGAGTCATTAGCCACACTTAAAACTGCTAACTATTTTTCCACCTTAGATCTCACTAGTGGGTATTGGCAGGTTCCTGTGGCAGAGGCAGACAAGGAGAAAACAGCGTTTACTACCCCAATGGGTCTCTGCGAGTTCAACTACATGCCGTTCGGGTTCTGCACCGCCCCTGGGACATTTCTACGGCTAATGGAGTGCTGTCTTGGACACAAGAACTTCGAGACAGTCCTGTTGTACCTTGATGATGTCATTGTTTCCTCCAAGACTTATGAAGACCATCTGAAGCACCTGGCTGAGGTGTTTGATGCCCTGTCCAAATTTGGCCTGAAAGTGAAGCCATCCAAATGCCACCTCCTGAAGCCCAAGGTACAGTACCTCGGTCATGTAGTGAGTGCAGAAAGTGTGGCACCGGATCCAGACAAAGTCACTGTCATCCGGGACTGGCAGAATCCCAGCAACCTCCATTAAGTACGTCAATTCCTCGGGTTGGTAGGCTACTACTGAAGGTTCATCAAAGGCTTCACTGAGATAGCCACGCCTATGCAAAATCTTCTGGTGGGCCAGCCCAAGAAAGCAAGAAAGAGTCCTACATTTGAATGGAATGAGGAACTGGAGAGGTCCTTCACTCGACTGAAAATAGCTCTCACAGGAGATGAAGTTCTGGCCTACCCAGATTATGACCAACCATTTGTTCTGTATACTGATGCCAGCAACGTGGGACTGGGAGCCATACTGTCACAGGTACAGAATGGCAAAGAAAGATCGTCCCACTGAAAGGAACCCTGACAACTACAGTTCCTTCAAACTGGAGTTCATCGCCATAGTCTGGGCTGTGACTGAACGATTCAAGCATTACCTAGCTTCAGCCAAGTTTACCATCTTCACGGACAACAACACGTTGACTCACTTGGAAACTGCAAAACTTGGTGCACTGGAGCAGCGATGGATGGCCCGGCTGACTAACTATGAATTCACTATCAAGTACCGAGCGGGGCACAAGAATGCCAATGCTGATGCGCTGTCCAGAATGCCCAATCTGCCAGATGCAGGAGAAGACCCTGAGGCACTCGTAGAAATAGAGTTACCTGCTTTCCACCGGCCAATTGCGGCCCAACGTGCCCAAGGAGTGAGAAACAGACGGTCTATCGTGAAAGAAGCCACCCTAAATCCATTGCCTCATCATGACTGGACAGAAACGCAGGATAGCGACCCCGCTGTCTGCCTGGTAAAGGAGCTACTATCACAAGCTGACTCACGCCCAGGTCCAGATGCTCCTGAAGAAACCCAGCAGTTGTGGAAGGAAAGAGGCAGGCTGTTCCTCTATGAGGGAAAGCTGTGCCGGAGGAGTATCAATGCCCGCACTCATGAGTTGGTATGGCAAGTGGTAGTCCCAAAGAGGGAGGCATCAATGGTCTTGGAAGCATACCACAATGGAGCTGGACACTTTGGATGGAAGAAGTTGGAGGCCTTGCTCCGGGAGAGATTCTACTGGGCTGGTATGAGGAAGGCCATTGAAAATTGGTGCCGAGAGTGTGGACAATGTAACCTGCGCAGAAAGGATCGTAACAGCCAGCGAGCTACTTTGCAGCCAATAATAACCAAACAACCACACGAGTTGGTCACCCTGGACTGTGTGAAGCTGGTTCCAAGCCATTCAGGCTATATTTATGCTCTTACCATCATTGACCACTACTCGAGATTCCTGGTAGTCGTGCCTGTCAAGGATCAAACAGCCAGGACAGCAGCCAGAGCATTCCAACAGCACTTTTGTCAACCACACGGATATCCCGAGCGAGTGCTTACAGATCAAGGTCCAGCCTTTGAGGTGGAAGTGTTCCAGGAATTCTGTAACTTGTATGGTTGCAAGAAGATCAGGACAACACCGTACCATCCACAGACCAATGGCATGTGTGAAAAGATGAATCAGGTGGTGATCGATCTACTGAAGACCTTGCCTTTGGAAGAGAAGAATCAGTGGCCAGAGAAGTTGCCAGATCTGGTCGACCTCTACCATCACATTTCTGTGAATTCCACCAACTGCACTCCAGCCTACCTAATGAGAGCGAGGCCTGGCAAGCTGCCTATTGATTTGGATATGGGAGTCCTGACACCTGAAGTAACATCACCAGATGCTGACTGGGATACAGAACGGCAGCAGCAGTACCGTAGAGTACAAGAGTGCATAGAAAAGAGTCTAGCTCAGGTGAGACAAAAACAGGAGAAGAACTTCAATCAACATGCACCTGCAGTTCCCTTGTCACCAGGAAAACAAGTCCTAAAGAGGAAAAGGAGGATGCATAAATTGGATGACCAATGGGAAGCTGAACCCTACACCGTCTTACCATCAAACTTTGACAACACCAAAGTGTGCCTTATCAGTAAGGATGGAGGAGAAACCTCATCAGCAGTATCGAGGGTTTTTCTGAAACTGTGCCCTGACCAACTGAAGAACAGAATGGAAGAACAAAACAACCTTCAGTCCATAGAGGAAGGAGAAGAAAAGGTCAACACTGTACTCGGAGAATTTCCTGAAAACTGGACAAGAATGGATCAAGCCATCGTAGTTCCTGTCCTAATCTTTCCACAGCCTACTGCAACTGAAGTAGCAGAGACTCAAGAGAACTCTGAAAATCAGGAAGTTCAGTCAGCGGATGCTACACCAGCAGTATAGAACAAAAAGACGGGGGAACCACCGAAAAAATTTAAGGGGATCCAACCCTGGCCTACAAACAACATGCAATAGACAAAGAAGGAAAGAATAGGCCACAAACCAGGGATCACCCTGGATAGAAAGTAGCATAAGTATTGCAAATTTTATTGAACACAGCAAACAGCAACAAAATCTATTAAAAACATTTAAAAATGGTCACACATGTGACACATACAAGAAATATACAATGCTCGTAATAGAGCAAACCATATTGTTTTATGGTCATGACATTTTATGGCCATAAGTGTCTTCTATTATATGCAATGAATTTTTATATCGTAATACGAGTTCGTATAACTATTGATGAAAGCAGTATAATCACCATTTCTGCAGCGGTTGTTTTTGTGTAATAACTGTGTTTAACTGGTTGCATGCCTGTAAGCGCCTTACCATTTGAATTCCTTACCATTCTACTTGTGACGCACGATGTTTATTATTTTAGTAATTGAGGTTATGATCTTGTATCGGTCATTTGACCGCAAGCGTCTGTATAATTTGGTTTCTTCCTCACTATTTGTGACGCGTGGTGTTGACGCCTGCGCAGCAGGCTCCATGCAGGTGCACGATGCCTATCACCTTGGCAACCGAGCCTCTATTCTTTAATAGGTCACATGACCGCTAGCGCCTGTGTTATTTGGTGCTCTCTCCTCCTTTTGGTTTGTGCGGCGCTGACACCTGCGCAATAGGATCTTTAAAGGCGCCTGCGCAGTAGTGTGTCCTTCTACTTCCTGTATTAGGGACTGTGTATTGCTTCCTTGATGCCGACACATGCGCAGTTGGTGCTCTGTGACGTCACACGCCGGCGCTATGGACTAGTAGCCATTTCCAGCAACTAATGTTAAACTACTTACTTTAAGGTAGGCTTGGATATTAACCCTGCATTGACGAACAATCACGCAGCTGCTCTCTATCTTTTAATTAGGTAATCCTATATAATAACACAGCTGACTGGCAGTATGTACCCCTGACGAAGCCACCAAGAGTGGCGACACGCGTAGGGTCTCTGGCCCAGCCTGCTCCACTCCTCTCTCATGGGTTTTATATTGCGCTAATTTGCAAGGTTGTGTATTGGTGAGGGTGGTCATGGATATTTGCTCTTGTTATTTGCCCCCCCCAGCCCCCCTTGGTCTGTATGTTTTGGTTTGCCTCCTATGCCTGATTTCAGGCCGAGGTTTCTATATTTGGGGCTTTTCCTGCACACTACAGTAATTTATTTTTTCTGCATGTTTCTTAGTGAGTAAGACTCTATTAGGTCTGTATAACTAACTGCATTTATCATCTTGTGTCATTTTGGGTTGGATTTGTATCATCATTTTTTGCATTTTCATATTATTGACGTTTTTGACTCATTTATGACTTGTAGTGTATATATGTGGGTTCCTTAAAGCCTCAAAATTGAGGAATTTGTTTACATGGACCTTGGGTTTAGGGCATTATTCCCAGTGATAGTGGTAGTGGGTAACAGGTGGATTGCTCTATTATGAGCATTGTATATTTCTTGTATGTGTCACATGTGTGACCATTTTTAAATGTTTTTAATAGATTTTGTTGCTGTTTGCTGTGTTCAATAAAATTTGTAATACTTATGCTACTTTCTATCCAGGGTGATCCCCGGTTTGTGGCCTATTCTTTCCTTCTTTGTCTATTGCATGCTACACCAACAGTGGTGGTCTGTCCGTAGTACCCAAGGTATACCACCCCTAAGGTTTCGTATCTAAATAAGTTATACAAATGGTAAAATGTAAAAATGCGACTGTTTAAGTTTATGTGCCTACAGAGACTTTGTAACAACTTTTGAACCTGGATAAGAATGAAGTGATTAAACAGAGTCAGCATGGGTTTGTAACTAATAAGTCATGTCAGACTAACTTAATTTCCTTCTATGACGGTATCACTGATTGGGTGGATCAAGGAAATGCTGTAGATATAGTATATCTTGACTTCAGCAAAGCATTTGACAAAGTCTCTCATACAATCCTTATTGAAAAAATGACTAAGTATGGAATGGACAAGGCAACAGTTAGGTGGATTCATAACTGGCTTAGTGATCGAACCCAAAGAGTGGTCGTAAATGGCTGCACATCCAGTTGGAAGAATGTCTCAAGTGGGGTACCACAGGACTCTGTCCTGGGCCCTGTATTGTTCAACATCTTTATCAATGATTTAGATGAAGGAATTGAGGGTAAACTGATTAAATTTGCTGATGACACAAAGCTAGGAGGGATAGCTAATACTAGAGAAGAGAGAGAGAGGATTCAAAAAGATATAAATAAACTGGAGAAGTGGGCAGCAACTAACAGAATGGTTTTTAACAGGGAAAAATGCAAAGTACTACATCTGGGCAATAAAAATGAAAAAAGCATATACAGAATGGGAGGAATAGGGCTAAGCAACAGCACATGTGAAAAAGACTTGGGTATACTAATAGATCACCGACGGAATATGAGTCAACAGTGTGATGCAGCAGCAAAAAAGGCAAATGCAATTCTAGGATGTATTAACAGAAGCATACAGTCTAGATCACGTGAAGTCATTATTTCCCTCTACTCCTCTTTGGTCAGACCTCATCTGGAATATTGTGTCCAGTTTTGGGCACCACATTTTAAAAAAGACATCAACAAACTGGAGCAAGTTCAGAAAAGAGCAACCAGAATGGTGACCGGTCTGCAAACCCTGTCTTATGAGGAAAGGTTGCAGGATTTGGGATTGTTTAGTTTGCAAAAGAGAAGACTGAGAGGAGACTTAATAGCTGTCCACAAATATCTAAAGGGCTGTCACATTGTAGAAGGATCAACTTTATTCTCATTTGCACAAGGAAAGACTAGAAGCAATGGGATGAAACTGAATGGGAGGAGACACAGATTAGATATTAGAAAAAACTTTTTGACAGTTAGAGTGATCAATGAGTGTAACAAGCTGCCATGAGAAGTGGTGAGTTCTCCTTCAATGGAAGTCTTCAAACAGAGGCTGGACAGACATCTGACTGGGATGATTTGGCGAATCCTGTTTTGAGCAGGGGGTTGGACCAGATGGCCCAGGAGGTCCCTTCCAACTCTACGATTCTATGATTCTATGATCTCAGTTTGTTTTGATGGACAATTGGACCACAGGACTATGTGTGGTCAAAACAACCCTTGCACATAGCTACCAACTGCTCAGGAAGTGGACCATGGACATTGACGCATGGACTAATCATTATCAGGACTATTTTTGAGCTTTGGTTTTTGTAATTTTTCATTTTTGAAGTCTTGTAACAGTTACAATTGTTCATTTGTTAATATGTTTTTTCATGTTCTCTTCAGTCCGGGAGTACTGAATTGCACTAGGGGGGAATGTGGTGCCCCCAGGAGTATGGTCGCCACAATAGCATTGCCTTCCTATTAGGGAGTGTGATGTCATGCTTGAAAGCAATAAAGGATCTCTCTGGCAGTTAAATACAACACACAACACAGCTCCCACACCAGGCCAGCAGAGGGAGCTCTGAACCTAAAACTGGGGAAAGAGCTGCTCTCTGGGGGCCAGGAGGGCGAAATTAGGAGTTTGTGTGAGGAGGGCAACGTGTGTGGATGTGAGGAGGGGAGCTGGAAGATTGAGCAGAGTTCAGAGCTCACTTCTAGCTATAGTGCATGATCTGGAGCCCGGTCTCCAAGGTTGTATAGATACTGATGTTCCTGCAACAGACACCGGAGGAATAGTAAGCTGTAAATGCTCTGTTCCCACATAAGACTCGGAGGCACAACAGTAATGGGTGAGCCAGAAGAAGAAGAAGGCTACAGCTGCCTGCCATACGAGGGAGTTCTAAATGAGAACAAGCAAATGGAACTTCAGTGTAGCACAGTACTGCAAGTACCTAAAATAAGCGCTAGAAAGGAGACTACACAACCCATCTGATAGAGAGATTCCTAAGTTGCTTCCAGGCCGGCCAGCCTCTCTTCCATCTGTAATCTGGAATCCTGGACTGCATTTACCAAGCAAAGTAAAGGTAGAAGAAACTGTACCCTATTGTGTCCTTCCCTTCTTCCTGCAACCTCTCCAGCACTGCTACATCTCTGTGCCAGACACTACACCCTCTTTCCTCAACACCTATCCTCTTCATCTACTCTGCCCTTGGACTGCAGCCCTGCCTGTGGAGGGTTACAACATCATTGCTGCACCTCACCATCTGTCCCAGAGGATCTGTTTGCAGCGTTGGCTTAACATCTTCATTGCCGAGCACCACAGGTGGCGTCACATATAATCCACTCATAAACTTTAATCATCAGCCACTCTCTACCCCTTTTACATGGCCGCCCAGGGCCACGGACCAGGTCATCGCTACTGTGACACTTCCCTCTGAGATACTGGCCCGGTACCGAGTACCCCACTGCCCTGGCGGGCAACCAACATCCAATCAGTGACAGCTAATGGGTGGAGTTAAGACTGAGGTAAAAGGAAGATTGTTTTAGAAAGAGTCAGCTGGTGATGGGACAGGGGAGGAGCAGGACAGATGTGTGGAGAGTAAGGGTCAGAGAGACACTTATAATAAGAAGGAAGCTCCTAAGAGAATAGAAGGGGTCCTAGGAGCACGAATGTGTCGAAAGCCAACCATGAGACCCATATCCTGAAAAAGTAAGGACCAGGTCGCAGTGAGGGAGCCAGCCCCTAGTCTAGTGGAGAATACCAAATGAGGCTCAGCAAGTAAGCCGGAGGCTGAGGTAACTAGAAGTGCACCAGGCACAATCACAAGCATTCCCTTTATAGGCAGCCAAAGAGGTAGAGGACCCCGGGGTCTGACCCATGTCGCCCGGTGAGGTCCAAGGCTGCTGGCTTGGGGACACTGCTTGTGAAGGCGCAGGGCAGGAGAGAAAGAGGAAATCAGCGCAAAGAAGGCCGGAAGATAGGTCACATAAAAGGGAGTCCTGAAAAGTGCTTCCAAGCTACCTGGGAGTTG
This sequence comes from Dendrobates tinctorius, assembly GCF_039654945.1. Taxonomy (NCBI): domain Eukaryota; kingdom Metazoa; phylum Chordata; class Amphibia; order Anura; family Dendrobatidae; genus Dendrobates; species Dendrobates tinctorius. The sequence goes on from NW_027361695.1 coordinate 15,165,234, forward strand.
GCTGGACCCCTCACCCGGAGGACACAGTACCAAGTGGGTCACGGTGCACACAAGAACAGGGAGTAAAAACTCTGAAACTGCACCCAACTGTGTTCCTCGAGTCATTTGCACCTCGCCTGTCTTACACCGCATGTACAATCGCCATCACCGACTCAGCTTCCCTGGGACACAGCTCTAACCGTGGAGAGCTTCACCATCTCTGCTGCCCTAACACCGTCCCAGAGGATTTGCCGTGCAGCGGTGGCTATCATTGCCGAATACCACGGGTGGCGTCACGACAAACTCCCCATTTCCCTACCATCTCTCCATCATTTTCCCTATTATCATCCTTCAACCTTTATAAAATATCCATCTTTACTGGACGCCCTGTCCCACGGACCGGGTCACTGCCAATGTGACACATCCCCCTTTAAAGGGTGTCTGTCACCTCATTTTAGCCCTATCAGCTGCTGGCACCGCCATCAGGGGCTTATCTACAGCATTCTGTAATGCTGTAGATAAGCCCCCGATGTAACCTGAAAGATAAGAAAAAAGAGTTAGGGCCCCATCACACATAGCGATCTCGCTAGCGAGATCGCTGCTGAGTCACAAGTTTTGTGACACAACAGCGATCTCACCAGCAAGATCGCTGTGTGTGACAGCGATCAGCGACCGTCCCCCCTGCCGGTATCGCTGATCGCTCTTGGAAAGCCCTGGACATTTCTTTGATCGCTGGTCTCCCATTGGCCAGCACGCATTGCTGCGTGTGACAGGCGGTAGACCAGCGATCAGCTGGTAACTAAGGTACACATCGGGTATCTAAGGGACGTGCGTCACTTAGAAACCCGATGTGTACCTTAGTAACCAGTGCTCTGATGCAGGGAGCTGGTAACTAAGGTACACATCGGGTTTCTAAGTGATGCACGTCCCTTAGAAACCCGATGTGTACCTTAGTTACCAGCTCCCTGCATCAGCGCGCTGGTAACTAAAGTACACAGCGACGCCGCGCTCTCGGCGTCGCTGGTACTGATTGCTGGTGAAGCTGTCTGTTTGACAGTTCACCAGCGATCATGTAGCGACTCACCAGCGATCCTGATATGTTGATATCGTTGTTGGGATCACTGGTGAGTCGCTATGTGTGAAGGGGCCCTTAGATTATACTCACCCCGGAGTTCGGTCCAGTCCGATAGGTGTTGCCATCCCATCTGGCACCTCCCATCTTCATACTATGATGTCCTCCTCCTTACTTCTCCCTCAGCTCCCGAAGTGCGCAGGCGTCAGATCTCACTGACCTTTCCCGGTGCCTGCGCACTGCAGTACTTTACTCTGCCCTCAACAGGGCATATAAAGTAGGCCTGCGCAGGAGCCGAGGGAGAAGCAAGGAGGAGGACTTTATCGTATGAAAATGTGAGGCACCGGACCGCAACACCCACCGCACCTGACTCCACCCCCAAGTGAGTATAATCTAACTTGTTTTTCTTATCTTTCAGGTTTCATCGGGGGGTTATCTACAGCATTACAGAATGCTGTAGATAAGCCCCTGATGGCGGTGCCAGCAGCTGATAGGGCTAAAATGGGGTGACAGATTCCCTTTAAAGAACCTGACCGCCACGGTACAGAGTAACCTAAGGCCCTGTGGGGGGTGTTTCTTTATCCACTCCCCTTTGGGAGTGATAACATACAAGCGCCGGGATCATCACCAGCACTATACAGTGCTGTGCAAATTAATTGGGACAAAGCATTTTTTTAAGTAAAATTGTAAGTTGGTTACCAGTCAGTGATTCAAACCAGTTTTAACTGCTTTGAACAAGCGCTCACATGTGTTCAAAGCAGTTAAAACTGGTTTGAATCACTGACTGGTAACCAACTTACGATTTTACTTAAAAAAAAGCTTTGTCCCAATTAATTTACACAGCACTATACTTACTGCACCTATGCCAGTGGCTTCTTCCCCTCTCATTATTGATCCTCTGAAACCAGGTGTACGCATGCCTGCTTCATAGGCACACTGGGCATGATCGTACATACAGAGACTTCCAATCCTGCGCAGTGCTCCTCTCTCAACCCGGCACGCATACACCCAGCTTCAGAGGATCAATGATGAGAAGGAAAAAGGCACTCGTAAGTATAGTGCTAGCAATGACAAAAGCACTTGTAAGTTATGTTATCACGCCCACAGGGGCGTGATAACATGCTAAGTGGGCCGACTAGTCTTGGGACACTAACGCCCCCTCGGCTAGTCAAAGCTCTCAATTACGTTTCATAAACGGATGTTAGAAATATTTTTTTTAAGGCTCGGTTTATTTCTGTAATGTTATATAGGGAATGTTAGGCAGGATATTTATATCTGCAAACCCAACTGCTGGTGGTCCTAGAGGCACGGGGGACCTGACGGGTTCCCTTTAAAGATCAGTAGGCAGCCCACATGATCTAAGAGGCTGTACTACATATGGCTAGGTGACTGGCACCCTTTATAAGCCTTAGCCATCTGCATTTGTGATAGTAACGTCACCCTCTCATTGATGATAGGCGTTGAGGTAGCTGTTCATCCATATTTTGCACCTGTGCTGCCTCCACTTTTTATCATGGTGGCCTGCAGTGTCCCGCAGTGCATTACTAATGTATCCAGGTATTGGTATGCATGATTTCTTTTTTCTATGATGTTTTTTTAGATTTATGTCCCTTTCTGTGAATTGGATCCATATTGTAAGTTCTTCTTTGTCTTTCGCAATCTCATTTGATATTGCATTCCTTTTTACAGGTCGTTAAACAAATACATGATGTCCATTCATTTCGGAATATGTGTTTGGTCCCTCTGAGCTGATGGTTCCTTATCTCTTTCTATATGCTTCTCGCTTTCTTTCGCACACTCTCCATGTATCCTACTCATGCACATTGACATTAATAATGTTCTTAGGAGGGAGGCAATGCTAGGAAGGGAGGGCTAGGTTAAACAAGCCGGTTCACACTTCACGGCTAAATTGTGATTCCGCAGAAGATGCTTAATGATTTGGGAGAGAGAAGTCTCTTAAGATTATTGACACAAGCAGAGGACTGTTCTGAGCCGATGGATAGAATCACATCTGATCTAATCAAGACGTTTCATTGATGCATGAGAGTTAAGAAAAGAACCAAATAAAGTCTACTGAAATGATGTACTTTCTCATTTATCATAATTACAAACCTTTTCTGCAAGAACACATTTGCAGTCAAGTTCTCAGGAGTGCTTAAAGGCACACGCCTAATGGTTTTCTAACAGAATGTGGCTGTGAATGTTAGACAGAGCGACACAAAATACATCGATGTTAAGTATTAAATATAATAAAGGTAAAGAAAGGAATTTCTTCTGTATCAAATTATTTTGGATCGAAATAAATGTTCACTTTTTAACCTAATTATTCTATTGATTATTCTCTGATCTCCTCTTTATCTCAGTGGCAAATACAATGAGGTCGTGGGTGATTATGACTGCAGATACGACTTCATAAGATATTAGAATATCGTGATAGACAACAATTGGACATTAATGAGGCCTGTACAGACCACCGGCAACCGGCACAGGCCCCTGACAGGCCTGTACAGACCCCCAAGAGGCCTGTACAGACCACCAGCAGCCGGCACAGGCCCCCGAGAGGCCCGTACAGACCACCGGCAGCCGGCACAGGCCCCCGACAGGCCTGTACAGACCCCCAAGAGGCCCGTGCAGACCCCCGACAGTCGGCACAGACCCCCCGCAGTCAGCACAGACCGCGCATCATGATGCGCACAGACCGCGCATCATGATGACATCATTTCAGCAGCTAATCACAGCCACAACTCTGGCTCATTGCATTAGGGGAACTTCCGATTCCGGTATCCGATATTGAAAAAATATCGGTACTCGGTATCGGAATTCCGATACAGCGAATATAGGCCGATACCTGATACTTGCGGTATCGGAATGCTCAACACTAGTGGTGAGGTCTCCTTCAATGGAAGTCTTCAAACAGAGGCAGGACCGATGGTTTAGTGAATCTTGCAATGAGCAGGACGTTGTACATGATGACCCTGGAGGTCCCTTCCAACTCTAACATTCTATCATTCTATGATTTTATGATTAATCCTTTATGAAAAGAGACTAGACAAGAGAAGAATGAAGAAGAGCCAATTGGGAGAAAAAGGAGTGGTGGCTAAAGGACAGGTATACAGAGGACAGAGACAAGGTAAGTAGATGAGTTCACTATACTCCATGCCTCCTTACATCCAGTCAGTTCTTCTATTTACTAGGACCCACACCATTTTCATCATCATTGATGTGCTTCGCGCTTCGCTTGCCGGCTTTAGGTCTAGTGAAATGATGACCCAGCTGGAGGGAAGACAAAGGACAGAAGAGAGATGAGCTGATCAGAGGGACTGGTGACACTGGGAGAAGTATGAAATTGGCTGAGGAGAAATCAGTGTAACTTTTCTTACCATTTTTTGGCATATTTGCTTTGCACCAAAATTATAGGATGCAAATCAGGTCTATCCCTTGAATTGAGTAAATCTATTTCACTTTAGGACATTCACTCAAGGGTAGTGGATATCAAGCCAATTGCAGCTGCACAGCTTTGTCAAATGTGCGGTAAAATTGTCGAAAAAAAATTCCAAGTGCGGTGAAATTGGGGAAATGGGGGAAAGTGGGGTGACTTGAACTTTCAGTTTTTTTCTATTTTTGATATTTTTTAAAACTTTTTTTACTTTTTAGTGCTCTTGTTAGCCCCGCTTCAAGATGCGATCTTCTGCTCACTTGTGCTATATGTAGCTGCCTCTGCTCCTTTGAAGGAGCTCCGTAATGACAAGCACGGGGTTTATCAGCTGGCTCCCAGCTGATAAACAACCCATCAGCAACCCGAGTGCCGATGGGTGGATGTAGTGATACGTGCGAACGTCGGCGCTTGTTAAATGCCGCTGTCAGAGATTGACAGCGGCATTTAACAGGTTAACATTTAACAGGTCAACAATCGCGAGCGGAGCTCTGCTCCACCCACAATTGTTAGTGGGAAGTCCTGGCTGTAATACTCAGCCATCACCTGCCGAGTTTGGGGCAGGCTCTCGACATAACCGCTTCAGACATGCGACATACACTCACTGGCCACTTTATTAGGTACACCTGTCCAACTGTGTGTTAAGACTTAATTTCTAATCAGCCAATCACATGGCGGCAACTCAGTGCATTTAGGCATGTAGACATGGTCAAGACAATCTCCTGCAGTTCAAACCGAGCATCAGTATGGGGAAGAAAGGTGATTTGAGTGCCTTTGAACGTGGCATGATTGTTGGTGCCAGAAGGGCTGGTCTGAGAATTTCAGAAACTGCTGATCTACTGGGATTTTCACGCACAACCATCTCTAGGGTTTACAGAGAATGGTCCGAAAAAGAAAAAAAATCCAGTGAGCGGCAGTTCTGTGGCCGGAAATGCCATGTTGATGCCAGAGGTCAGAGGAGAATGGGCAGACTGGTTCGAGCTGATAGAAAGGCAACAGTGACTCAAATTGCCACCCGTTACAACCAAGGTAGGCAGAAGAGCATCTCTGAACGCACAGTGCGTTGAACTTTGAGGCAGATGGGCTACAGCAGCAGAAGACCACACTGGGTACCACTCCTCTCAGCTAAGAACAGGAAACTGAGGCTACAATTTGCACAAGCTCATCGAAATTGGACAGTAGAAGATTGGAAAAACGTTGCCTGGTCTGATGAGTCTCGATTTCTGCTGCGACATTCGGATGGTAGGGTCAGAATTTGGCGTAAACAACATGAAAGCATGGATCCATCCTGCCTTGTATCAACGGTTCAGGCTGGTGGTGGTGGTGTCATGGTGTGGGGAATTTTTCTGGGCACTCTTTGGGCCCCTTGGTACCAATTGAGCATCGTTGCAACGCCACAGCCTACCTGAGTATTGTTGCTGACCATGTCCATCCCTTTATGACCACAATGTACCCAACATCTGATGGCTACTTTCAGCAGGATAATGCGCCATGTCATAAAGCTCGAATCATCTCAGATTGGTTTCTTGAACATGACAATGAGTTTACTGTACTCAAATGGCCTCCTCAGTCACCAGATCTCAATCCAATAGAGCATCTTTGGGATGTGGTGGAACGGGAGATTCGCATCAGGGATGTGCAGCCGACAAATCTGCGCCAACTGTGTGATGCCATCATGTCAATATGGTCCAAAATCTCTGAGGAATGCTTCCAGCACCTTGTTGAATCTCTGCCACGAAGAATTGAGGCAGTTCTGAAGGCAAAAGGGGGTCCAACCCCTTACTAGCATGGTGTACCTAATAAAGTGGCCAGTGAGTGTATTTATACGGCAAATGTGCTGAAGGGGTTAATAAAGCAAGATCATTTGGATTTGCATTACCTTGTTTTGGTCATAGTACATAGTGGTTCCATTTGTCAATTCAACTTTTGACTCACCCATATGTCCATGCAACAAAATAAACATAAAAGTTCATGTGTAACTCAGACATGTTTCACAACAGTTGATTTTTTCATTAAAAGCCATAACTGAAATAAAAGGATTTCCTAGCTTCTTACTAATGGAAGATTTTACAAAGTTCAACATCCAAGTAACTGTTTTTTTTTCTTCCTACTTTTGATGACAAATTCTGATTTCTAAGAGTTCACTGTAAAATCAAGCCTGGCCCCAAGGGACTGAGTCACAAACCACAGACGTCTTCAGCAGACTTCCTACATATAAATGTGATGCAGATTATGTGCGAGCAGGCGATGGTATATTCCAAGGACTGTTCCTCCAAGTCTAAACAAAAAAAAAGGATAATCCCAAAAGCATTACTTCAGTCATCTGAAAGAACGACAGACACGTCACAGCTAAGAAGTCAACTCATTTATAATCGGAGTAAAAAGTATTGATGAGAGTCTCGGAAAGTAGAACAAATCCAGTATATAGTGGGGAAAAAAAGTATTTAGTCAGTCAGCAATAGTGCAAGTTCCACCACTTAAAAAGATGAGAGGCGTCTGTAATTTACATCATAGGTAGACCTCAACTATGGGAGACAAACTGAGAAAAAAAAATCCAGAAAATCACATTGTCTGGTTTTTTTTTTCATTTTATTTTCATATTATGGTGGAAAATAAGTATTTGGTCAGAAACAAAATTTCATCTCAATACTTTGTGATATATTCTTTGTTGGCAATGACAGAGGTCAAACGTTTTCTGTAAGTCTTCACAAGGTTGCCACACACTGTTGTTGGAATGTTGGCCCATTCCTCCATGCAGATCTCCTCTAGAGCAGTGATGTTTTTGGCTTTTCGCTTGGCAACACGGACTTTCAACTCCCTCCAAAGGTTTTCTATAGGGTTGAGATCTGGAGACTGGCTAGGCCACTCCAGGACCTTGAAATGCTTCTTACGAAGCCACTCCTTCGTTGCCCTGGCGGTGTGCTTTGGATCATTTTCATGTTGAAAGACCCAGCCACGTTTCATCTTCAATGCCCTTGCTGATGGAAGGAGGTTTGCACTCTAAATCTCACGATACATGGCCCCATTCATTCTTTCATGTACCCGGATCAGTCGTCCTGGCCCCTTTGCAGAGAAACAGCCCCAGAGCATGATGTTTCCACCACCATGCTTTACAGTAGGTATGGTGTTTGATGGATGCAACTCAGTATTCTTTTTCCTCCAAACACGACAAGTTGTGTTTCTACCAAACAGTTCCAGTTTGGTTTCATCAGACCATAGGACATTCTCCCAAAACTCCTCTGGATCATCCAAATGCTCTCTAGCAAACTTCAGATGGGCCCGGACATGTACAGGCTTAAGCAGTGGGACACGTCTGGCACTGCAGGATCTGACTCCATGGTGGCGTAGTGTGTTACTTATGGTAGGCATTGTTACATTGGTCCCAGCTCTCTGCAGTTCATTCACTAGGTCCCCCCGCGTGGTTCTGGGATTTTTGCTCACCGTTCTTGTGATCAGTCTGACCCCACGGGGTGGGATTTTGCGTGGAGCACCAGATCGAGGGAGATTATCAGTGGTCTTGTATGTCTTCCATTTTCTAATTATTGCTCCCACAGTTGATTTCTTCACTCCAAGCTGGTTGGCTATTGCAGATTCAGTCTTCCCAGCCTGGTGCAGGGCTACAATTTTGTTTCTGGTGTCCTTTGACAGCTCTTTGGTCTTCACCATAGTGGAGTTTGGAGTCAGACTGTTTGAGGGTGTGCACAGGTGTCTTTTTATACTGATAACAAGTTTAAACAGGTGCCATTACTACAGGTAATGAGTGGAGGAAAGAGGAGAATCTTAAAGAAGAAGTTACAGGTCTGTGAGAGCCAGAAATCTTGATTGCTTGTTTCTGATCAAATACTTATTTTCCACCATAATATGCAAATAAAATGAAAAAAAAACAGACAATGTGATTTTCTGGATTTTTTTTTCTCAGTTTGTCTCCCATAGTTGAGGTCTACCTATGATGTAATTTACAGACGCCTCTCATCTTTTTAAGTGGTGGAACTTGCACTATTGCTGACTGACTAAATACTTTTTTTTCCCCACTGTATATCTATTTTTTTTCATTTCCAGGATAACATTTAATGTTTTTTTCAGAATTCTAATTTCATTTGGCCATCATTTTCAATACGTGAGAGACCTGAAAAATTCCTAGACTACAAATAAAAGAAAGACTACAATAAGGAGAGTTTTCCATGTTGATGTAGACACTTCATCCTTAGGATAGACCATCATTATATCATTAATGGAGTCCCATTAATCTTCTACTTAAAAAGGTTTTCCATTATTGTTTTCACATATTCAACCTAATGCCCTATTGTTATGCTTTCTATTCTAATATACCTTTGTTTCAGATTTTGTAACTTTCAACCTCGCCTTTATGGTTCAATGTTCTCGGCGGCAGTGCCTGGGAACCACCACACTACTCTCCCACTTTCCATTAGGAATCTGCCCCCCGAGAAGCATTACTTCAAGGGAAATGTTTCTAACTATGGCATATGAAGAAACGTGCTACCATGTGCGTTCATAACAATTGGGAATAGCTAAAAATGCAAAATGGACCAATAGCAGTTATAGATCCATACGATGCAGATCTATCATGTTGTGTTTCCACTTCACTGTTTAGTAGCATGGTGGCTCAGTGGTTAACACTGTTGCTTTGCAGTGCTGGGGTCTTGGGTTCAAATCCACCCAAGAACAAGATGTGTGAGGAGTTTTTATGTTCTCCCAGTGTTTGTGTGGTTTTCCTCCCACCCGCCAAAGATACACTGATAGGGAATTTAGATTGTGATCCGCAAAGGAGACAGGGTTCATAATGTCTGTAAAACACTGTGGAAATTAATGGCGTTATATAAGCATATAAAATAAATATAAAAAGTGAAACTGTAACTTTTCAAAATAAGGTCCTGTGTGTACATGAGGATTAATACTGTATCTGGCTACTGTATGACTCATACCCTACATGTTCACAAGTTTTCCCCTCTGCGGATTCTATATCTTAATTTTCAATTAAGCAGGTTGGAGTAGACAAGCTACTATGATGTCTCCCATGCTCAGCTCATTGACATAAGGATTCCTACTCTTCATTCCTTAGTTAGCACACAAAGAAGTAGCAGAAGCATGGATGAAATCATAAAAAGTACTGTAGATGCGAATCCAGCTCTACATCAGTGTAGATGTGAATCCAGCTCTACATCAGCATAGATGTGAATCCAGCTCTACATCAGTGTAGCTGTGAATCCAGCTTTACATCTGCGTAGATATGAATCCAGCTCTACATCAGCGTAGATGTGAATCCAGCTCTACATCAGCATAGATGTGAATCCAGCTCTACATCAGCGTAGATGTGAATCCAGCTCTTCATCAGTTTAGATGTGAATCCAGCTCTACATCAGTGTAGATGTGAATCCAGCTCTACATCAGTGTAGATGTGAATCCAGCTCTACATCAGCGTAGATGTGAATCCAGCTCTACATCAGTGTAGATGTGAATCCAGCTCTACATCAGTATAGATGTGAACCCAACTCTGCATCAGAGTAGATGTGAATCCAGCTCTAGAATAAGGTAAAACACTTGTTAGAAAGTTCAGCAGTGCAATCTCTCTGTTTGGTTTTTACTCTCCTCATCACTTCTACTCCCATCTCCATGATGTATAATAGGCGGTGTATTCAGACACCTCACTGTGCTGTCAATCCATCCTGCCTTGAATAAGATCAATTTGAGCTTTCTTTCTAGATTGGATGGTAACCTTAGGAAATGGGAGGGAAGTATGAAATGGCTTATGGTTGTAGAAAGAAACAGAGTTCTCTTATAATATATATCACAAAGTTTCTCATATTTGCTTGTGCTGTTGATTTATGTAAAGTTTCTTGAAAGCACAGTTCTCTTTTAAATGTAATGATAGCCTTAAATAGACGGTGTAAATATCATCTGTCACGGCGGTAATGTTCTCCATTATATGTACACTACAATATCTAAACCGCGACGATACATTTCATTTTCACAAGCCCGGCTGCATCGTGTCTGAAAGGTCAGGTAATGTTTTGCATTGTATCGCATCGGTACTTACCATGGAGGGTATAAATAGAATAGCTCTCAGGCATGAGACTCCGCGGTAGGAATGTACAGGACCCAGGCTGTTTGAGAAATGAGGTACCTGCTATTAACAATTCTTTTGATATGTTTATTTTTCCGCATCTGTCATCTCCATTTGTGTTCCTGGCATTCTCTATTAAGAAGAAATACGGCATTCTCCAGTCTCTTTACGCAGACTATAATTGGACCAAATGAGCTGAGTTAACTGGAAAAGAGTCTATAATAGTTTGTTTCCGCGAGTTAAGAGACATTGCTGTGACCACCCGCCGGTGGTCATTCCCGATAACATTTTTTTCCTTCGCTGCTTCTAAGAAGCGCGCTCTCAGGCAGAGCAGCTATAATAGCACAACCAAGTTATAGTCTTGGACATGTTTTCTAATGCCGACTACTGCGACGTGAAAATTTTATTTGAGCTTATGCCAGATTCGCCCTCCTGGATCTGACCACGTTGTAGCATGCTCTAGCTCTAGGTCGTCTGTATAATAATTCTCCCCAATGTGCTTATCATTTGTTTTCTCAAGTAAAGTAATTTTTGTACAAAAATTTTCTTGATATGATAATTTTAGCAAAATCAGCTGGTGCTCAACCTCTCTGGGTCTAGCATTGTACCTCCACTACTTCTCAAGTGATTGTGTGCAGGCTGCAGAGGTAACGTCATGATTACAGTGCTGCCACTCAGTGGCTCACATTGTCTACTTCATCAAAAAAAAGTGTGTGCCTGGAGATTCTTACCATGGACTTCCTTGGCCGAGCAGCTGCATGTAAGCCTTACATCACCAAGCACAATGCCAAGGGTTGAATTCACCAAATTGCACGGGCTTTATTGGGAAATTCGATTTGGAGCCAATTTATTGTCTGCAATTTGAATGTCCCTTATTTAGCTACTAGATGTGTGCCCGATGCTATCGCATCGGGAGGGCAGTAACATCACGATGGGGGCAGCTTTGTGGCGCTGGGGGTGGCGTTCCACCCACTTCCGTGCAGTCACAACTGGCAGGAAAGACGGTGTTTTGCGGCCTGTGCTGGAGATGGTGTGCGGCGCCACCAGAGGGTGGTCGCATCCAATCTCCAGCACAGGCCTCAAGCCGCGGTCTTTCCTGCCCACTGTGACTGCACAGAGGTGGGTGGGCAGGCAGCAGTGGGATCCGCCGCGTGTAGTCAGGCACTGGGTCCTGGTGGGGGTCTGGCAGCGGCATCCCTCTCATTACTCCCTCCTCATTACACCCTCTCATTTCACCCCTCTCGTTATACCCCCTTGTTACTCCTCTTTCACAGCCTCGTGATCGCAGCGGCGGCCTGGATCCAAGCGGCAGCTGGGATCCCAGCGGCGGTTGGGATCGCAGCGGTGGCCTGGATCTGAGCGGTAGCTGGTATCCGAGCAGCGGCTGGGATCCAAGCAGCAGCCGGGATCCCAGCAGTGGTCAGGATCGCAACGTCATTCAGGATTGCAGCTGCGTCCTGGATCCGAGCGACATCACTCGGGTGTACAAAAATGGCGGTCGCGTACTTCCGGTACGGCACGGTGGATTGTGGGATTCAGGGACATCCAGATGGAAGTGGATGACGGACAATTTAAGGCAATTATGTATATAGATGGTGTTCGAAGAGACTCCAGAACATACTAAATGTATAATATAAGAAAAACAACAAAATAACTAATACTCAACTCATCTCTCATCCCTCTGGTGATCCCAACTGCTCGCAGTGCTGCATAGGTCCTTTTTTACCACCACCGCATGATTAAATCTTAGGGTTCTTCAGGCTAGCCTGGGACTTTTAGCTGTGACTAGGCTTGCAACATTCCTATGCATATGTATTGAATGGTCTTGGTGTAAAGGCCCCATCTCACATAGCGAGACGGTTAGTGAGATCTCTGATACGTCACAGATTTTGTGACGCAACAGCGACTTCGCCAGCGATCTCGCTACATGTGACACATAGCGGCGACCGGGCCACCGCTGCGATCTCGCTGATCGTGCTCGAATGTCCTGGGCCATTTTTTGATCGCTGGTGTCCCACTGGCCAGCGTGCATTTTTCTGTTAGACGCCGACAAGCGACCTCGTTGGCAACTCAGAACTCAGGGACGCAGGCGGGAGTCGTCTGAATAGCTGCTGTGTGACAAGGTCCCAACGACCGCCGAGGTCGCTATATAGATCGCTGTATCGTTGCTACGTCGTTGAGTAGATCTGCCTGTTTGGCAGTGTACTAGCGTCCATGTAGCGACGTAACAGCGATCCTTACCAGGTCGTATTGTTGTCGGGATCGCTGGTGCGTCTCGTAGTGTAACGGTACCCTTACGACACCCAATCAGAAGGTTACCTTGGCTTTTCTATCTTGTTTCTAGATGAAGAACATAAATGTAATGTCACGGGTGACTGGATACTCCGCCTCCAGCAGGGCGAATTTCTATGACATCCGTGACCCTCGATACACCGCCTCCAGCAGGGCAAATTTAAACAATGCAACGTGCAGCTGGATACACTGCCTCCAGCAGGCAAATTTCAATAATTACACGTGTATCTGGATACACCGCCTCCAGCAGGGCGAATTTACAGAGTTAAGGGAAACACCAAGGAAACCGATACAATGGAGGGCCCTGCAATAGGGAATGGGGACGTGGAGACCTCTTGTACTCCCCTGAGTCAGTGTCTCTACACTCCTAACGGTCACTAGGCAGGTTCCGCACCTGGTGATGAGCAGGATACCTAAAAACCCTAGCTCACCCTGCACCTATCCCTTTCTAATGAATTGGACGGTGCAGAAACTAATCCCACCACTGCACTAAAACACACATAAGGAAAGTTACAAACAGGGAAAAACCACTTAGCTTTGATATTTTGCTATTGCTCCAAGCAACAGAGTCCAGCACCTGAGTGCAGCTTTCCTCCTGAATAGCTGCTACTTCACCAAAGCTTTGTCAGAGCTGCAAGGAACTCCTCACTGTAGCTCCTTCCACACCAGGACTCTGACTGAGCTGCAAGGAACTCTTCTCTAGCTCCTTCCTCCACCAAGGATGGTTGGAAATGACCAATATCACCAACAGTGAGTGAGACCACCTGACTCTCATTTATAGGCAAGAGCCAGAGCAATCATACCTGCTAGTGATTCCCGTGTAATAATACTAGTCACCACCGGGGGCAAAACTAGAACTAAAGACACCACAGTGTAATGACCCTAATGGCCACTGGGGGCAAAACTAACTTTAAGCAAACAGCTTAAAGGAAAAAAAAAGGTTACAAGTGCATTTATCTGTCACAATCCAGCATGGATCGTGACAATAAAAATGTTGTAAAAGACAGATCTTCCAAGATTTGTTCTTGTTTTTGACAAAACATAGGAACACAGACCATAGGCATATAAAACAAAAATGTACAGGTACAGTGTCATGTAAGTTTTGCCACCCCTCGGTCAAAATTACTGTTACTCTGTACAGTTAAGCAAGTTGAAGGTGAAATGATATATAAAAGGTCTAAAGTTAAAGATGTCACATTTCCTTTGTATTTTAGGAAAAGAAAATATATACATATTTTCATCTTTTACATTTTAAAAATTACAAAAAAGAAAATGGACCGATGCAAATATTCGGGCACCTTGCGTGGTTAGTAACTAGTATCACCTCCATTTGAAAATATCACATCTTAGAAAAACTTTTTGTAGCAAACCAAAAGTCTTTCAATTCTTGTTTGGGGGATTTACATCTATTCTTCTTTGGAAAATTCTTCCAGGGGACTGTGAGGGACATTATAAAACAATCAGCTTGCCCCTTTTGAGGTCGTCTATTGTGGATTTTGATGTGTGGTAAGGATCATTATTTATGTGTAGAAGCCATCCTGTTTTCAGCTTCAGCTTTTTTAAAGATGATGTTATGTTTGCATCAAGAATTTGTTGAAAATTCATTAAATCCATTCTTCCCTCTACCCGTGAAATATTCCCCAACCACGGGCTGCAACACAACCCCAAAGAATGATTGATCCACCCCCATGGTTTGCGAGCTGTTCTTTTCCTGAAATTCTGTGTTCTTTTATCTCCACTCATACCTTTGATCATTGTGGCTAAAGAGTTCTTTTTTAACATCATCAATGCACGGAACTTGTTTCCAAAATGTATCAGGCTTGTTTAGATTTTCCTTTGCATACTTCTGATGCTGAATTTTAGGGTAATGATGCAGGAGAGGTTTTCTTATGATGACTCTTCCATGAAGGCCATATTTGTGCAGATGTCTCTGAACAGTAGAATAATGTACCACAACTCCAGAGTCTGCTAAATCTTTCTGAAAGTCTTTTACAGTCAAGAGTGGAATCTGATTTGCCTCTTTAGCAATCCTACGAGCAGATCTCATTGAAATCTTGCTTGATCTTCCAGACCTTATCTTGGCCTTCACTGTTCCTGATAACTGCCATTTCTTAATTACATTTTGAAATGAAGGAGCAACTTGAAAATGTTTTGCACTCTTCTTATAGCCTTCTCCTGATTTGTGGGCCTCCACCATTTTCATTTTCAGAGTGCTAGGCAGCTACTTTGAGAAACACATGGCTGCTGTTTTTTGGCCCAAGGTTAAAGGAAGCTGGGTTTCTATAAAGCTGTGAAATTTGCATCACCTGGACTTTCCTAATAATGATAGTGAACAAGCCATAACCCTAACAGGCTAATTAAGGTCTAAAGCCTTGGTAAAAGTTATCTGAGCACACAAATCTCCATGGGTGCCCAAAATTTTGCATTGGCCCGTTTTCTTTTTTGTAATTTTTTAAATTACAGAAATACTAAATATAAATATATATATATATATATATATATATATATATATATAATTGTTTTTCCAAAAATACAAAAGAAGTGCATCACCTTTAACTTTAGGCTTTTTTAGGGATAATTTCCTCTTCAGCTTCTTCTCAATAATAGTCATTTTGAAAAGTGGTGACCAAACTTTTACATGGCACTTTTTCTAGAGTATACATACACAATATAATGTATGAAGATTATAGATGGGCGAACCCAAACAGTAAAGTTTGGCGTTCATACCGAATACCTACTGTTCGGGCACGGACACCGAACACGGACTTCACCAGGAAGCCTGTGTTACTGTTTGGGGTTCAGCTTGATCGCTCAGCTGTGATCGGAGGGATAAAGTTTACCTCGGGTCACTGGTGTCAGCGGATGGGACAACTGCTCCCATTATCCGACATAAGCTGCCACTAAAAACAACGAGAGCAGCAGAGGCTGATGGGTGTATTCATTAGCCTACTCATGTGCTGTAAATAAATAATTAAAGAAAAAAAAAACAGAGTGGGTTCCCGTGTTTTTTTTTTATATCCAGCCAGGTAAAACTCACAGCTGGGGGCTGCAATCCTCAGCTGTCAGCTTCAGCAAAGTTGGTTATCAAGAATAGAGGGGTCCTCACGCTTTTTTTTTTTTCAATTATTTAAATAGTTAAAAAACTACCTGGAGGTCCCCCCCATTATTGATAATCAGCCTTGCTAAAGCAGAGAGCTGGGGACTGGTATTCTTAGGCTGGTAAGGGGCCTCCAGCCAAAGACTAGCAGTCCGTAGCTGCCCAGATAAAGCACATCTATTAGATGCGCCAAATCTGGCACTGTGCTGGGCTTTTTCACTTGCCCTGTAGTGGTGGCAAGTGATGTTAATATTTGTGGGGTTGATGTTACGTTTGTATTGTCAAGTGACATCAAGCCCACAAATTACTAATGGGGAGTCGTGAATGAGACACCGATCCATTACTAATCCTATATTTATCTGGTTAATAAAGACACAGCCAGAATAAAGTCCTTTATTACAAATAAGACTAAACACAGTTTTACTTTTTATTTAAGAAAACAAACACAGTTACACTCATCTAACGACTAATCCACCGAAACCCTCACTCGCAATTAATAAAAAAATAAAAAAACAACAATATCCCTCACTTATCTGTCGCTCTGTCCCACGCCATAGTCCATGTCTGGGGGATAACTTGTTTTCAACCTAGATGGTGCCAAGATGCGACCGTCCAGGCTGAGAACCACTGTTGACTGAACTGCTTCAGTGACAGGCGGTAACGTTATCATGGTTACCTCCGGTAGCTGAGGCTGCGTTCCATGCTGGGCTGAACTGCCATGACCTCGGTGAGATCCCCACTAGCACCGTGAGGGGGGTCTCAGAAATGTGTCCAGGGGTCTTCTCCATGCTGTTCCCATTCCATTTCAGTGGTGTGTCTATCCATTTCATCGATTTTCCCACCCTGCCTGACCTCCTTGTAGGATGTGCCAGAAAAATGTTCGCGTTTCACATTGACTTCCATTATGCTTGCTATTCGAAACAAGCCACCAAGCATTACAATTTGCTTGATTCATGTTATGAGCACCCAAGCATTTTAGTGCTTGCTCAACACTAGTTATTACTCATTCCCTGAGAACCCCTTCACTAAGCACATAAGGGTTGAGTATTGCATATTTTCCAAGGTCAACAACTAGGCATCACTGAACTTTATCTAAGTATCGGGGAATAAAGGACTGTCATGAAGACATTTATGAGTATTTTCTTATCTTCTAAACATACATAGAAATTCAGATTTATTGATATGTTTACGTTTTGGTAGGTTGAGTTTTTGCCTTTTGTTGATGATCATACCTTTTCCAATTTTCCAATTCTTGCGTAAAAAGAAGAAAGCAACCATCAATTATGGATCGCCCCGAATACATTTTAAAGCA